>NC_052147.1:87655614-87975159 GCF_902713615.1 Scyliorhinus canicula
ACTTTCAAAGGGGAATCGGATATATAGTTGGAAGGGAAAGTAAAACTGCAGAATTGGCAGGAAAAGGCAGACGAATGAGACTAATTGGATAGCTCTTTCCTTTTTTAAAATAAATTTAGAGTACCCAATTATTTCTTTTCCAATTAAGGGGCAATTTAGCGTGGCCAATCCACCCAACCTGCACATCTTTGGGTTCTGGGGCTGAAACCCACGCAGACACGGGGAGAATGAAAGAACTCCATACGGACAGTGACCCAGGGCTGGGATTCGAACCCAGATCCTAAGCGCCATAGCCCCAGTGCTAACCACTCTGCCACGTGCCGCCCTTGGAAAGCTCTTTCAAAGAGTTAGAATAGGCACAATGGGCCAAATGGCCTCTGGCTGACTCTCAGATATCCCTTATCACCTTTTCCTTCAGCCAACTATTGAATAGAACAAAGAACAAACAAGGAACAAAGAAAAGTACAGCACAGGAACTGGCCATTCAGCCCTCCAAGGCCATGCCGACCATGCTGCCCGTCTAAACTAAAATCTTCTACACTTCCGGGGACCATATGCCTCTATTCCCATCCTATTCATGTATTTGTCAAGATGCCCCTTAAACATCACTATCGTCCCTGCTTCCACCACCTCCTCCGTCAGCGAGTTCCAGGCACCAACTACCCTATGTCTAAAAAACTTGCCTCGCACATCTGCCCCTCGCACCTTAAGCCTATGCCCCCTAGTAATTGACCCCTCTACCCTGGGAAAAGTCTCTGACTATCCATTCTGTCTATGCTCCTCATAATTTTGTAGACCTCTATCAGGTCGCTCTTCAACCTTCTTCGTTCCAGTGAGAACAAACCAAGTTTATTCAACCTCTCCTCATAGCTAATGCCCTCCATACCAGGCAACATCCTGGTAAATCTCTTCTGCACCCTCTCTAAAGCCTCCACATCCTTCTGGTAGTGTGGCGACCAGAATTGACCACCACTCCAAGTGTGGCCTAACTAAGGTTCTATACAGCTGCAACATGACTTGCCAATTCTTATACTCAATGGCACAGCCAATGAAGGCAAGCATGCCGTATGCCTTCTTGACTACCTTCTCCACCTGTGTTGCCCCTTTCAGTGACCTGTGGACCTGTACACCTAGATCTCTCTGACTGTCAATACTCTTGAGGGTTCTACCCTTCACTGTATATTCCCTACTTGTATTAGACCTTCCAAAATGCATTACCTCATATTTGTCCGGATTAAACTCCATCTGCCATCTCGCAGCCCAAGTCTCCAAACGATCTAAATCCTGCTGTATCCTCTGACAGTCGTCATCGCTATCCGCAATTCCACCAACCCTTGTGTCATCCTCAAACTTACTAATCAGACCAGTTACATTTTCCTCCAAATCATTTATATATACACTACGAACAGCAAAGATCCCAGCACTGATCCCTGCAGAACATGACGAGTCACAGCCCTCCAATAAGAAAAGCACCCTTCCATTGCTACTCTCTGCATTGTATGACCTAGCCAGTTCTGTATCCATCTTGCCAGCTCACCTCTGATCCTGTGTGACTTCACCTTTTGTACCAGTCTGCCATGAGGTACCTTGTCAAAGGCCTTACTGAAGTCCATGTAGACATCCACAACATCCACTGCTCTACCTGCATCAATCATCTTTGTGACCTCTTCGAAAAACTCTATCAAGTTAGTGAGACACAACCTCGTCTTCACAAAACCATGATGCCTCTCGCTAATACGTCCATTTGCTTCCAAATGGGAGTAGATCCTGTCTCGAAGAATTCTCTCCAGTAATTTCCCTACCATTGACGTAAGGCTCACCAGCCTGTAGTTCCCTGGATTATCCTTGCTACCCTTCTTAAACAAAGGAACAACATTGGCCATTCTCCAGTCCTCCGGGACATCACCTGAAGACAGAGAGGATCCAAAGATTTCTGTCAAGGCCTCAGCAATTTCCTCTCTTGCCTCCTTCAATATTCTGGGGTAGATCCCATCAGGCCCTGGGGACTTATCTACCTTAATATTTTTCAAGACGCCCAACACCTCATCTTTTTGGATCTCAATGTGACCCAGGCTATCAACACACCCTTCTCCAGACACAACATCCACTAATTTCTTCTCTTTGGTGAATACTGATGCAAAGTATTCATTTAGTACCTCGCCCAATTCCTCTGGCTCCACACATAGATTCCCTCCCCTGTCCTTCAGTGGGCTAACCCTTTCCCTGGCTACTCTCCTGCTTTTTATGTATGTGTAAAAAGCCTGGGGATTTTCCTTAACCCTATTTGCCATTGACTTTTCGTGACCCCTTTTAGCTCTCTTGACTCCTTGCTTAAGTTCCTTCCTACTTTCCTTATATTCCACATAGGCTTCATCTGTTCCCAGCCTTCTAGCCCTGACAAATGCCTCCTTTTTCTTTTTGACGAGGCCTACAATATCCCTCGTTATCCAAGGATCGTGAAATTTGCCATATTTATCCTTCTTCCTCACAGGTCCTGAATTCCTTTCAACTGACATTTGAAAGTCGCCCACATGTCAGATGTTGATTTCCCCTCAAACATCCGCCCCCAATCTATGTTCTTCAGTTCCCGCCTAATATTGTTATAATTAGCCTTCCCCCAATTTAGCACATTCACCCGAGGACCACTCTTATCCTTGTCCACCAGCACTTTAAAACTTACTGAATTGTGGTCACTGTTCCCAAAATGCTCCCCTACTGAAACTTCTACAACCTGGCCGGGCTCATTCTCCAATACCAGGTCCAGTACAGCCCCATCCCTAGTTGGACTATCTACATATTGTTTTAAGAAATCCTCCTGGATGCTCCTTACAAACTCTGCCCCGTCCAAGCCCCCAGCACTAAGCGAGTCCCAGTCAATATTGGGGAAGTTAAAGTCTCCCATCACAACAACCCTGTTGCTTTTACTCCTTTCCAAAATCTGTCTACCTATCTGCTCCTCTATCTCCCGCTGTCTGTTGGGAGGCCTGTAGTAAACTCCCAACATTGTGACTGCACCCTTCTTATTCCTGATCTCTACCCATATAGCCTCGCTGCCCTCTGAGGTGTCCTCCCATAGTACAGCTGTTCATCTGCCTTACCTGTTGTACTTGCATTAAAACATATGCACTTCAGGCCACCAGTCCCTCTGTTTTCAGCAACATCTCCTGTCTGCTCGTCCTCAGAGCCATAATGGCCCTATTCCCTAGTTCTCCCTCAATGCTTTCACCTTCTGACCTATTGCTCCGGTGCCCACCCCCCTGCCATACTAGTTTAAACCCTCCCATGTGACACTAGCAAACCTCGCGGCCAGGATATTTATGCCTCTCCAGTTTAGATGCAACCTATCCTTCTTATACAGGTCACACCTGCCCCAGAAGAGCTCCCAGTGGTCCAGATAACGGAAACTCACCCTCCTCCACCAGCTGTTTAGCCACATGTTCAGCTGCTCTATGTTCCTATTTCTAGCCTCACTGGCACGTGGCACAGGAAGTAATCCCGAGATTACAACCCTTGAGGTCCTGTCTTTCAACTTTCTGCCTAACTCCCCGAACTCCTGCTGCAGGACCTCATCCCCCTTCCTGCCTCTGTCGTTAGAACCAATATGTACCATGACCTCTGCCTGTTTGCCCTCCCCCTTCAGGATGCCCGCTACCCATTCTGAGACATCCTGGACCCTGGCACCACGGAGGCAACATACCATCCTGGAGTTTCTTCCACGTCCACAGAAGCGCTTATCTGTGCTCCTGACTATAGAGTCCCCTATGAATATTGCTCTTCTGCGCTTTGAACCTCCCCGCTGAACATCTGCTCTGGTGCCACTGCTCTGGCTGCTGCCATTTTCCCCTGATAGGCTATCCCCCCCGACAGTATCCAAATGGGTATACCTGTTCGAGAGGGGGACAACCACAGGGGATTCCTGCACTGACTGCCTGCCCCTTCTCGTGGTCACCCATTTCTCTGCCTGCACCTTGAGTGTGACCACATTTATATAACTGCTATCTATGATGCTTTCCACCACCTGCATGCTCCTAAGTGCATCCAACTGCTGCTCCAACCGAACCATGCAGTTGGGTACACTTTCTGCAGATGTAGCCATCCGGGACGCTGGAAGCCTCCTGGACCTGCCACATCTCACAGTCAGAGCACTGCACTCCTCTAATTGACATTGCGTTAATTAATTAGTAAATTAAATTTTAAATTTTTTTTTTTAAAAAGTCACTGTTGTGGGGTACTCACCCCACAACCCAAAGGTGTGCAGGATAGGTGGATTCGCCACTCCAAATTGCCTCTTAAATATAGTTACATATTTTTCCTCACACTAGATTTCTACTATAAATGTAAATGCTAAATACAGTACTCTCCAATCTCTGGCTTCGATACCCCTCTAAATTATGATTAAGTAATTAATTAAGTATGTTTAATTAGTTTAACAATGTTTAAATTTAAAATTTAGTGCAGATTCCCTATCAGCCAATCAGGTCACAGCTTTCTTGTGACGTCACTTTTCATATTTTTCTCCCCGCAGTCGGATCACTCAGAATAGCAGAATATCTATCATTTATCTGTTCCCAAGCTCCTCCCCAGCTCTCTCTCTCTCTCACTCCTTAAAATGAAGGTCGCTGGAACCTGGGGCTAAGATTTTATATCACCTACCTTCCCAGGGTGCTCCCTGGTTTTTCTCCCTGCTTCCCAGAATGCACTCTGGATCTCTCCCTGCTGATTACCAGTTACAAAGCCAAATTAAGGAAACAGAACAGAACAAGAGTTTTGAAAAATAAATTCAGAGTACCCAATTTTTGTTTCCAATTAAGAGGCAATTTGGAGTGGCGAATCCACCTATCCTGCACATCTTTGGGTTGTGGGGTGAGACCCACACAGACAAGGGGAGAATGTGCAAACTCCACACGGACAGTGACCCAGGGCTGGGATCGAACCCGGGTCCTTGGCACCGTGAGGCAGCAATGCTAAATACTGCATCACCGTGCTGCCCTTGAGCTAACAGGTGACATAGTCTCTGCACTCATTTAACACCAGTAGCCCATTTCACAGTCTCATAACTCTGTGTAAGAAAGTCGCTGTCCCGTTTTCTGGACTGTAAAAGAGTGAGTAGTGATCTAATTGAAACATTAAAAAATTCTTAAGGGGTCAGGATGGTGCCCTGACCGCTGGTGGCGATCTTCGGGGTGTCGGATTTGCCGGAGCTGCTTGGGGGGAAGGGGGCCGACTTTTTGGCCTTCGCCTCTCTGGTAGCCTGACGATGAGGCTGCTTGCGTGGAGATCGACGGCGCCACCCAGGGCCTCGGACTGGCTGACGGACGTGGCAGACTTCCTAAGATTGGAGAAAATCAAATTTGCTATCACAGGGTCGGAGGAAGGGTTCCGCTCCAGGTGGAAGCAATTTGTTGCTGTTGGGGGCGGGGGGACAGAATCTAGAACACCTCAATAGAATAAGGGGTCGGCCATTTTGGACTGATTTATGGAGACATTTCTTCACTAAGAAGGTTGTCAGTCTTTGGAATTCTTCACCCCAGCGAACTGTGATGCTTAATTATTTAACATATTCTATAAGAAGTCTTACAAAACCAGGTTAAAGTCCAACAGATTTGTTTTGAAACACTAGCTTTCGGAGCGCAGTTCCTTCATCAGGTGCATCGCCAAATTGTCCAAATTGTTTATGTAAAGGGTGATCAATAGTGATCTCAAAACCAATCCTATGGAAGATTTCTTCCTATTGTTTGGCTGTCTGAGTCACTACCCTTAACCTCAACTCTGGACAACAAGCTAACCACAAACAGGAGACATTCAACTACTTAAAACTACTTTAAACTAGTGTGGCCGGGGTGGGGGGAGGAAACGGAGGAATAGGTCAGAAGGAGAATAGGACCAGTAAGACTGAGAAGAAGGACAGGCAGGGAGATGCTGCTGAACACAGCAGGACTGGTGGTCTGAAGTGCATTTGTTTAAATGCGAGAAGTATAACCGGTAAGGCAGATAAACTGAGAGCTTGGATTAGTACTTTGACCTATGTTGTTATTGCCAACACAGGTGTACTGCAGGACACCTCAGAGGGCTCATGAATATGGGTAGAGCTCAGGAATAGGAAGGGTGCAATCACAATGTTGGGGGTAAACTGCAGGCCTTCCAAGAGCCAGCGGGAGATAGAGGAGCAGATAGGTAGCCAGATTTTGAAAAGGTGTAAAAGCAACAGGGTTGTTGTGGTGGGTGATTTTAACTTCCCTAATATTGACTGGCACTCACTTAGTGCAAGGGGCTTGGATGGGGCAGAGTTTGTAGGAGCAACAAGAGGGCTCCTTGAAACAAAATGTAGGTAGTCCGACTAGGGAAGGTACTGGACCTGGTATTGGGGTGCCCGGCCAGGTGGTAGAAGTTTTAGTAGGGGAGCATTTCAGGAACAGTGACCATAATTCAGTAAGTTTTAAGATACTGTTGGATAATGATAAGAGTAGACCTCAGGTGAAGGTGCTAAATTGGGAGAAGGCTAATTATAACAATATTAGGTGGGAACTGAAGAACCTAGATTGGGGGCGGATGTTTGAGGGGAAATCAACATCTGACATGTGGGCAACTTTCAAATGTCAGTTGAAAGGAATTCAGGACCGGTGAGGAAGAAGGATAAATATGGCAAATTTCACGATCCTTGGATAACGAGGGATATTGTAGGCCTCGTCAAAAAGAAAAAGGAGGCATTTGTCAGGGCTAGAAGGTGGGTGAATTGGACATTCTGAATTCTCCCTCAGTGTACCCGAACAATGCAGGTGGAGAAGGTAGTCAAGAAGGCATACAGCATGCTTACCTTCATCGGCCGGGCATTAAGTATGAAAATTGGCAAGTCATTCTGCAGCTGTATAGAACCTTAGTTAGCCCACAGTTGGAATATAGTGTTCAATTCTGGTCGCCACACTACCAGAAGGATGTGGAGGCTTTGGAGTGGGTACTGAAGAGGTTTACCAGGATGGCTCCCAGTATGGAGGGTATTAGCTATGAGGAGAGGTTGCATAAACTCGGTTTGTTCTCACTGGAACGACGGAGGTTGAGGCTGACATGATAGAAGTCTACAAAATTATGAGGGGCATGAACTGAGTGGTAGTCAAAAGCTTTTTCCCAGGATGGAAGAGTGAATTACGAGGGGACATAGGTTTGAGGTTTGAGGCGGAAAGTTTAGAGGAGATGTGTGAGGGAAGTTATTTTTACACAGAGAGTAGTGGATGCCTGGAACTCGCTGCTGGAGGAGGTGGTGAAGCAGGAAGGATAGTGATATTTAAGGGGCGTCTTGATAAATACATGAATAGGATGGGAATAGAGGGATACAGGCCCCAGAAGTGTAGAAGGCTTTAAGTTAGATGGGCAGAATGGTTGGCGTAGGCTTGGAGGGCTGAAGGGCTTGTTCCTGTTTTGTACTTTTTTTTTCATCTTTGTTATTTGTACTTCTCCCTTGGCTCTGCGTGCTCTGAGCTTAGTCATGAGACCAATATGCGATATCTTTCCAAAGCTCTTCTGGAAGTCTATGTATTCTTCAAGATCATTTTCCCAATATCTGGCCAGTCTTGGACAACCTCATGGTGGTGATCTGGGAGCAAATTACGTCCTGGCCGCTCCCGGAGTTCAAGTGTTGTTCAGTAGGATTTTGATGCATGCCTGCCAAACCTGAGGTGATCAGCTCATCGTATTTGCCACATGATCCAAAATATTTGCAATACTAATAAAACAAACGTGCAATCTTTTAAAAATAGCTTTGAGGTTTTAAACCGTCAACAATCAAGACCGATAGATTCATCACCAGAGCCAGGAGAATAGCTTCAAAAGCGTTTTGCAATCCATTCATTCTGAAAAACAAGTCTGCTCTTTCCACTCTCAGAGAGTGGTGACAATTTGTTTGTTGAAGTGTTCTATTTCTAACAGTGTGAACCAGTTTATTTGAAAAGGAGCACGTTTCTGCAAGAGTAAACTGTCTTTGTTTTATCCGAATATTAGGAGACACTCAGAGAGAAAAGAATCAACAAATCGCTATTTATTTCCTTCTGCCTTACTGATATCCCATTGTCTGCCATTTCCAAACAGTGTCAGCACATTTAATAGCCATTTGGCTCATGACCAAGAAAGCACAATAGCACCTATACTTCCTCAGGAAACTAAGGAAATTCGGCATGTCCACATTGACTCTTACCAACTTTTACAGATGCACCATAGAAAGCATCCTATCTGGCTGCATCACAGCTGGTATGGCAACTGCTCGGCCCAATACCATAAGAAACTACAGAGAGTTGTGAACATAGCCCAGTCCATCACGCAAACCCACCTCCCATCCATTGACACTAAATGTATCATTCAGAGGCATGCAGAGAGAACAATAACAGAGAAGGTGACAGAGAGTGAACTATTATTCTTTTTTCATTGAGCAACTTGCCCGTCAAGATTCCAGATCGCTAGAAGCCCCACAGCTGAATTATATTCTGCTAAACAGAACATGGTGTGGCTGATATGCAACTCCTGTGGTCAATTCTTCCTTGCCAATGAGGCAGGAACAACAAATAACAGTATAGCGAGTGACATTCATACCGACCACTGCAACTTTGTACTGTATGACTCAGCATCAATCCACCGCATGTGGCGGTGTGGATCTGTGAGACACCAATTAAAAAGTAAGGGTGGGGGGGGGGAGGGGAGGGAATAGAAGTGCATTGGCACAGGAAACCTAAGGATGGCATAAAGCTGACCATTTCCTTACCTCCGATGTTCTCCAATCCTTTCACTACCGTCTCACGCACCTGCAGGAACAGAAGAAGTGCCTGTGAGAGCTGCAAACATGCCTTGTATATTCCTGCAATCCACACTACCATTGAAATGTCGCTGCAGAAAATGTCTGTGCCAACTCAACAATGCAGAACTTGGTCCAAAAAAAAATCACATTTTTCGTTTTGCTTTGACCAAAATGTTCTTTCCTCCTCTTTTTCACCTTTGAAAAATTTTTTTTTTTATTAACAATCTTTTCAATATATCCTTACATCTATATACGTACAAACGTTAACAGTATTTCAGCCCTTCCACCACCCAAACCCAACAGAAACAACAGCCAATCCCCCCCCCCCCCCCCCCCCACCCCCCACCACCCCCTGACGATGACCAACTCTCTGAATTAGAATATAAATAGCTGCCACCTCAGGTACATTTAGAGTACCCAATTCTTTATTTTTCCAATTAAGAGGCAATTTAGCGTGGTCAATCCACCTACCCTGCACACATTTTTGGGTTGTGGGGGTGAGACCCAAGCAGATACGGGGAGAATGTGCAAACTCCACACCGGAACCCAGGTCCTCGCCGCCATGAGGCAGCAGTGCTGCCCTCCAGGAGGTAGAATTGACTCTATATAGAACCTCACTCCACACCCCTCCTTCAAACACCTGGCCCAACTCCTCCTCTCACTTTCTTTTTAAAAATATTTTTATTCATATTCATTTGTATTTATAACAAAACAGAAAAGGGTAACACACAGGAAACATATACATAAATATGAGGCATGTTAACGGTGATCAGCTATAACAGCCGTATTATTAACGCTATTCATGGTGTATACGATGTCATTAAAACACACCAGGGGCTGTTTGAGACCACAGAGGTGTAACCTGTTGGTTGTCTTGGCCGCATCCTTGGGTTATATCACCCCCCTCCCCTCAGTATCCTTTGCACTTGTTTTTCCCTGCCCTCTGGATGTTGCCCCCCTTTCTCTCTTCCCTGCCCCCCTTCCCTCCATGTCCTTCTTTTCCCCTGTCTGGCCACTTCCTTTTAATCCAACAGGACCTGCTCCGTCAACACCAGTTGACCATAGATCTCATACACCCTTCCCTACATCAACTACTGAGAGAACTCTGTCCATCAACAAGGGTGGGGGGGCAAAGGGAGGAAGCGACCTCCTTGCCCTTGTGGTGCAACCTGGTAGTACCTGGTAGTACCAAAACTGGTTACCTCTTGGAAGCATATACTTCCCCTAAGGCAGGAGATTGCAGGGGCTCTGACCCAAATTTTTTATTCCTCTTTAGCCTTGTGGGAGGTGCCGGAGGACTAGAGAACAGCTAATGTGGTCTTATTATTTAAAAAAGATTGTAGAGATAAGCCAGGGAACTACAGATCAGTGACTCTCACGTCAGTGGTGGGGAAACTAATGGAGAAAATTCTGAAGGAGAGAATCTATCTCCACTTGGAGAGGCGAGGTTTGATCAGGAATAGTCGGCATGGCTTTGTCAGAGGGAGGTCATGTCTAACAAATTTGACTGAACTTTTTGAGGAGGTGACCAGGTGTGTAGATGAGGGCAGTGCAGTTGGATGTAGTTTATATGGATTTCAGCAAAGCCTTTGACAAGGTCCCACATGGGGGCTTATAAAGAAGGTAAATGCACAGGGGATACAGGGTAACTTGATAAGGTGGATTCAAAATCGGCTTAGCTGCAGGAGACAGACGGTGATGACGGTGATTGGAAGGCAGTGTTGACTGGAAGCCAGTGTGTAGTGGCGTACCACAGGGATCTATGCTGGGTCCTATGCAGCCATTTATATCAACTTACATTTTTTTTCCAATTAAAGGGCAAGTTAGAGTGGCCAATTCACCTATCCTGCACATCTTTAGGTTATGGGGGTGAGACCCATGCAGACACAGGGAGAATGTGCAAACTACACACAGACAGTGGACATTTATATAAACAACATAGATGACCATGTGGGGGATAATGATCAGTAAGTTTACGGATGATACAAAGTTTGACTGGGTGGTTATCAGTGAGGTTGAGGGTCTTGGGTTACAGGAAGATGTAGAAGGGATGGTCAAATGGGCAGAAAAGTGGCAGATGGAATTTAACCCTGAAAAGTGTGAGATGATAAGGAAGTATTCAATGAATGGCCCAACACTGGGAAGTTCTGAGGAACAAACAGACCTTGTTGGGTTTCTCAAAAATCTCTGAAGGCAGAAGTTTAGATTAATAGGATGGTGAAAAAGGCACATAGAACATAGAACAGTACAGCACAGAACAGGCCCTTCGGCCCTCGATGTTGTGCCAAGCCATGATCACCCTACTCAAACCCACGTATCCACCCTATACCCGTAACCCAATAACCCCCGCCTTAACCTTACTTTTTAGGACACTACGGGCAATTTAGCATGGCCAATCCACCTAACCCGCACATCTTTGGACTGTGGGAGGAAACCGGAGCACCCGGAGGAAACCCACGCACACACGGGGAGGACGTGCAGACTCCGCACAGACAGTGACCCAGTCGGGAATCGAACCTGGGACCCTGGAGCTGTGAAGCATTTATGCTAATCATCATGCTACCGTGCTGCATATGGGACACTTGCCTTTAGCAATCGAGGCATAGATTACAAAAGGGAGGTCATGTTGGAGTTGTATGGAACTTAGGTGAGGACACAGCTGGAGTACTGTGTACAATTCTGGTCCGAGTTCCCGACGACGTGGGTCTCTCATGGTCTCATCCGTCGGGAACTCAGTGTGGCAGCTGCGGACTCAGACCAGCGCCGCAAGTCGGGGGAGGGCCAATCCACGGGCAGGGGGGACATTATATGGGGCTGGGGACACTCTGGGAGGGTGGTCCGGGGCGCGCGTGCCAGCCAAAGGAGGGCACTATTTCGCTGGCCGGTCCGCGGGCTGCGTCCGCATGTAGCACGGCGCAGCCACTGCAGGCCGCCGCAGTGCGCTTGCACGGCCGTGAACCGTTTCTCCAGGGCGTATCGGCAACTAGAGCTGGGTGCTCTTCACTGCCGTCCTGCTAGCCCCCGGCAAAACGGGGTATCGGAGGAGGTTTGCGCCATTTGTTCTGGCGTGAAACACCACTGTTCTCATGCCGGTGTGGGGACATAGCCCCAGAATAGGAGAATCCAGCCCAGGGTTTTTCATGTGTTGGTGCAGACTTGATGGGCCGAAGGGCCTCTTCTGCGCTGTACTCTTCTGTTATTCTGATTCTCCAGCCCTTCCTCAAAAGTAGCAAACTTACCACCTACGAACAAGTCACCAAACTGCTCGAACCCCTCCTCCCTCCAAGTCCCAAAGGTCCCATCTAAACTGTGCTCATATCTTCAAGGTAGCCCATTTCATTGGGGAAAATGGAAGGGAGCCATGACCAATGCTCTCAAACTGGTGCCCTTAGTCATTTCTCTCCTTCCGCCCCCACATGGACTTTGTCCCTCTAAGCCATTCCCACACCTTTTCTGTGTTTGTCGTCCAACAGTAGTATAACAGGTTGGGCAACGCTAGGCCCCTGATTGCCTATCCCTTTGTAAAATCCCTCTACGGAGCGGTGGGGACCTGCCTGCCCAAATGAAAGAAGAGATTGTTTTATTGACTCCTCTAAAGAAAGATTTTGAACAGAAAACTGGAAGGCACTGAAACAAACATAGAAATCTTGGGAGAATATTCATTTTTTTTAAATTTAGAGTTCCCGATTCTTTCCTTCCAAGGGGCAATTTAGCGTGCCCAATCCACCTCACTTGAACATCTTTGGGTTGTGGGGGTGAGACCCACACAGACATGGGGAGAACGTGCAAATTCCACACAGACAGTGACACGGGGCTGGGATCGAACCCGGGTCCTCAGCGACGTAGGCAGCTGTGCTAGCCACTGTGCCGCCGTGCTGTCCGTGGAGAATGTGCAAACTCCACAAGGACAATGTCCCGGGCCGGGATCAAACCTGGGTCCTCGCCGCCGGAACTACATCACTTTAACAGAGTCTGTCTAAACGGAGTTTTATGAACTACAGCAACAGAGATCATGACCAAAACTGTAGCAAACTCTCCTGATCAAAACAGGATTATTTCTCCCGCCAAACACAGTGAAAGGAAGATATGAAACCCAAAATAAATCCCAATTAGTTACAGGAGAGCAGGATCTGGGTGCGACAGATAGTGAAATTCCCAATCATCTCCATTACGGCCTGGAATACATGCAGCGTTTTTTTAAAAAGGCATGTACCGAGCAGCAAAAACACAGTACAGTACAGTACCTTCAACTTTCCCTCTTTCAGCCACTGGCTCAACAGGACGAGGCCCACCTCATGCTTATCCGCATAATCCAGCATCAAGAATCTTTCTCTGTAAAAGGTCACAAACGGGACAGGGGTGAGAAAAAGAAGCAAAAATCGTAATTAAAGCACAAAGTACTTCTGCCAATACAACACCATCATTATGCTCCAGAGTGTCAGGTTAAACAGGCTGACATGCCAAAGCCACTGAAAGAAAACAAAAGCCTGGAGAGACTGTGCTGAAACACCTGCTGCAAAGTTCTGCACGTGCAACATTCAAAGCCTGATGTAAGGCAATTAATAAAAAGTTGGTGCCTAAATAAAGGAGGGTATGGTGACACAGTGGTTAGCACTGCTGCCTCACGGTGTTGAGGACCCGGGTTCGATCCCGGCCCTGGGTCACTCTCCGTGTGGAATTTGCACATTCTCCCCGTGTCTGCGTGGGTTTCACCCCACAACCCCCAGGTGAGCATCCTTCACGTGAGGATGTGCTCCGAAACCTAGTGATTCGAAACAAACCTGTTGGACTTTAACCTGGCGTTGTAAGACTTCTTACCAGGAGGATGATGGAAGCAGAGATGTTCAATGATTCCAAAAGGAAACTGGAAGGGCACTTGAAGGAAATGAACTTATAGGTCTACTGGAGGAGAGTGGGAGAAGGCGGCTGGAACTAGATTCGATGGACTGAATGGTCTTTTTCTGCACTGCAATGACTCTATGGGCCTGATTTTTCACTGCCAGCTGGGTAAGAGTGGAAGCGGACAGGTTTTAAAAATAGCACTCTTGGACAGTGTGTTAGTATCCCTCTGGGAAGCCACTATCTTCAAAGCAGGGATAATCAGGAACCTATTCGCCTCAAATTAACTTCTTGTTAAGAACCTCGAAGAGCTCATTAACAGGCGGGGGGGGGGGGGGGGGGGGGGGGGGGGGGGGGCAGAAGGCGATATTCAAATTGTAGATCAGCAAAACCAAACCACCTGGAGCACAGCTGCCGGCTGTAATTTTTTTTTTTTTTTTTTTATAAATTTAGATTACCCAATTATTTTTTCCAAGGGGCAATTTAGCGTGGCCAATCCACCTACTCTGCACATTTTTGGGTTGTGGGGGCGAAACCCACGCAGACACGGGGAGAATGTGCAAACTCCACACAGACAGTGACCCAGAGCCGGGATCGAACCTGGGACCTCAGCGCCGTGAGGCGGTTGTGCTAACCACTAGGCCACCGTGCTGCCCAAGCCGCCAGCTGTAATGCTGGGAACCATCAAGTAAAATGTTTTCAACTGAAAAAATGTTTTGGCAATGAGACTTTTGTATCTCAGATTGGGCCACATATGTTTGACCACCTGTCTGTGCCATGAGACTGCAGGCCAGCCCTCTGATCTCCTGCCTCCTCTTCTTTCACTTATGGCTGCAGTTTGCTTCTGAACATTGCACTCCGGAGTCACTTCCTGCCTCCTGGCAATCACAGCATCACTAACTCACTGCCAGCCCAACACAGATGTAACATGGGGTTGGGAGATGGAAACAATTCTGGACCCCGGATTGAAAATCAAGTCCTCTGGCTTTATTGCACAATGACCCTACTGGAAGTGGCCATGTATGGTCAGAGGTTGTGGAGAGAACTGGACATGACGGCCAAACTTTGCAGCTGTCGAATGGCTGACCATCATTCTCTTGATTTAAAATATTTTTATTTGGCATTTTGCATATATACAGGAAAATATCAGAAGACCGAAAATCCACATGAAGAGAAATCACTAGGCCCAACCTCCCCGATACCAACACCACACCACACCCTGCCTTCCTAACTTTTCCCCCTTATCTCCCCCCTACCCTCCAACACCCCCACCCATCCCACTGACCCCTCAATCCAACTTTAAGAAATCAATGAACAGTTTTCACCTACGGGTGAACCCCTCCAAACCGCAAGCCCCTCTTCCGACCCCAGCAAAGCGAACTTGACCTTCTCCAAACGCAGGGAATCTCCAGGTCACTCATCCAGCCTTCGGTGCTCCATGTCCCACCAGCACAACAAGACCCGTCTCTGGGCTATCAGGGAGGCAAAAGTCAATGCATCGGCCTCTCTCCCCACCTGGACTCCTGGATCTTCCAACACACCGAATATCGCCACCTCCGGATTCGGGGCCATCCCCACACCCAGAATCTCGGACATCTCGATTTCCCTCAACCTCAGACATGCCCAGAACCTGTGGATATGATTCACGGGGCCCCCGCCCCACATTGCCCATAGCTATCCCCCACTGCTGAAAAGAACCGACTCATCCTCACAACCGTCACGTGGGCCCTATGTGCCTCCTTAAACTGGATGAGGCTTAACTTCCCACAGCTCGAGGATGCATCCACTCTCCTCAGGGCCTCTTTCCACGTCTCAGCCCCATGTCCCCACCCAACTCCTCCTTCCATATACACTTAATCTCCTCCACTGGAGCGCCCTCCCTTTCCATCGACTCACTGTAGATATCCAACACCCTCCCCAATATCAACCTCCAACAACAACTTGACTTGCAACAGCGGAGGCAGCGGCCCGGGAAGGACGGCTTCTCTTTCCTCACAAAATACCTCACCTGCAGGTATCTGAAACCATTCAATTTGGCCAACTTATACAATTCCTCCAGACCTGCAAATTTCCCCCATGAACAAGTCCCTAAAGTACTCTATCCCCACCTCCTGCCAGCCCTGGAATCTCGCATCCAGTCTCGCCAGCACAAACCTGTGATTATCACATATCGGCGCCCACAACGACATGCCCTCTAACCCGAAATGCTGCCTGCATTGGCTCCATACCCATAACGCCGAAACCACTGGGCCACAGAGTACAGGTCCGGCGAGAATGGAATGCCAACGACAATACCCTCAGACTCGAAATTAATCAAACTAGGCTGTGTCAGGCACCCAATTCCCCGCTAACTGGATTCCTAGATACCGAAAATGTGCCCCCACCACCTGGAATGGCAACTCCCCTACCCTCCTCTCCTGCCCTCTAGCATTGATTGAGAATAATCCACTCTTCCCTGTGTTCAATTTATCCCCTGAGAACCGGTCAAATTCCCTCAGGATCTCCACCTGCCTCATCCCCCAGTGTAGCCCAAAGTATCCCAAACTTATTCGTCCTGACACTGAGCGTCCTGTACAGCAGCCGAACCCACTCCAAAACCCCAAGCCAGACCTGAACCAATCCGGCACCTCCAACAATTATGCCCACTCCACCTGATCGAATGCCTTCTCCACATCCATTGCCACCACTATGCCTACCTGCTGCCTCTCTGCGGGCTTCATAATAACACTGAGCATTCTACACGCATTCGCCGACAACTGCCGCCCCTTCACAAATCCCGTCTGGTCTTCCCTTATCACCCCCGGCACACAATCCTCTTTCTGTGACGCTAACAACTTTGCATCAGTATTAAGCAGTATTGGGCGGTACGACCCACACTGCTGCAAGTCCTTAACTTTCTTCAAAATCACTGAAATGGACGCCTGTGACAATGTGAGGGGAGCTACCCCTAACCTCTTGCCTCATTGTACATCCTCACTAGCAGAGGCCCCGACTCCGCAACAAACTTCTTGTAAAACCCCACTGGGAATCTGTCCGGCCCTGGGGCCTTCCCTGCCTGCATCGCACCATCCATCACCTCCCTCAGCCCTATCTGCGGCCCGACCCCTGCACCCTCTCCTCCTCCACCCTATCCAGAAACCGTCTCATCCCCTCCTTCCCGGGCAGATGCCTCAAATTTCCCATTTATCCCTCTGGGTCGGACACCACCCTGCCCCTCTCAAACTCACCCTACCATTCTCCCTTACTGCTGCCTGCTTCCGCAGCTAGTGGGCCAGCATCCTACTTGCCTTTTCACTGTACTCGCAGATCCCCTCTCTGGCCTCCGCAATTGCCCTACTGCTTTGCCTGTGGATACCAACCCCAACTCCATCTGGAGCCTCTGCCTCCTCTGACTCCACCGAGCACTTCCGATCCACCCTGGGAATCTCATCCACCAGCCTTGCTCTCTCCTCTCGTTCCACCCTCTCCCTATGCGCCCAGATCAAAATACATTTGCCCCTAACTACTGCCTTAAGTGCCTCCCACAGCGTGGAGGCCGTAATCTCCCCCGTGTCATTCAGCACCACATAACCCCGGATGGCGGCCCTCACCCTCTCGCACACCCCCTCATCCGCCAACAACTCCACACTCAACCCCCACTGTGGCCGCTGGGCCTCCCGCTGCTCCAACTGCAAAATCCACCCAGCGTGGTCGCTGAATACTCCGATTTGGCCACCCCCACCATCAGCGCATTATCCATCACAAAGAAACTGATCTGCGAGTACACCCGGTGTACATGTTAGAAATATCCAAACTCCTTGGTCCTTAGCCTTCCAAACCACTACGGGTCCACCTCCCGCTTACGATCCATGAACCCCCTCAGTTCCTTAGCCACCACCGACACCTTCGATGACTTAGGACTTGACCAGTACATCCTCGGATCCAGAACCCGGGATCTTCCCGCCTCATAAAGGCCATGTTGTCCCAATTTGGGCATCCTCTCCAGCTTCCCACTGACGATCTCATATCTACCCCCCAGATCAGCCACAATGTTCCCCACCTCAAACGGTGGGGAACCAGCGTAACCCCCCCCCATCCTTATGTCCAACCACGAGGGGAGCACTAGCCCCACCCATCTCTTCCTCAGCCTCATCTGGTTTCCCAAATTCAGGGGCGTCTCCTGAAAAAAACACAATGTCAGGTTAGCTCACTGGGCTAAATCGCTGGCTTTTGAAGCAGACCAAGCAGGCCAGCAGCACGGTTCGATTCCTGTACCAGCCTCCCCGGACAGGCGCCGGAATGTGGCGACTAGGGGCTTTTCACAGTAACTTCATTGAAGCCTACCCGTGACAATAAGCGATTTTCATTTCATTTCATTTCAAACTCCTCAAGTGCGCAAGAGCATGCAACCAACCGTTTAACCGGCCCATTCAACCCTCGCATATGCCAAGTGACCAACCTGGTCGGGGAGAGGGGTGGGGGCACCCCACCCATCTCCCCTGCCGATCAGCCATATCCCTTTTAAAGCCAGCATGCCCCCCTCCGCCACACACTCTTCCAGGCCTGCCCAAAGATGTCCGCTGCCATCTCATCCTTCCCAACGGCACCACACCAACCACACCCATGTCAGCAACCCTTTTCCCCTCCCCCAACCAAAGAACCAACCCATTCCCCCCTCCCTGACACCCTCCTCCTGATAACCCCCCACTCCACCCCACTCCCATTAACCAGCCCAGCAAGCTAGCATGGTGGCCTCTGACTACCCCTCACCCTCCCAGTCCACCCCTCCCCACAACCTTCTGAACATCCAATAAAGAAAAACAAAAGGTACATTCACCATCAGCACTCTCCCATCATCGCCTGCCTCAATCCACCCACCCACACTTTACACAGAACTCCCCTCCAAGGTTCAATGTCCTCACACACCTCCCACTGCATGGTCTCTCATAAAGACCATCGCATCCTCTGGCAAGTCAAAATAAAACTCTTGCTTTTGGTGTGTCACCCACAAGTGGGCAGGGGACAAAATCCCAAACTTCACCCACTTCTTGTAGAGGGCGGCCTTTATCCAGTTATAACCCGGCCCTCCGCTTGGCCAGTTCCGCACCCAGGTCCTGGTAAATCCGCAGCTCACGCCCCGCCCAGGTACACTTCTTTGTCTGTCTCGCCCACTTCAGGATCTTCTCCTTATCCAAGAACCGATGCAGCCTCATCACCATCGCCCTCAGCAGCTCTTCCACCTGCGGCCTCCTCCTCAACGCCCTGTGCGCTCGATTCACCTCGAGTGGCCAGCCAAAGGCACCCTTCCCCAGCAGCTTCGCCAATATGCTTGCCACATACTTTTTTTAAAAAAAATTTTGAGTACCCAATTCATTTTTTACAGTTAAGGGCCAATTTAGCGTGGCCTCCACCTACCCTCCACATCTTTGGGTTGTGGGGGCGAAACCCACGCAAACACGGGGAGAATGTGCAAACTCCACACGGACAGTGACCCAGAGCCGGGATCGAACCTGGGAGCTTGGCGCATGAGACAGCAGTGCTAACCACTGAGCCACCGTGCTGCCCTTGCTCGCCACATACTTGGAGGACTCTGCAAATTTCATGCCTTCGGGCATCCCCACAATCTGCCGATTCTGCCTTAAGCTTCTACCTCAGCCTCTTCTGGCTGTTCAACGCCATCCCCATCTCCGCCTCCAGTGAGGACAATAGATCCTTATGCTCTGTGTTGTTCCTCGTGTCTTAATAAAGCTCGTAGTCTCAAATGTGGAGAAGATGCTTTATTGTGAATTCGTTCTCTCTTCAGAGCTTTACCTACGGCTACCTCAAGTGCTACTAGCTGGTGTGTCTGTGCCCTGCTACGAGTTCTGCCTTCTGTGAAGTGTGTCCTCACTTCCTGTCCCGGTCTATTTATATGGCTCTCCCGTGCTCCCTCTAGTGTTTGCTCAGTTGTATTGCATCTAGTTAACTTGTGATCACCACATCCCCCTTTTTCTCTTTACATATTTTCTGTACATCGTTAAAGAAAATTGTACATCCTGTCCTGATGTATTTATAGCTCTCCCTCTAGTGTTTGCTCAGTTGTATTGCATCTAGTTTTTTTTTTATAAATTTAGATTACCCAATTATTTTTTCCAATTAAGGGGGAATTTAGCGAGGCCAATCCACCTACTCTGCACATTTTTGGGTTGTGGGGGCGAAACCCACGCAGACACGGGGAGAATGTGCAAACTCCACACAGACAGTGACCCAGAGCCGGGATCGAACCTGGGACCTCAGCGCCGTGAGGCGGTTATGCTAACCACTTGGCCACCGTGCTGCCCTTTATTGCATCTAGTTAACTTGTGATCACCACATGCTCCACCACCAACTCCTCCACCTTTTGGATTGTCAGGCCCTGAGCCTCCTGCCTCTGCTCCACCCTCACAATCGCTGCCCTCAGCGGCTCCACCATCTTGGCCAAATCCTCTGAGACCTCCTTCCTCTGCTGCTGAAATTTGCCATTAAGGAAATCCACTAGCTGCTCCATGGACCACTGGGAGGGCAGCGCTGCCCCCTCGCTCTCCACCATCGTCTCCTGTGTCGCTCCACGAAAAGCTTCTTGCTGCAGCTGCTCCCTCTTCCTCGTGACACTCCTTGTCCGATGATCCATACACCAGCCCCACCAGAGGAGTATTACAATCCCTGGGTACTCATGCACCTTTTGCCCTCAAACACCACACAATTTGGGTGGGGAAGGACCAAAAAAAATCACCGGAAATTCCTAACCAACATTCTCTGTTTATTCTAATGCACTGAATAATAGCTGGCCATTGGAGAGTGCCCATGAAGTGGGAAGTACAGGACGGGAGGGAGGGAAGTGGGGTAACAAGAAAGATATAAATTGAGAAGGAACCTAGCCACACTAATCATACAATCCCTGCAGTGCAGAAGGAGGTCATTCAGCCCATCGAGTCTGTACCGACCCTCTGAATCAGCACCCCACTCAGTCTCAATCCCGGACCCTATCCATGTAACTCCACCGAGGGACAATTTAGCATAGCAAATCCATCTACCCTGCACACATGGATTCATGTTGCACTCCAGAGACCTGTTCCAGGGATTCAGCAGTTTTCATTTTCTAGTTTGTGGTCTTTGAGAATATATCAATCTAATTGGCTGCTAACCCTGCCTGATGATGTCACTGTGCCTGGGCACTTCCCCGTAACACATTCAAATAGACTTTGCCATGGGCGCGATTCTCCGACCCCCACGGCGGGTGGGAGAATCGCGGGAGTGCCGGGCGATTCCCGGCACGCCGCCCTGGCACACGCACGCGATTCTCCCACCCCCCCAAAACGGCGTGCCGTGTTTTACGACAGGCCATTTGGAGAATCGCCGCGCGCCGTTTCTAACGGTCGAGCGGCGATTCTCCGGCCCGGATGGGCCGAGCGGCCTGCCCAATCTGACCGGTTAACGCCGGCGCCAACCATGCCTGGTCGCTGCCGGCGTGAACAGCGCGCGAACACTGCATGTGCAGCCTGTTTGGGGGTGGGGGGGGGGGGGGGGGGTGGGGGGGGGTGGGGGGGGGGGGGGGGATCGAGCACCAGGGGGTGCTCAGTGGGGGTCTGGCCCGCGATCGGTGCTCACCGATTGGCGTCTCTAAAAGACGCACTCTTTTTCCTCCACCGCCCCGCAAGATCACTCTGACATGTGTTGCGGGGCGCTCGCGGGGAGGACGGCAACCGCGCATGCACGGGTGATGTCATTTAAGCGCGCCGGCTGCATCATTTACGCGGCGCCGCTTTGACGCGGGCGCCAAGGCCCGGCACGCGAAATTAACACGCCGACGCTCCTAGCCCCCTGGGGGTGGGAGAATAGGGGGCAAGGAGCGGCCTCCGACGCCGGAGTGAAACACTCCGGTTTTCACTCCGGCGTCGGCACTTTGTCTCCAGTTGGGAGAATTTCGCCCCAGATCTCTATGGGCAGCTTTCCTCATGGTCAGTGGTGAACACTGCTGCTTCTCTGCAAACTCTAAAATTCAGCCCTTTTATCTGCTCTTCATCACATTGCTGTTTGAGGAGGTTACCTGTGTGCATAAAGGTTATTTACATTACTACATAAATTACACTTCGAATGGAATCTATTGACCGAAATGCTGAGGTTGTGGAAAGTGCTATAGAAATGCAGGTTCATTCTTTCCTCCTGTGACAGCAATGCACCAACAGTATCACAAAGTCATTGCAGCACAGAAGGAGGTCATTTGGCCCATCAAATCCATGCCAGATGTATGCTCATTTGTCGCATAATAAGGAACCTCTTCAGCTCTTGGTTCTTGAAATTCATTCAATAATTATTTTATTTGACATCTTCCAACATGCAAGTTACAGGTTGTTTCTCCATATGGCCTTCTGACGGGCTTTACTTTTTCAATTTGTTGAGAAGCATTTGGCAGTTTTTGTTTCTCTGCCAACATCTCCTCAACATCCCCCTGCTGTAGCCCTCAATCTTTTAAAAGGATCTGGTTCGGTTGACCAGTTTTACCCGTGTCACTAGTTAATCTCCTCAAGGAAGCAAACTCCACACGGACAGTGACCCGGGGCCAGGATCAAACTCAGGTCCTCAGACTCAGGTCCTCGACGCTGTGAGGCAGCAGTGCTAACTGCGACATCCCACACCAGTGGCTGCACTCTGTACTGCACTGGGAGTGTAAGTTTTGATATGTGCTCAACTCCTTGGACTAGGAGTTGGCAGTCACGTTACATTTGTAGAAGACTTTGGTTGGGCCACATTTGGAATACTGCGTACAGTTCTGGTCACCACATTACCAGAAGGATGTGGATGCTTTAGAGAGGATGCAGAGGAGGTTCACCAGGATCTTCCCTGGTATGGAGGGCGCCAGCTATGAAGAGAGGTTGAGTAGATTAGGATTATTTTCATTGGAAAGACGGAGGTTGAGGGGGGACCTCATTGAGGTCTACAAAATCATGAGAGGTATAGACAAGGTGGATAGCAAGAAGCTTTTTCCCCAGAGTGGGGGACTCAATTACTAGGGCTCATGAGTTCAAGGTGAGAGGGGAAAAGTTTAAGGGAGATATGCGTGGAAGGTTTGTTACGCTGAGGGTGGTGGGTGTCTGGAACACATTGCCGGTGGAGGTGGTAGAGGCGGGCACGATAGCGTCATTTAAGATGTATCTAGACAGATACATGAATGGGCAGGGAGCAGAGGGATACAGATCCTTAGAAATAGGCGACAGTTTTAGATAGAGGATCTGGATCGGTGAAGGCTTGGAGGGCCAAAGGGCCTGAGTTCCTGTGCTGTAATTTTTCTTTGTTCTTTGTTCTAGGAGTTGAACCCATAATCTTCTGAAACAGAGCTCAGAGAGTTAACCACTGAATTATGACTGACGATAGCGAATGAACATCCAAGCATACAAATTAGGAACAGGACTAAGTCCATTCGGCAATTCGAGCCTGCTCAGTCATTTGATAAGAGGAGCATGTTTAGGCTTACCCTTGGCCATTCTCCCTCGAGTCAGAGGGTTCAGGGTTTGAACCTCAATCCGGACAGTCCCGATGAGTGGAGATCAGAGCTCTAGAGTTTATTTGGAGGCTGACATCCAGAGGAATACTTGCATCTGCTGTATGTGAGTGCCTCCCAAACATGACAATGTTGAATGAACATTGGAAGTTCAGAATTCTTCCCATTAGATCAGACTAACTCTTGCTATGGGCTACTATAAAGATCATACTAACCCTTGCCATGGGCTAATATAAAGATCAGACTAACTCTTGCCATGGGCTAATATAAAGATCAGAAAACTCTTGCCATGGGCTAATAGAACATAGAACAGTACAGGCCCTTCGGCCCACAATGTTGTGCCGAACATTTATCCTAATCTAAGATCAACCTAACCTACACCCCTTCAATGTACTACTGTCCATGTGCCTGTCCAAGAGTCGCTTAAATGTCCCTAATGACTTTGACTCCACCACCTCCGTTGGCAGTGCATTCCACACACCCACCACTCTCTGTAAAGAACCGACCTCCGACATGTCCCCTATACCTTCCTCCAATCACCTTAAAATTATGCCCCCTTGTGACAGCCATTTCCACCCTGGGGAAAAGTCTCTGGCTATCCACTCTATCCATGCCTCTCATCACCTTGTACACCTCTATCAAGTCACCTCTCTTCCTTCTTTGCTCCAGTGAGAAAAGCCCTAGCTCCCTCAACCTTTCTTCATAATACATGCCCCCCAGTCCAGGCAGCGTCCTGGTAAATCTCCTCTGCACCCTCACCAAAGCATCCACATCCTTCCTATAATGAGGCGACCAGAACTGGAAACAATATTCCAAGTGTGGTCGAACTAGGATTTTATAAAGCTGCAGCAAAGCCTTGCGGCTCTTAAATGCAATCCCCCTGTTAATGAAAGCTAACACACCATACGCCTTCTTAACAATCCTATCAAACTGGGTGGCAACTTTAAGGGATCTATGTACGTGGACCCCAAGATCCCTCTGTTCCTCCACACTTCCAAGAATCCTAATGTAGAGATCAGACAAACTCTTGCTAATATAATGATCAGACTAACTCTTGCCATGGGCTCATATAAAGATCAGACTAACCCTTTCCATGGACTCATATAAAGATCAGACTAACCCTTTCCATGGGCTAATATATAGATTAGTGTAACCCTTGACATGCATTGATAGAAACATGGTTCCATCCAAGGATGGTGGATTCACGTTGTGATCTGTTAATGGGAATCCTCCCACTACTGAACTCTGCTCTCCAAGCGGAGAACAGGAAGATGTGAAAACAAGCACTCACACCCACTCGATTTACAGCAGGAGTGGTCTGCTTACCTTGTGATATTTCTCTCCTTGAGGATAGCTTCTGTGTCAGGAGGTAGCGGAGGAGGATAAGGCACATCTTTATTGTACTGGGAGATCTGGCCACAAAGAATGATGTGACTGTTCTGATTCATCTGGGTTTAAGAGATTATACATGGTAATAATCAGCCAACTTCGAAACAGTAATATATTTAGAACATAGAACATAGAACAGTACAGCACAGAACAGGCCCTTCAGCCCTCGGTGTTGTGCCGAGCAATGATCACCCTACTCAAACCCACGTATCCACCGTATAACCCGTAACCCAACAACCCCCCCCCCCCAACCTTACTTTTTAGGACACTACGGGCAATTTACAGGGCATTATTTTTGTTAACCAAAGGTATTAATAGCATGGGGCACATTAACATAGAAACATAGAACATACAGTGCAGAAGGAGGCCATTCGGCCCATCGAATCTGCACTGACCCACTTAAGCCCTCACTTCCACCCTATCCCCGTAACCCAATAATTACCCCTCCTAAACTTTTTAGGACACTAAGGGCAATTTATCATGGCCAAACCACCTAGCCTGCACATCTTTGGACTGTGGGAGGAAACCGGAGCACCTGGAGAAAACCCACGCAGACACGGGGAGAACATGCAGACTCCGCACAGACAGTGATCCAGCGGGGAATCGAACCTGGGACACTGGAGCTGTGAAGCCACAGTGCTATTCACTTGTGCTACCGTGCTGCCCCATTACGGTGGATAAATGGCAGATCAGCCATAATCTAATCGATTGGCAGAACAGGCTTGAGGGGTTAAATGGCCTCATTCTGCCCCAATGTTAAACTTACAGAATGAAAATGAGACTGAAAGGGTTAAATTGTGAGAACCTGTTTTGTATTCCCTTGACTTTAGATGGTCGGGGCAAGATATCATCAAGATTTCTATTTACCCTATCAAATCCTTTTAAAGAGAAGCTATTTCTTCGGGGGAGAATCCAGAACATGGGCGTACTGTCTTAAACTTAAGAACTGGGCAGTTTTGGTCTGAAATCAGGAAGTACTTTCTCCAAAGGATAGTGGAAATCTGGAGAGATTGAGGAAGATATGAGATGTTCGCTCTAGTGTCTCTCCTAGTGATTCAGTGTCAATTTTGGGTAACACTCTCTGAAATGCCCGTACCAGCCTCCCCGGACAGGCGCCGGAATGTGGCGACTAGGGGCTTTTCACAGTAACTTCATTGAAGCCTACTCGTGACAATAAGCCATTTTCATTTTCATTTCATTTTCAGATGTTTCACCATATCAAGTAGTGGCAACTGGTGGGGTTTTCGATTGTTGTAAAAATCCATCAGGTTCTTAACTTGATTTAATGTTGTCCTTATCTGGGTCTGACCTCCATGTGACACCAGGCCCACAGCGATGTGGTTGACTTTGAAATGCCCTTGGGCATTTAGGGATGGTCAACAAGGCAGAGGGGCTGAATGGCCTACACGCGTTCAACATGGCGTACAGTTCAATCACAATCAGGTGTCTATAAAGACTAGCAATGGGAAGAGACGTTGTCTAGACGCTGAGGAGCTGCACAAATTAGCATTGCCTCCACAGAGCCGAGTCTGTGTGTGTGTTAGTTTACAGATCAGTAAACGTTCCGACCCCTGACCACCTCCGCTGCCTGCTGGGAATAATAACTGAGCTACCTTCTCACGTGTGAATGGGGAAAAAGCAGCGAGGAGATGGTATAGAGTTCAGATAATTTAGGGGGAGGAGGGTGACGCAGTGGTTAGCACTGCTGCCACACAGCACCGAGGACCCGGGTTCGATCTCGGCCCCAGGTCACTGACCTTGTGGAGTTCGCACATTCTCCCCGTGTCTGCGTGGGTCTCACCCCCACAACCCAAAAAGATGTGCAGGGTAGGTGGATTGGCCACGCTAAATTGCCCCTTAATTGGATAAAAAGAATTGGGTACTCTAAATTTAAAAAAAGATTTTAAAAAGAGTTCAGATGGTTCAATCATGCTTCAATGCTTCATGTTTACACATGAATCATGATCTGTTGAGTTGCTGCTGTCACAGTTTTTCAAGAGGTACATGAGCCCACTGGCATGGCCGGCTTCTCAACCAGCAGCAGCAAACCAATATACCCTGGAAGGAAGAGGTCTTGGATGATTTGGTTGGCAGCAAAGAAGGGAAAGTAATCTGATATCCATAACTGGAGAAGGAGAAATAAAGATTGGGTGTAGTGATTGAGGAAAAAACCTTAAGTTATTGCCTGTTCCTCACTGCATTCCCTCAATCTTCAAAATCCTTACCTGGCCTATGACAGTGTTGCTGGTATCCCCGCCAACGTTGTCAAAGTAGGCGTCCACTCCAGCGGGACAGTATTCCCGCAGCTTCTCCACAATGTTATCCTGTTTATAGTTGATGGCTGCATCAAAACCCATCTCGCAGACCAAAACCTGACACTTCTCCTCTGTTCCACAGATCCCAACTACTCTTGAGCATCCTTCGAGACGTCCAATCTGGGAATACAGTCACGATGTTAAACCTTTTACCAACTTAGAACCTAGAACAGTACAGCACAGAACAGGCCCTTCGGCCCTCAATGTTGTGCCGAGCAATGATCACCCTGCTCAAACCCACGTATCCACCCTATACCCGTAACCCAACAACCCCCCCCCTTAACCTTACTTCTTATTAGGACACAAAGGGCAATTTAGCATGGCCAATCCACCTAACCCGCACATCTTTGGACTGTGGGAGGAAACCGGAGCACCCGGAGGAAACCCACGCACACACGGGGAGAACGTGCAGACTCCACAGATAGTGACCCAGTCAGGAATCGAACCTGGGACCCTGGAGCTGTGAAGCATTTATGCTAACCACCATGCTACCGTGCTGCCCTTCTGGCCTGCTGCTTTCGAATGCACTTGGATATCAAAAGAAAATCAAGATTCCCAAACGCAGGATCCAATTGCAAAATCCCATCGCACACATATGACGTTCCAAATATACATCTGTGTCACTGTGAGACAAATACTAACATTTTCATTTCTATACAAACATATGAGTTAGGAGCAAGAGTAAGCCACTCGGCCTATCGAGCTTGCTCTGCCATTCTGATTGTAACCTCAACCCCACATTCCCACACAGATTTTGGGGAAAATTTTATATAATTGATTGATGGACAAGTTGCGGCAACCAAACAATATTGAAATCCCAGAAGAAGAATCCGGGAAGAAAGAGTGCGAGCAATGGTCCGCTGGCAAACTCTAGTTGGGTGGGATGTGGTGTGGGAGGAAAGATGGCGAGTGCAAGCTCACCGGGTGGGGCTGTGCCCATTACAGTGGACACGTTGGTCAAATTGATGGCGGTTTGGTTTGAGCAGCAGTTCGCCAAACATTTTGATAGGAATAAAAAGGGGGCCTCGCTCAAGGAGTTTGGTGGATGAATCACTTGCCCTGATAAAGGAAGCCTTGGGAAAGATGTCGACGGCGGTGTGGGAGCAGGGAGAGGCGCTAAGGGGGTGGAGGAGGCATTGTCGCAGCACAGCGACCAGTTCACCTTGAGGGGTGAGGAGCTGCGGAAGGTGGTGGAGAGCAACAAAGGGCAGGGGAACATGCCATGAAGGCAGAACCTGAGGATCATGGGTTTGCCCGAGGGGTTGAAGGGCTGGAAGCTGACAGAGTACTTTGCGGAGATGTTCTCTGGGTTGTTGGGGGAGGAGGAGGACCCCTCCCTCTATGAGCCATTTGAGGGTGAAGGACCAGGTGAGGCTTCAGAAGGCTGGGTGAGTCAGGTGTTTCACTCGGGCTTTGATAGTAGGGCCTGGGCAGGGGGTGGGTAGTGATATTGGTGGTAAGACAGTGAGGTTTCAGATGGAGAAGGTGGTGGCTGACTAGGGGGGCAGGTACGTTATAGTAATGGGTTCTTTGGTGGGGAGGTTAGTGGTGTAGGTTACTGTTTACACACCAAATCGTGATGACTTAGGGTGTATGAAGATGTTAGCTGCCATACCGAATTTGGATACTCATCAGTTAATACTGGGGGGAACTTGAATACATTGCTGAATCTGAAGGTGGTTAGATCTAAACCACGTTGACTGATCCCCTCGGGAGAGGGGGAGTGGGGAGGGGCGGCAGCGGCAAAGGTGTTGGCTGCATTTCTGGAGAAGATGTAGGGGGGGGTGTGTGTGAAGGTTTCTGCATCTGTGAGACAGGGAATATTCGTTGATTTTGCCAGTACACAATGTGCATTCAAGGATCGACTCTTCTATAATGGGGAAAGCATTGTTGGTTTGGGGGGGGAATACTCGGCGATTGTTATCTCGGACCATGCTCCACATTGGGTGGATGTGGACCTGGAGAGGTGACCAGTATAGAGAGCAGTGTGGAGGTTGGATGTGGGACTGCTGGCAGATCCGAACTTTTGTGCAAAGATGGGAAAGGTGAGTGAGGAGCATGAGGAGTTTAATAGGAACAGGGAGACGTTCGGTGGTGGCCATGGAGTGAGCGGTCGGACATTTTGGTGGCTCCTGCTCAAGGCAGTATATTCTGCTCTTTTCCCTGCCCGAAGGGCAAAGTATTTGATGGCAAGAGATGCAGGATTGCCTGGGGATGGTTTTACTCCCCTGGTGTGGCTGGTGGATGGATCTACAAACTAGGAGTGGGGCGAGAAGAGCTGCTGGTTAATGAGAGTCTTTGTGATGCGCCACAGGATAAGATTGCAGAGGCCAAGGGAGCTGCCCTGCCCGCCCAGTGGTCAACGCAGCAGCTAATGGAGTTCCTAAATGCAAATTTCTGTCAGCAGAAGATGTAGGCCCTGGAAGACCTGGCCAAAGTGGTGAACTGATTAAGTCGGGGATTGAGAGAGTGGCGCAGAGGCTGGAGTCCCAGTGTCGGGCGATCAAGAAAGTGGAGGAGGTGATGGGGGAATATGAGGAGCAGTTGGCCTCGTTGGTGGCCGAGGTGGGGGTGATGCGGGAGTCCAAAAAGAGGCTAAAGGAGAAGGTGGAGGATCTGGAGAATCGCTCCAGCAGACAAAATCTGAGGATCATGGGAATGCCCGAAGACATCGAAGGTACGAAAGCAGGCATGTAGGTGGCAAAAAATGTTGGAGCAGCTGATGGGGGAGGGGGCCTTTGACCGGCCCCTGGAGGTCGACCGAGTGCAGAGGGCTTTGATGCAGAGGCCACAAGCAGGCGAGCCGCCAAGGGCGATGGTGGTGCGGCTGCACCGTTTCCTAGACAAGAAGATTCTTCGGTGGACGAGGCAGACAAAGAAGTGCACCTGGGAGGGGAACAAGTTGCGGGTGTACCAGGACCTGGGCGCAGGGAGTTTAACAGGGTCAAGGCTGCCCTCTTTAAGAAGGGAGTGAAGTTTGGGGTGCTATACCCAGCCCGTTCTTGTTGACGTTCCAGAAACGTGAGTGCTATTTTGACACGCCAGAGGAGGCGATGGAGTTCATGAGGGACAATGAACTGGGAGCCCAATGGTGGTGTCGGCCTTAAGGGTGTAGGGCCAGTGGAGGCAGCATTTGGGACTGGAACCCTGAGACACTGTCTCTGTGGAGTTTGCACATTCTCCCCGTATCTGCGTCGGTTTTATCCCCACAATTCTCTGTCTGTATAAAGAGTCACAGGGACTCAAAACATTATCTCTGTTTCTCTCTCCACAGATTCTGCTCGACCTTCTGAGTTTAACTAGCATTTTCTGTTTTTGTTCCAACCGAACAGCCTCACTCATGATCCGCTAGAGGATGACTCAAAGCCTATTGGATGGACAACTGGGGCCTTGACAGCATCCCAGGAACAGAATTTTAAAAAGCAATATAATGACGGCTGAGTCAGTGAATGGGAATATAAAATTGAAATGAAAATATTCATGGGACCAGGGGAAAGAGCAGGCGAATAGGACTAATTGGATAGCTATATTGTAAGATGTGTTAAAGTCCTCCATATGTGCTGTGAGATGCTACATCCTGAATTTTACCATCAGGAAGATTTACTGGTGTCAGTTCCCAGACCACTTGGGCAGGAGGCTGAGCACAAACGCATTTTGTTGTTTGTGTGCAATGGGTGGTTGGCACGTCCGGGAGCAGGTCAATGACTGGCTGCGCTTGGATTAAAGGTATCTCCAAAAGAGGCATCTGGAGGAAGAGGAAGCAAAGGATTAAATACAGCGACTGCAGTGAGAGGCAGAGTGGTGCCCCAGCTTAATGATACCTCCCTGGAAGCGCCCCTTCAGATGGCAAGGGGAAGTCAGCAGCCGCTTTTCCTACTCGATAGGAGGAAGATAGTGGTAAGTCTCAACAAGATCGTTTTGATTGAGTTTGCAGACAAGATCAGCAGTCACAGTGTGGTCGCACGGGAATAGTTGCAGTACTTGCACACGGCTCAGTGATCTGGTGAGATCTGCTAAGTTTGCAGCCCTATATGGCACAAAAGGCAGCAATGAAACATGACGATAGGGTGATGATACAGACATTGGACATGAGCAGCCACCAGTGTGAATAGTGAGTGTTCAGTGGCCTCACAGCAAAGATGCCGGTCAGTTAGCACAAACCGCTGCATTAGCAATGCTAAAGGTCTCTGAGCAGCAGTGGCACAATGATGGACCTGCAAACTGGTACGAAGACCAGTGACAATGCATGTGTTTGCAGGAGAGGCAGATTCACAATGCTAGGGAACGGAGACAGGCTGGAGCATCGTTTCCATTGCTGAGGAGGCATGGAACTCGAAGGACTTTCAGCAGGGCAGCATGTCACTGAGAGTAGTGAACTCGCCAACATTGAGGGCATTTAAAAGTTTATTGGATAAGCATATGGATGATAATGGCATAGTGTAGGTTAAATGGCCTTTAGTTTTTGACTTCCCATGTCGGTGCAACATCGTGGGCCGAAGGGCCTGTACTGCGCTGTATCGTTCTATGTTCTATGTAGTAAAGAGGATGTGGTGGTCACGGAGAGCGAGTAACAACATGGCAGGGTCCATTGAACCTTATGATATACACTACCAATGGGGCACCAACAGGCAGTGATTTTTTTAATAATAAATTTAGAGTACCCAATTTTATTTTCCATTTAGGGACAATTTAGCGTTGGCCAATCCACCTACCGTGCACAGTTTTGTAGGGGTGAGATCCACACAGACACAGGGAGAATGAGCAACAGCCAGTGATGACCGGATGGTGCTCCAGATAATGGACAGGCAGGAAGAGTTGGGAGAACGCGTCACCACTCTTGGGCGCGATCCAACGGCCATGCTGCGCCTGAGAAGCAGCACATCGCGGTGCAGCGTGGTCGATAAAAGCCGGGGTCTACCCGGCTCGCAATGCTTAGTGAGATCTAACGCAATCTCACGAGATTTTGTAATGTAAATCCCGCCAATTATGGGAAGGATCACTTTTTGCCAAATCTGCATATTAGAGTGAGACAGCTAATCTCACTCCAATGTCCAGATTCCCGAGGCTTTGGTATTCAACTCCTACGCCTAAGAGACCTCGGGTGAGCGCCGTTCAGAACTGGTCCATACAAATGGGGATCAGACTCGTGGGGGTCTCCCAGAGGGGATCGGAGGCCACCAGCTGCATTCCTTTTGGGCAGGGTGGTGCCCTAGCACTTCTGGTGCCACCTGTGCACCTTGGCAGTGCCAACTGGGTGACAGCCTGGTGCTGCCAAGGTGCCCAGGTGTCATTACCAGCTGGCATGGACAGTGCCAGGTTGGCACTGTCATGCTGGCATTTTTGTGTGCACACGATCTGGCCGGGCGCGCCCTGCATGGGTGTTGGGTGAGGGCCTATGATCCCTCCCATGGTGCATTCAGGCTGGGGGTGGGTGTATCGGGGATTGTTTTGGGGGCCTTGCAGATCGAGATGCCATGTAAATATGCTGTCTCAATCTCTCGCTACACTGGGGAGTTCCGCCGAGCAGAGCTCCCCGGTGTACAAAACGGGGCTATGTCCTGCCTTGACCTCGGGTTCCCCACTGAGGCCCCTTATACAACGTGAGTCCTGTGTTTCTCGGCGCTGCGAGTGTCAGGGACTTTGTTCGCATTTAGTTGAATCAGGCCCCTTGCCTCTCTTACAGGTCAAACAGAAGATGATGTACCTGTGAGGGAAGACGAACGACCTGAAGGGACATTGTCATGTCATTCTAGCACACCCTCCACCAGTATTGAACATTGGTGGGCATTTGCGCACAGGTATAAATTGTGCCACCAGCCTGTGAGGGAAGAAGAGATAAAAACAGCTGTGACCATTCTCCATGAGAGGACAGAGGAAAAGTCCAGTAATGTTCACCTTTAAGCAGGCTGCAAGTAGGGTGGCACAGTGATGCAGTGGTTAGCACTGCAGCCTCAAGGCATTGGGCACTCTAATTTAGAAAAGAGACACAAAATTTCAAGCAAATTGCAAGCCTTGAGAGCAATCAGCAAAGTGCGAGATGCTGAAGGTACAGTGTGAAATATGTGGATATCTGTCAGAGTTCCCAGGAACTGTTGTAACTATGTGCAGAGGATTAATTATTTGAATAGAAATAATGTGGAAGGTTACAGGGGAAAAGGCACAAGATGGCATAATGCTCATTAAGAGAAGCGGCACACACAACAGGCCGGAAAGTGTTCTTCTGCACCATAAAAATTCAGTGTTACTGATTGAAAAATCCACCCATATCATAAAACAGTGAGAGTGAAGGAGATCTTCACAAAACAGTGAGAGAGTGAAGGAGATCGTCACAAAACAGTGAGAGAGTGAAGGAGATCTTCACAAAATGGTGAGAGAGTGAAGGAGATCGTCACAAAACAGAGTGAAGGAGATCTTCACAAAACGGTGAGGGAGTGAAGGAGATCTTCACAAAACAGTGAGAGAGTGAAGGAGATCCTCACAAAAAGGTGTGAGAGTGAAGAGATCTTCACAAAACAGTGTGAGATGTCCGTGGAAAAGTCATGAATGCTGGAGTAAAGTGATAATTTCATAACTGAGCTTAATTGATTTTATTAAGGAAAAGGTATTTGTGTTATGGTGCCAGCTGGGTAAATGAAGTTAAGACACAGATCATTCATCTTCTGACTGCATGGTGGAACTTTCTTCCATGTTGCTGTTGATAAAGGTGCCAATGCTTCAGAGGAGAAGATCACTACAGACGGTCACAATACCAAAGAGGAGATGAAGGAACTAGTACCAGGATCCTTTATATTGCTTGTGAAGAAGTCGTCCACTTACCTGACCAGCCAACATCCCACAAGCTCCTGCTGCACCGCTGACGACCATTGTTTGATTGGCTCCTGGTGTCACATGCCCCTTTTCTCTCACACCCAGCAATGAGGTTAGGCCGGGCATTCCCACAGCACCGAGGAAATAGGAGAGGTGTCCGTCAACAAGCTGAGGGTCGAGCTGTAAGATGGACAAATGGCCTTGGGTAATGAAAAATGGAGCGAGAAATTTTAACCTGAACCGCAATACTGGTTTCACTCTACTAACGATGCACTTGTCATTTAAAAATTTTTTTTTGAAAACCCAATTATTTTTATCCTATTAAAAGGCAATTTAGCATAGCCAATCCACCTACCCTGCACATCTTAGAGTTTGTGGGGGTCAGACACAAGCAGAGATGGGGAGAAGGCACAAACTCCACATGCGCAGTGTGGGAGGTGATGAGCCATGTGGGGGAGGGGGGGGGGGGGTGAGCGAGCAGTGTTGGGGGGAGGGGGTGAGCAGTGTGGGGGGGAGTGAGCAGTGGTGGGGGGGGAGCAGTGTGGGTGGTGAGCAGTGTGGGGGGGGAGTGAGTGAGCAGTCTGGGGGGTGAGCAGTGTGGGTGGTGAGCAGTGTGGGGGGGGGCGAGTGAGCAGTGTGGGGGCTGAGCAGTGTGGGGGGTGAGCAGTGTGGGGGGGGTGAGTGAGCAGTGTGGGGGGGGGGGGGTGAGCAGTGTGGGGGGGGTCAGTGAGCAGTGTGGGGGGGAGTGAGTGAGCAGTGTGGGGGGGTGAGCAGTGTGGGGGGGAGTGAGTGAGCAGTGTGGGGGGGGGGTGTGAGCAGTGTGGGGGGGTCAGTGAGCAGTGTGGGGGGGAGTGAGTGAGCAGTGTGTGGGGGGGTGTGAGTGAGCAGTGTGGGGGGTGAGCAGTGTGGGGGGGGGGGAGTGAGTGAGCAGTGTGTGGGGGGGTGTGAGTGAGCAGTGTGGGGGGTGAGCAGTGTGGGGGGGGAGTGAGTGAGCAGTGTGGGGGGGGTGAGCAGTGTGGGTGGTGAGCAGTGTGGGGGGGGGAGTGAGTGAGCAGTGTGGGGGGTGAGCAGTGTGGGGGTGAGCAGTGTGGGGGGGGAGTGGTGAGCAGTCTGGGGGGGGGTGAGTGAGCTCTCTCACCCCCCCACACTGCTCACCCCCCCACACTGCTCTCACTCCCCCCCACACTGCTCACCCCCCACACTGCTCTCACTCACCCCCACACTGCTCACCCCCCACACTGCTCACTCACACCCCCCCACACTGCTCACTCACACCCCCCCACACTGCTCCATCACACCCCCCCACACTGCTCACTCACCCCCCCCCACACTGCTCACATCACCCCCCCCACACTGCTCACTGACCCCCCCACACTGCTCACACCCCCCCACACTGCTCACTCACCCCCCCACAACTGCTCACTGCCCCCATACTGTTCACGTCACGCCCCCCCCACACTGCTCACCTCACCCCCCCCACACAGCTCACTCACCCCCCCCCACACTGCTCACTCACCCCCCCACACTGCTCACACCCACCCCACACTGCTCACAACCCCCCCACACTGCTCACTCACCCCCCCCCCACACTGCTCACTGACCCCCCCACACTGCTCACTCACCCCCCCCACACTGCTCACTCACCCTCCCACACTGCTCACCCCCCACACTGCTCACTCACCCCCCACACTGCTCACTCACCCCCCACACTGCTCACTCCCCCCCCACACTGCTCACTCACCCCCCCCACACTGCTCACTCACCCCCCCCCACACTGCTCACTCACCCCCCCCCCACACTGCTCACTCACCCCCCCCCCCCCACACTGCTCACTCACCCCCCCACACTGCTCACTCCCCCCCCCACACTGCTCACTCACCCTCCCCCCACACTGCTCACTCACCCCTCCCCCCACTGCTCACTCACCCTCCCCCCCACACTGCTCACTCACACCCCCCACACTGCTCGCTCACACCCCCACACTGCTCACTCACACCCCCCCCCACACTGCTCACTCACCCCCCCCCACACTGCTCACTCACTCCCCCCACACTGCTCACCCCCCCCCCACACTGCTCACCCCCCACACTGCTCACTCACCCCCCCCCCCACACTGCTCACTCACCCCCCCACACTGCTCACTCACTCCCCCCACACTGCTCACCACCCCCCACACTGCTCACCCCCCACACTGCTCACTCACCCCCCCCACACTGCTCACTGACCCCCCCACACTGCTCACTCACCCCCCCACACTGCTCACTCACCCCCCCCCACACTGCTCACTCACCCCCCACACTGCTCACATCACCCCCCCCCCCACACTGCTCACTCACCCCTCCACACTGCTCACTCACCCCCCCACACTGCTTACTCACCCCCCCCCACAGGGCTCACTGCCCCCCCCCACACTGCTCACTCCCCCCCCCCCCCCAAACTGCTCACTCACCCCCCCCCCACACTGCTCACATCACCCCCCCCACACTGCTCACTCACCCCCCCCACACTGCTCACGTCACCCCCCCACACTGCTCACTCCACCCCCCCACACTGCTCACACCCCCCCCCCCCACTGCTCACTCACCCCCCACACTGCTCACTCACCCCCACACTGCTCACTCACCCCCCACACTGCTCAGTGCCCCCCCACACTGCTCACTAACCCCCCCCACACGGCTCACTGACGCCCCCCCACACTGCTCACTCACCCCCCCCCACACTGCTCACTCACCCCCCACACACTGCTCACTCACCCTCCCCACACGGCTCACTCACCCCCCCACACCTTCGCCACCCCCCCCCACGCTCACTGACCCCCCCCCACACTGCTCACCCCCCACACTGCTCACTGACCCCCCCCCCACACTGCTCACTCACCCCCCCACACACTGCTCACTCCCCCCCCCCCCACAGTGCTCACTCACACCCCCCACACTGCTCACCCCCCACACTGCTCACTCACCCCCCCCCCACACTGCTCACTGACCCCCCACACTGCTCACTGACCCCCCCCCCACACTGCTCACTCACCCCCCCCCCACAGTGCTCACTCACACCCCCCACACTGCTCACCCCCCACACTGCTCACTCACCCCCCCCACACTGCTCACTGACCCCCCCCACACTGCTCCTCACCCCCCCCACACTGCTCACTCACCCCCCCCCACACTGCTCACTCACCCCCCCACACTGCTCACTCACCCCCCCCACACTGCTCACTCACCCCCCCCCACACTGCTCACTCACCCCCCCACAATGCTCACTCACCCCCCCCACACTGCTCACTCATCCCCCCCCCCACACTGCTCACTGACCCCCCCCACACTGCTCACTCATGCCCCCCCCACACTGCTCACTCACCCCCCCCACACTGCTCACACCCCCCCACACTGCTCACTCACCCCCCCCCCACACTGCTCACTCACCCCCCCACAATGCTCACTATCCCCCCCACACTGCTCACTCACCCCCCCACACTGCTCACTCACCCCCCAACACTGCTCACTCACCCCCCCACACTGCTCACTCATGCCCCCCCCACACTGATCACTCATGCCCCCCCCACACTGCTCACTCACCCCCCCCACACGGCTCACTCACCCCCCCACACTGCTCACTCACCCCCCCACACTGCTCACTCACCTCCCCACACTGCTCACTCACCCCCCAACACTGCTCACTCACCCCCCAACACTGCTCACTCACCCCCCCACACTGCTCACTCATGCCCCCCCCACACTGATCACTCATGCCCCCCCCACACTGCTCACTCACCCCCCCCACACTGCTCACTCACCCCCCCACACTGCTCACTCACCCCCCCCACACTGCTCACTCACCCCCCCACACTGCTCAGTGCCCCCCCACACTGCTCACTAACCCCCCCCCACACGGCTCACTGACACCCCCCCACACTGCTCACTGACCCCCCCACACTGCTCACTCACCCCCCCCACACTGCCCGCACACCCCCCACACACTGCTCATTCACACACCCTCACACTGCTCACTCACCCCCCCCACACTGCTCGCTCACAACCCCCCACACTGCTCGCTCACACCCCCCACACTGCTCGCTCACACCCCCCACACTGCTCGCTCACACCCCCCACACTGCTCACTCACCCCCCCCCACACTGCTCACTCGCCCCCCACACTGCTCACTCCCCCCCACACTACTCACTCAGCCCCCCACACACTGCTCACTCACCCCCCACACTGCTCACTCACCCCCCCCACACTGCTCACTCACCCCCACACTGCTCACTCACCCCCCCCACACTGCTCACTCACCCCCCACACTGCTCACTCACCCCCCCACACTGCTCACTCACCCCCCCACACTGCTCACTCACCCCCCACACTGCTCACTCACCCCCCCCACACTGCTCACTCACCCCCCACACTGCTCGCTCACACCCCCCACACTGCTCGCTCACACCCCCCACACTGCTCACTCACCCCCCCCCCCCCCCACACTGCTCACTCCCCCCCCACACTGCTCACACCCCCCCCACACTACTCACTCAGCCCCCCACACACTGCTCACTCACACCCCCACACTGCTCACTCACCCCCCACACTGCTCACTCACCCTCCCCCCCACACTGCTCACTCACCCCCCCCCCCCCCCCACACTGCTCATTCAGCCCCCCCACACTGCTCACGGACCCCCCCACACTGCTCACTCACCCTCCCCCCCACACTGCTCACTCACACCCCCCACACTGCTCACTCACCCCCCCACACTGCTCACTCACCCTCCCCCCCCACACTGCTCACTCACCCCCCCCCCACACTGCTCACTCACCCCCCCCACACTGCTCACTCACCCCCCCACACTGCTCGTTCACACCCCCCACACTGCTCGCTCACACCCCCCCACACTGCTCACTCACCCCCCCACACTGCTCACTCACCCCCCCCACACTGCTCACTCACCCCCCCCACACTGCTCACTCACCCCCCCACAATGCTCACTCACCCCCCCCCCACACTGCTCACTCCACCCACACTGCTCACTCACCCCCCCACACTGCTCACGGACCCCCCCACAGTGCTCACTCACCCCCCCACACACTGCTCACTCACCCCCCCACACTGCTCACTCACCCCCCCCACACTGCTCACTCACCCCCCCCACACTGCTCACTCACCCCCCCCCCACACTGCTCACTCAGTCCCCCACACTGCTCACTCATCCTCCCCCCACACTGCTCACTCACCCCCCCCCCACACTGCTCATTCAGCCCCCCCCCCCCCACACTGCTCGCGGACCCCCACCACACTGCTCACGGACCCCCCCACACTGCTCACTCACCCCCCCACACTGCTCACTCACCCCCCCACACTGCTCACTCACCCCCCCCCACACTGCCCGCACACCCCCCACACACTGCTCATTCACACACCCTCACACTGCTCACTCAACCCCCCACACTGCTCACTCAACCCCCCCACACTGCTCACTCAACCCCCCCACACTGCTCACTCAAACCCCCCCACACTGCTCACTCACCCCCCCACACTGCTCACACACCCCCCGCACTGCTCACTCAACCCCTCACACTGCTCACTCAACCCCCCCCACACTGCTCACTCACCCCCCCCACACTGCTCACTCACCCCCCACACTGCTCACCTCACCCCCCCACACTGCTCACTCACCCCCCCCACACTGCTCACTCACCCCCCCCACACTGCTCACTCGCCCCCCCCACACTGCTCACTCACCCCCCCAACTGCTCACTCCCCCCCCCACTGCTCACTCCCCCCACACTGCTCACTCACCCCCCTCACTGCTCACTCACCCCCCTCACTGCTCACTCACCCCCCTCACACTGCTCACTCACCCCCCTCACTGCTCACTCACCCCCCTCACTGCTCACTCACCCCCCCACACACTGCTCACTCACCCCCCCACACTGCTCACTCCCCCCCACACTGCTCACTCAGCCCCCCCACACTGCTCACTCACCACCCCCCCACACTGCTCATTCAGCCCCCCCACACTGCTCACTCACCCCCCCCCCCACACTGCTCACTGACCCCCCCCCACACTGCTCACTAACCCCCCCCCCCCCCACAGGGCCCCCTGACCCCCCCCCCCACACTGCTCACTCACCCCCCCCACTGCTCACTCACACCCCCCCACACTGCTCACTCACCCCCCCACATGCTCACTCCCCCCCAACACTGCTCACTCCCCCCCCACACTGCTCACTCTCCCCCCACACTGCTCACTCCCCCCACACTGCTCACTCACCCCCCCACACTGCTCACTCTCACCCCCCCACACTGCTCACTCACCCCCCCACACTGCTCACTCACCCCCCACACTGCTCACTCACCCCCCCCCCACACTGCTCACTCACCCCCCCACACTGCTCACTCACCCTCCCCCCCACACTGCTCACTCACCTCCCCCCACACTGCTCACTCACCCCCCACACTGCTCACTCCCCCCACACTGCTCACTCAGCCCCCCACACACTGCTCACTCACCCCCCCCACACTGCTCACTCACCCCCCCCCACACACTGCTCACTCACCCCCCCACACTGCTCACTCACCCCCCCCACACTGCTCACTCACCCCCCCCCCCACACTGCTCACTCACCCCCCCACACTGCTCACTCACCCTCCCCCCCACACTGCTCACTCACCCCCCCCCCCCACACTGCTCATTCAGCCCCCCCCACACTGCTCACGGACCCCCACCACACTGCTCACGGACCCCCCCCACACTGCTCACTCACCCCCCCACAATGCTCACACCCCCCCTACACTGCTCACTCACCCCCCCAAACTGCTCACTCACCCCCCCCCACACTGCTCACTCACCCCCCACACTTCTCACTCAGCCCCCCCCCCACACTGCTCACTCACCCCCCCCACACTGCTCACTCACCCCCCTACACTGCTCACTCACCCCCCCACACTGCTCACTCACCCCCCCCCACACTGCTCACTCACCCCCCCACACTTATCACTCACCCCCCCACACTGCTCACTCACCCCCCCACACTGCTCGCTCACACCCCCCCACACTGCTCACTCACCCCCCCACACTGCTCACTCACCCCCCCCACACTGCTCACACCCCCCCACACTTCTCACTCACCCCCCCCCACACTGCTCACTCACCCCCCCCACACTGCTCACACACCCCCCCAACTGCTCACTCCCCCCCACACTGCTCACTCAGCCCCCCACACTGCTCACTCACCCCCCCCACACTGCTCACTCACCCCCCCCCACACTGCTCACTCACCGCCTCCACACTGCTCGCTCACACCCCCACACTGCTCACTCACCCCCCCCACACTGCTCGCTCACACCCCCCCACACTGCTCACTCACCGCCTCCACACTGCTCACAAACCGCCCCCCCCCACACTGCTCGCTCATCTCACCCCGACACTGGTTCTCTTTCCCCCCCCGCCCCCCACCAACAATGCTCACTCAACCTCGCACTGAACACTGTTCATCCACTTGCCAATCAGCTGGTTTGAGGGGAGTGCTGAATGTATTTATTTGCACATCTGCAATGCACTTCTTAAAAAGATGTTGATTGAATCAAAAAAGATTGTTGGAGGGAAATCATTTACAGTACTATGAGAAAAACTATTACTACAACGACACGGGGGCACAGTGGTTAGCACCGATGACATGAGTTCAATTCCAGCCTTGGGTATCTGCCTGTGGGGAGTTTGCACGTTCTCCCCGTGTCCGTGTGGGTTTCCTCCGGGTGCTCCTGATTCCTCCCACAGTTCAAAGATGTGCAGGTTATGGGGGGCTTATGGGAGGGGGGGGGGGGGGGCCTAGGTCGGGTGCTCTTTCAGACGGTCAGTGCAGACTTGATGGGCCGAATAGCCTCATTCTGAACTGTAGGAATTCTACGATTCTAAAATTTCAGAGGAATGGAATTAATTGATAGCTCTCGCAAAGATTCAGCACAGAAATGATGGGCTGAATAACACTGCACAGAAGAAGGTCATTCTGTGATTCTAATTGTGATGGGACAATGTGTTTGGACAATAGAATTAACAATGTCACATGAAGGCGAGTTCTGGGCTAAATGCCTTTCCCATCCGGCGTGTACTAAAACGAGAAAAGTGCAGAAATTCGCACGCTGGACTCTTGGATAGCTCCTTTCAAGTATCTGGGGTTTATTTGAACAATTCAACGGAATACATTTCCCCTTTCATCTGTAGCATAAATCACCATGACAATAAGGATGCATCTTTGTCCATGATGTAATATTGTCAAGTTGTCAGTTTCTCTCTTTGAAGGAAATGATCATAGGGGTACGAGTCATCTTGATAAAATAGAATGTTATCACATTGAAATGAGTCAGACAGCCCAACAAATCATCACCAGCTTCTGCACCAGTAAACCAGGTGGGGGAGAGAAAGAGTGAGGAGAATGATTTTTTAATGCAGCGAGCTATTTCCCAGAATCGACTGCCTGAAAGGATGGTGGAAGTACATTTGATACTAACTTTAAGAAGGGAATTGAGTAAATAGCTGATTGAAAAAAAGAGACCGCAGAACTATTGGGAAAAAAGCTGGGGAATGAAACTAATTCGATCGCATTCTCAAAAATAGTACAGGCCAGACAGCTTCCTTCTGTGAACCACATTGTATAATCTCATTCTCCATATGCTCCCTCTACAATTCCCATTAGAAAGAATTTATGGACATTTGAAAATCAGCACTAGGTTATCCTTAACCTTCTTCGTTCCAATGAAAAATTCTTTGTTTTATCATGGAACTTTGGACTAGGAGGACAGTCTGTTCTCCCAACCAATTAGCCTCATAGCACCACAGACCCAGGTTCAATTCTGACCTCAGGTGACTCCATGTGGAGTTTGTACGTTCTCCCCATGTTTTTGTGGGTTTCCTCCGGGTGCTCCGGTTTCCTCCCACAGCCCAAGGATGTGCAGGTTATGTGGATTGGCCATGCTAAATTGTCCCTTAGTGTCCAAACATTAGTTGGGGTGATGGGGATAGGGCGGGAGAATGGGCCTAGGTAGGGTGCTCTTTCAGAGGGCTAGTGCAGATTCAATGGGCCAAATGGCCTCCTTCTGCAGTGTACTGATTTTATGATTCTATGAATTAGGGCACGGGTCACCTGCACCTCAACTCCCTTTGTTTCACATCCCTTCATACCGTATTCAATAAAGATCGATCCATCTTGGCGCTAAAAATGTTCATTGTGTCACAACCTTTTGGGGACAGATTGCCGCTACCCTCTGTGGGAAGAACAACTTCCTGCCATCAACTCTGACTGGCCTGGCTCCTATCTTAAGGTTCTACCCCCTTGTTCTGGACATCAGAGGAAACAGCTTCTCGCCATCCATTCTATTCAATCCTTTATTCATTTCAATCACCTCAATTATACCACTATCAACGTCCTGGGGTTACCACTGACCAGAAACTGAACTGGAATTTATTATCAAGTCAGCAAGACACTACTAAAATCAGAACCGTTCAATACATAAAGGCCTGGAGCTTCTGACCTGGTCTAGCTTTGGCTCTCACGTGTCCTCTTTTGAGTATCCAGTAATCACACGGTCTCAGTATGCAGTCACCTACCATGGCGGCGACATTACCCAAAATCCCCCACGGTGGTGAATGTCCTCTATCCAGACCACAGGACATCAGGGTGCAGTACCACCGAGTGTTGGAGCATGCATAGTGATAGCGATGGAGATCCTCTTTCCTGTTGTATCTCCAAACTGGTATGGTTGCGGCAACGCAGAGGAAATGATTGAGCAGTCAGGTGGACGGAGAGGTTTGCGAAACACCTGCTGAAGGCCTCAAATTCCGAATACAAACCAGCAGGTCCCACATTTGCAGCTCCCGGTCTTTCCTCCAGAGGCAGACCCAGGCTAACGGTCGCCATCTTGGTTCAGACCAGTCTATCAATGTATCAGCAATTTCAGCCTTTGGCAATTACATTGTTACATCAATTGCATTTTTTAATGGACACACCCAAAAGAGTATAGAAAGAAAGCCAGGAGTATAAATAGACACATCTGGGCCCACTGGGTACCCCTCTTCTCACATTTTGTTTTGATGTTTTAAGTTCCCGTTGGCATTTATTTTGTTTGAGTATCCCTGAAGGGGCTGCTCTTTTCATCTGTCTCTCAGTTTGTTTAATTTAGTTTAAATGGTTCAACCCAAAATCGTATAAATGGACACAACTGGAACACTTTGGCGTGGGGCAACAGAAGGAGACCGACATTCTGCTACCTCATACTGAGAATAAACTTCTTTGGACTTATTCCTTAACCACATACTATTAATGGAGTTAGCACAGCCATATAACTGCCATGGCTACAAGAGCAGGTCAGAGGCTGTGAATTCTGCAACAAGTAACTCACTCCCCAAAGCCTGTCCACCATCTACAAGGCACAAGTCAGGAGTGTAATGGAATACTCTCCACTTGCCTAGATCAGTGCTGCTCCAACAGCAAGAAGCTCAACACCATCCAGGACAAAGCAGCCCGCTTGATTGCTGCCCCCTCCACAAACATTCACTCCCTCCACCACCGATGCACAGTAACAGATGTACCGTCTATACGCTGCACTGCTGCAACTCACCAAGATCTGTTCAGCAGCACCTTCTACCACCTGCAACCACTACCACCTAGAAGGACAAGGGCAGCAGATACATGGGAATGCCACCAGCTGCAAGTTCCCCTCCAAGCCCCACACCATCCTGACAACTCACGGTGCCCACATCTTCCATGAACGTATAAAGATCACCCCCTTAATCTTTGATTTACAAGATATTACAAGCCCAGTCTGTGCAACCTGTCCTCATAATTTAACCCTCTAAATCCCAGCAAGGTTCTGGTACACCTTTTGAGGCCCATACATCCTTTCTGAGGTGTGGTGCCCAGGACCGAATGCAGTTACGTCAAAAAATCATTTATGGGATGTGGGTGTCGCTGGTTAGGGCAGTATTTATTGCCTATCCCTAGTTGCCGTTGAGATAGTGGTAGTGAGTTGCTTTCATGAACCGCAGCAATCCATGAGGTGTAGGTACACCCACTGTGCTGTTAGGGAGAGTTTTCCAGGATTTTGACCCAGTGATACTGAAGGAACGGTGATATATTTCCAAGTCAGGATGGTGAGTGAATGGGAGGGGAACTTCCTCACTTTTGTTTTCCAGTCCCCTCTAGATAAAGGTTAACATTCCATTAACGTTTTGAATGCTTTTTGTGGCTGTCTACTGGCTTTGCTTCTCTATAGTCTCTTGCCTGTTTCTGCATTTTGAAAATATCCCTATTTGTTTAATTTGGACGCAACGAGAGAACATAATCCCCCCAAGCAACAACTCCCAATAGAAATTCCCCAATATGGAATCTCAGAAATAATTTTTGATATAGTCAAATGAGAAAGATTAGTTACTCAAGTTTTCAAAGTCTGCTACACAAACAAGGTTTGCATTTGAAAAGCAAAAGTAGGTGTGAGGGTGGGGATTGAGGACAGCACAACGATATCTCAGTGCCTTTGAGGTTTGATCAAGTTGAGATAGTACATATAGTGAAACAGCAGACTACCTTGGTCAGGATTTGCCCATCCACAATAGCCTGTGACTGCCAGGGCCAGTTGAATGAAGTCACAACATCGCATTTCTGAAACTTCAGGTGTTTACTCTCTTCAACCACACCCACTCCTCCACCAGTAACGACACTGGACACTTGCCATGGTAGCACGTAAGCGACTCCGGTGTCTTCATTCATCCTGCATCGCTGCCAAGATCAAGTCAAAGCCAACTGTTAAAAACCTGGGACACTCATGATTAATCCATCATCAGCTCAATACAGATCTGAATAAAGAGAAGCTGGATTTGTTGCCAACACCGTGAACACGCGATTCTCTAAGGCGCGATTTTCCCAAAAGGGAACAAAGTCCCCGAGCGAGCGCATTTAGCCTCGTGTTTCCCGGCGCTCACAGTGCCAAGAAACACAAGGCTATTCAACGTGACCCGCGTCGTATAAGATGCCTGAAGGGGGAAGCCACGGCCTAGGCCCCACATAGCCCCGTTTTGTACAATGGGCAGCTCCACTTGCAGGAACTCCCCACTGTATTGAGAGAAATGGCATCGCAATCTCTGCAGGGTATCCCCGGCCCAATTGTGTGCGCATAAAAACTGCCAGATTGGCACCGCCAACCGGGCACTGTGGCAGTGCACATGCCAACTGGCAATACCACCTGGGCACCTTGGCAGGTGGCACTGCAGCGCCAGAGCACCCCCCTGTACAAAGAGTACGCAGCTGGGGGCCTGCGATCTCCTGAGAGACCCCCATGAGTCTGGTTCCCATTTGTGGGGACCAGTGCTGAACGGCGCTCGCACTAGGTCTCTGAGGCAAAGGGGATGAATCCCAAAGCCTCAGACACCTCGGGAATCTGCGCATTAGAGTGAGACTGGCTGTCTTGCTCTCATATATTTTTTTATTATTATTACATTATCAGAGTTACAAAGCCAGAGGTCAGAGTGTGGACAGGGGCAAACCCCTAATCCAGCTCCTTGCCTGGTCCAAAAACTAATTCAAATTAAATCCAATTCATGGTCCCCACAAGAGAGACATACCAGATACAGGCGTTACACCTGACATCACACTGCAATAGGCCGAGAAGCGATGTCTAGCTCAAATATGCAGATTTGCCAATAAGTGATCCCGCCCACAACGGGCAGGATTTACATCACATCGTCTCGCGAGGACGCGTTGAATCTCGCAAGGCGCAGCGAGCTGGGTAGATCCCTGGAGCAGGGTCTCCCGGCTTACATCAGTCACGCTGCGCCGCGGCGATCTGCTTTTCTGGCGCAGCGTGGCCGTTGGATCGCCTAGTGCTTTACTCTTGTTGCATCTTTGCTTATATTGTGCTGGACAGCGTTTGCCCCATATCCCCCCAAACCAGAGCAGGCCACCAGATGACACAGTGGGCCATTGTTCCTGGCACTAAGTGGGTGGTTTAAGTCGCTCACAATTGCACTCTGGGCCTCAGTCCATAACAATGTTGTCGACAGCTACATCCACACGATTAATTCAGTCTGACTGGCTTATACACATAAACCCACCCCTTCAAACTGATATACGACTTTAGTATTGGTCAATGTGGATGCCAATCATGGCCAAGTGCATGGCAGCCACTCTCTGATGGGTTTTCGCTGGCACGGTGTCAAATTGGGCACAGCAGAGTGTTGTCCAGCAGAGTGACATCACTGGTTTCCTGCATAGGTGCAGGCTGGTTCAAAGGTACAAACGGATATCGCTGGCCATTATTACAATGGCAGGAGACACAGTCATATAGAAAAGGAAATGGGATATAAAACGAGAGGATGCCATTCAGCCCATCGAGTCTCTTCCCCTGTTCAATTAGATCGTCGCCAATCTGTATTTGAACTGTTCTATCCACCTTTATTCCGTAACCCTTAATACCCTTTCCTAAAAAATTTTCTCAACTTTTGAAACTAAATTATCCCCAGGCTTAATAGCTTTTTGGAGGAGAGAATTCCGTATTTCCACTACCCTTTGTGTGAAGACGTACTCCTTTACCTCATTCCTGAATTGCCTGTCTCTAACTTTAAGCTTATTTTCCCCACTACAGGAGGGTTTCTCGCTAATTACCCTAATTTGTAGTGAATTTCATGACCAAAGTGCTTTTCACACTCACCTCAGAGTCACTCCAGAGACCAAGGTCTAATCTGCTCTCACGGATGGATGCAAAAGATCCCCTGACCAGCATTCCGAAGGTACAAGACTACGGACCAACTGGTGGAAAATGGGATTAGAATGGATAGGTGCATGATGGGCGGCGCAGACATGATGGGCCTTTTTGTGCTGTATGACTCTATTTCATTCAACACTTGAAGCAAATTGTCTGCTCACAATCTCAGCACATCTGAAAGTCAATGTGAATCAGGGTGGAAACTCTCCACTGGTTAGAGTTATGTCTAGCACAAAGGAAGATGAATGTGGTTGCTGGAGACCAATCATCTCAGTCTCAGGGCATCGCTGCAGGAGTTTCTTAGGTTAGTGTCTTTTGTGAGGACCACAAAGAATCCAGCACAAATTTGTTGAATCGAAAGAAAAAACTTTATTTTACAATTACATATATACAACAGCAGCAGTACTCCCTTACTGCTCACTCCTCTCTGCTGGTTCCACACTGGCCAGCTATATTTATGCAGGTGACTCTGCTAATGATTCTCTCCCCCCCCCCCCCCCCCCCCCCCCCTCTCCCTCATTGGGGAAGCTCATACTCACTAAGGATTGTGGGATTGCCATTCGTCCCCAACCTCTCTCACCCAGAACAAACATTTTTTTTTTTTCAAATGGATTAACAACAGACCTCACAGCCACCCATCTGAATCAATGTTTTCCAAACCTTTTTTGCCCGTGACCCATTTTTACCAACCGGCCATCCTTCGGGATCCACGCCAGCCGACCTTTGCAACCCAGCATTTGCACTTACCTTTAATGTGACAGGTGAGCCTGCTTGGTCCTCATGATTCCACTTGTTTTGTTATTCAAAGTTACATTTCTGATAATGACTTCAGCTAATGATTTAAGATCTCACTGCATCCATTGAAAAAAATCAAAAGGTTTGTCCTCAAAAATGTCTTTGAAGTTTTGAGGGTTTTAATCGTTCATTTACCAGTGGTCCCCTGCACACATGAACTTTGATTCCTGATTTGTAGTGGCACAAGTAATAACCCACACCTCAAGTGATCATCTTTGTTCCTGTTTTCAGCTTCTTCTTCATGGGTTGTTCACCAGAGGCCCTGGAGTTCACACCAGCACTGTTGGCAGCTGCAAAATGGAGGAATCTCTCTCGCGCCCAGAACATGTGATGTCAGTGACCTGCTCTCTGCCGCCGCTCCTGGCAGGAAGACTCCAACAATTAAAAAAACAAAAAAATCTGCTCCTGGGTCAGCTCGCTGACGTGAGGAGGAGGTGTTCTGCCTGTTGGGCTCCGGGCCTGTGGACTGATGAGGGAGAATGCATGCGCAGAAGGGCCGGAATTCTGAAAGCCCATCGGCATCTCTAAAATCCGGTCGCAGCGTTGGGCACTTCTTCCCATGATCGGGAATCCGCGACGCATGGCCCCGAGATCAGGAACACCACAACGCATCACTCCCCAACTCTCCCGATATCCGCCTGCAACTCACCTGCAGGTCGCAACCCAGGATTTGAAAATGACTGATCTAAATTATAGAGTAGGTAATACTCAGGACATCTGGGCAAACTTGTATTTTGCTGCCCTTTCTTTGATCTCTACTTAAATACTTGAACATCTTTTCTCTCTTGAACAAGACTGAACTCACCACCAAGTAGCAGGGGTCTACCTCGGTGCTGCTCAGTATACACTGCTTCCAATATGAGAGAGCCAGCCCACTCTGCACAGTGCGTGGTGGATACCCTCCCTATTCACTGCCAGCGCACACAACCTTAATCCCCGCTCCTCATTCACGTAGGGCCCGATTATTTTGCGGAGCCCCTGGAAAGTATCTGCGGAGGAGTTTGTGGATTCCAGTTTGTGAACACTTACCCAGAAGGACAACAACAACAGGTGCATGGAAACACTGCTACCTCCAAGTTGCGCTTTAAATCACGCAGCTTTCTGATGAGAAATATCACAGCTATCCTTCATTGTCGCCGGAACTCGCTCTGCAGTGTGGGAACACTTTCACCACATGCACTGCAGTGGTTCAAGGAGGAGGCTTGTCACCACCATCTCAAGGATAATTAGCGATGGGCAATAAATAGGCCTTGCCTAGTGATGCACTATCAATTACCACGAGAAGCGAGTAGAGTGTAATCGAGGCTTTATTATGCAGAGATGTGTAGCCTCCCGCAGGTGCTGCCGATATGGCTGCAGCTCAGAGAACCCACACATTTATACTCCGCCTACTGGGCGGAGCCAGCAGGCAGGGATCTATCCCCGTACCTGTAGTACAGGACCTAACCGTAAGACATCTCATATGTGGTACATACAATACAATGGTGACTACCACATTCACCCCCTATTAAAAAAGAGTCCGGCGGGTGTGGAGGAAGGCTATTTACATGTAAGCGTTTAACATTTTTAGGAAAAGTTTATAAATTCAGACGATCAGGCGTCTTACCGTATCGGGATGGATGAAGCTCTCAGTGCTCCCGGAGTCCAGAAGGCAGGATGTCTCGTGCCCGTCGACCTTCACTGTTGTCGACGCGGTCGCAAGGTTGTGCGGTCGGGACTGGTCAATCGTGATGGAGGCGAGACGCGGCTGGTCGGCGGCGGTTGAGGTGATGAGCGGCCCGATGAGGTGCCCGACAAGCAGGGGTCCTGAGGCGGGGAAGATGGCGGTGCCCACGGGGGACACGCGCGGGTGGCGTTAAAGGTGGCGGTGCCCACGGGCCGCTCGTGTCCTGAGGCAGGCAAGATGGCGGTGCCCTTGGGCCGCCCGTGGTCTCAGGCGAGGAAGATGGCGGCGCCCAAGGATCGCACGTGGAGGGTGCAGGGACAATAGCGGTGATCGAGCAGGCCTGGCACACAGCAGCGAAATGGCCTTTCCTCCCGCAGGCCTTGCAGAGCGTGCTCTGCGCCGGGTTGCGCTGCCGGGGGTGTTTTGACTGTTCCGCAGAACTAGCACTTGGGTCCCCCGGGGTCGGGGTCCTGCCGCGTGGCGCAGGCCTGGGGTTGGCTGGGGGCGGTCGCTGGTGGGGTCCACGATGGGGTGTTTGCTGGCGGGGTCCACGATGCCCAGGAGGGGTGTGCCGTGCGGTCGGGGCATACACCTGCACATTGCGTGAGACGACTGTGAGGGAGATTGCTAGTTTCTTGGTCGCCGCGAGGTCGAGGGTAGCCCCTTCTAAGAGTCGCTGGCGGATGTACGCCGACCCTATGCCCGTAACGAACGCGTCTCTAATCAGAAGTTCAGAATGTTCAACGGCCGAAATGGCCTGGCAATCGCAGTCCCTTGCCAGGGCGTTCAGGGCACGCCAGAAATCTTCCACAGACTCACCGGGGTGTTGATGCCGCGTGGACAGGAGGTGCCTGCCATAGATTTTGTTGGTCTGCTGAGTGTAGTTCTCCTTCAGTAGCGCCATGGCCTCAGCGTAGGTAGGCACGTCCCGGATGAGGGGAAAGATATCGGAGCTCAGCCTCATGTAGAGGATCTGGAGCTTCTGTGCCTCTGAGGGTGGTTCTGTCGCAGATCCGATGTAGGCTTCAAAGCAAGATAGCCAGTGGGCGAAGGCCAACTTCGTGTTGTCTGCTTGAGGGTGCAGCTGCAGGCGATCAGGCTTGATGTGGAGATCCATCGTTATAAAATCTCTGCGTAATAAATCGATGCACTATCAATTACGACGAGACGAGAGTAGAGAGTAATCGAGGTTTATTACGCAGAGATGTGTAGCCTCCTGCAGCTGCTGCTGAAAAAGCTCGGACAGCCCACACATTTATACTCCGCCTACTGGGCGGAGCCAGCAGGCAGGGATCTACCCCTGTACCCTTACCGTAATACACCTCATATGCAGTACATACAACAGTGGTGACTACCACACCAAGTGACGCCCACATTGATGAGTGAATTTAAAATGTATGGGTAAACAAGGCAAACCATCAGTATAAAATTAGACAGTAAAATAGGTACCAGTGAAAAACTAAATTGGACGGGACACACAGAGGAAGGTCTTGACACACAAGTTTGGCATGATCTGCTAGGCAGATTAGTGTTTAGGTTTTGCCGTCCACACAAACAGGAATGCCAATATCATGGGTAGTGATCTTGCACTTCAATGCTACTCTGGGAGCTGGAATATAAGAAAGCGCTTACTCTGTGAGTTTACAATGTGGAATGCACTGCGGTGGAAGTCAATAGAAAATTTACTTTCAAACGAGACTGGGTAAATACTTGAAAAGGAAAATAATTGCAGTGCAATGAAGCAAGAGCACTGGAGTGGGACAAATTAGATTGTTCTTTCAAACAGCTAACACAGGCATGATAGGCAATGACCTCCTCCAGTGCAGTAAGATGGCCGAATTCCATGGCTTATGTTCTTTCAGCCATTACTATGTACCCTTGCAGCCTAACAGTCCAAAGGGGATGTGTACTCACCATGTAAGGATCCACAGACAGGCATTTGGTGCAGACTTTCACCTGCCCCTCTTGCAAGTCTTGAGGCAGAGAACCCTCTTCTGTCCTAAAATTCTCAGCAACTGGCTCCCCATTCTTCCCTAAAGATGGAAGAAGCAAGAGGGAACACGGTTACCCCTTTCCAGAGATCAATTCCAGGACACAATACCAACTTCCCAGATAACTCTTTGCCAAATCACTGAGCTACGTGGATCACAGGGTGTGATGTTGCTGGACTAATAATCCAAGAAACACTCCTTCAGGTCCCACCACAGCAGTTTGAGAATTGGAATCTGGAAATAAGGAAGCTGGCATCTGCAGAAGTGACAGGAAGCTGTGGGGTGTTTTAGAGGCCTAACAGGTTTAGTGATGTCCTTTAGGAGAGGAAATGTGCTGTCCTTATCTGGCCTGGGCTGACTGGTAACTGGCCTCTAAAATGTTATAGCCAGCCAGTCAGGTGTACTAAAGGTGAGCAGGAAATACTGGCCTTGCCAGTGAAGCCGACATCTGAAGAGTGAATTTTTAAAAACTATAAAGCATGGCAGTCCCAGGTTGCTCAGTTGGCAGGTGGCTGTGGGGACACAAAATGGGCACTGCCTGCTATGCCAGCAATGTTCCCCTGGAGACTGGTTTAGCACACGGCTAAATAGCTGGCGTTTAAAGCAGACCATGCAGGCCAAGCAGCGCAGGTTCAATTCCCGTACCAGCCTCCCCGAACAGGAGCCGGAATGTGGCGACTAGGGGCTTTTCATAGTAACTTCATTTGAAGCCTACTTGTGACAGTAAGCGATTTTCATTTCATTTCATTCATCAGTGGGCTTAATTGCGATGGCTCCCTCATGTTCACAGTGAAGGCTCACACATGAAGAATGGACAAGTGAACAGAGGGTGGATAGACACGACTCCTCAGGAGGAGAGGATTAGAATTGTTGGGCCAGCGATAATGTGTATTTTTTTTTATAAATTTAGATTACCCAATTATTTTTTCCAATTAAGGGGCAATTTAGCGTGGCCAATCCACCTACTCTGCACATTTTTGGGTTGTGGGGGCGAAACCCATGCAGACATGGGGAGAATGTGCAAACTCCACACGGACAGTGACCCAGAGCCGGGATAGAACCTGGGACCTCAGCGCCGTGAGGCGGTTGCGCTAACCACTAGGCCACTGTGCTGCCCTTCGATAATGTGTATTGACGTAGACAGAGATAACTAGCAGTTACAGGCTGGAGCTGCAGTGCTTACACAAAAAATCACTCTGCAATTCCACATGTGGGTCGATATAGAGAAGATGTTTCTGCTTGTTGAGGGTGGGGGAGGGGGTCGGACAGTCACTCATAAATCAAACAAGGAATTCAGGTGAAACGTCTCTACCCAGAGTGTGGTGAGAATATGGAACTTGCTACCACAGGGATAGGTAAGAGCAATAGCATAGATGCAATGAAGGAGAAGATAGATAAACGAGAAAGGCGTTGAAGGTATTGCTGAGGATGAAATGAGATTGGGTGGGTGGAGGACCCTGTGGAACTTAGACACTGGTATGGACCTGCAGAACTGAATGGCCCGTTTATGTTAACATAGAAACGTAGATAATAGGACAGCAGCAGGCCATTCGAGCCTGCTCCACCACTCAACATGAAATAGATGTTGATCTTCTATTTCTTTTTCTTCTTTTTAAAAATAAATTTAGAGTACCCAATTATTTTTTCCAATTAAGGGGCAATTTAGTGTGGCCAATTCACCTAACCTGCACATCTTTGGGTTGTGGGGGCGAAACCCATGCAGACATGGTGATCTTCTATTTCAACACCATACACCTGCACTCTCCCCATAACCCTCGACACTATTAAGAGTCTAGACATCAATTTCCTTCTTAAATATATTCAGTGACTTGGCCTCCATAGCCTTCTGTGGTAGAGTTTCACAGAATCACCACCCTGTGAGTGAAGACATTTCTCCTCATCTCAGACCTAAATGACCAACCCCATATCCTGAGACTGTGAACCCTTGTTTTCAACCCCCACAGCCAGAGGAAATAGCATCCCTGCATCCAGTCTGCCCAGACTGGCCGAAGTTTAGACGTTTCAATGAGATCCCCTCTCATTCTTCTAAATTCCACTGGATACAGGCCTAGTTGACCCAATCTCTCCTCATACGCCAATCCTGCTATCCCAGGAATCAGTGTGGTGAATCTTCGCTGCCTTCAAGCAATGACCAAAATTGCGCACAATACTCCAGGTGTGGTTCCATCAAGGCCCTGTACAGCTCCTCTTGCAATGACGGTGAGATACCATTTGCCTTTCTAACTGCTTGCTGCACCTACCTGCTTGCTTTCAGTGACTGGTGTACAAGGACACCCAGGTCCCTTTGTACATCAACATTTCCCAATATATCACCATTTAATTAATACTCTGCCATTCTGTTTCTCCATCCGAAGTGGATAACTTTACATTTATCCACGTTATACTGCATCTGCCATGTGTTTGCCCACTCACTCAACTTGTCTAAGTCACGTTGACGCCACTTAACATCCTACTCATCATTCAACTTCCCACCAAGTTTTGTGGCATCAGCAAACTTCAAAAAACACAGGAACATAGGAATTATTAGCAGAAATAGGCAATTCAGCCCTTCGAGCCTGCGCCGCCATTCAATCAGATTTCCTCCTTGAAACCATTTAATGACTCAGACTCCACCGCACTATGGGGCAGCAAGTTCCACAAATTCAGTACCCTCTGCGGGAAGTAATTCCTCCTCATCTCAGTTTTGAATCTACCGCCTCTCAACCTATATCCGTTTATTGCTGCTACACTGTTTCCCGTCTGCTAACCAATTCACTATTTTAAAGTAAATTTAAAGTACCCAATTAATTTTTTTTCCAATTAAGGGGCAATTAAGAATGGCCAATCCACCTAGTCTGCACATCTTTGTGTTGTGGGGGGCGAAACCCACGCAAACACAGGGAGAATGTGCAAACTTAACACGGACAGTGACCCGAGGCCGGGATCGAACCTGGGTCCTCAGTACCATGAGGTAGCAGTGCTAACCACTGCGCTATCTTGCTGCCGTCTGCTAACCAATTCTCAATCCAAGCTAATATCGTACCCCCAATCCTTTCTGTAGACGCTGTGCCACCTTCATGCATCCTTGCCTCCAGATTCATTTCACTTCATTGCAAACTAAAGTCGCTGTTTAAATGAACACTTGATCAGCTACTTTTAAAATGAGTAATTTGTACCACCTTCAAAATATTGCAAAAGAAACCCAAGGAGAATTATTGATTTAAAAACACAACAAGGTCTGATGATTTATTGAGCATCGATTTCAAAGGGCCACTCCCCTCGACCAATCGAAATGTATACTTTCTTAACGTCATCGACGAATTCTCCCGCTTCCCGTTTGCTATCCCATGCCCCGATATGACCTCCCTCACAGTCATCAGAGCTCTGTACAGCATCTTCACCCTGTTTGGTTTCCCCAGCTATGTACACAGCGACAGGGGTTCGTCCTTCATGAGTGACGAGCTGTGTCAGTACCTGCTCGACAAGGGCATTGCCTCAAGCAGGACTACCAGCTACAATCCCAGGGGGAACGGGCAGGTGGAGAGAGAGAATGCGACGGTCTGGAAGACCGTCCTACTGACCCTCCGGTCCAGGAATCTCCCGACCTCCCATTGGCAGGAGGTCTTCCCCGACGCGCTCCATGCAATTAGGTCCCTCCTATGCACCGCCACCAACCAGACCCCTCACGAACGATTATTTGTTTTCCCTAGGGGCACTACCACGGGGGCTTCGCTCCCATCCTGGTTGAGGACACCGGGCCCGGTTCTCCTCCGGAAGCACGTCCGGACACACAAAACAGACCCGCTAGTAGAGAGAGTGCTACTGCTTCACCCGAACCCCCACTGCGCCTTCATTGAATACCCCGACGGCCGTCAGGACACCATTTCCCTCCGGGACATGGTGCCTGCAGGATCCACCACTACCACCACCACCGCCGAGGTACCCCTCACACTACACCCCACCCGACCCCCCACGCCCTGTGCCCCCGTGCCTATAGGTTCCCTGCCCGCGCTCTGCACTCCCGCGCCTATAGGTTTCCTGCGCCCCCCTTCGCCCGTCGCACCGGTCAGGAATGAAGCTCGGACCGAAACACCCCCGGAGTTCACCCTAATACCCACACCGACCGTCACCACCCAGCCACCCGAAGAGGCTGCAACCCCGGTGCTCCGCCGATCCCAAAGGACGACTCGGCCACCGGACCGGCTCAACTTGTAGACCCGTCACCCCCGCCGGACTTGATTTTTTTACAGAGTGTGAATGTGGTGAATTCATACTGTATTGTAATTCACACTGTATTGTATTGTATAGTATTATGTCCTTGTGGGCTCTGTCTGTGAGCCATTGCGCGGCTCTGCCCATAGGGGGAGATGAGGAGCTTGTACAGGGCTCCACCCTTCGTTCTGCCCATGGCTCCGCCCATGGCCCCTCCCACTACCAGAACTATAAAGTGCTGCAGCACTTTATAGTGTGAGATTCCACGTGTGAGATTGCCCTCAGTTCTTCTGGTCGCAGGCAGGCTCAGTTGTAAGACTATTAAAACCACAGTTTACTTCCAATCGTGTTCTGAGTGAATTGATGGTCACATCAGTAACGTAGTGAGACAGAGAGCAGTCTGGGTAAGGTAGGTGAGAGCCAACAGCAGTCTGGGTAAGGTAGGTGAGAGCTGAGAGCAGTCTGGGTAAGGTGGGTGAGAGCAGAGAGCAGTCTGTGTAAGGTAGGTGAGAGCCGACAGCAGTCTGGGTAAGGTAGGTGAGAGCTGAGAGCAGTCTGGGTAAGGTGGGTGAGAGCAGAGAGCAGTCTGTGTAAGGTAGGTGAGAGCCGACAGCAGTCTGGGTAATGTAGGTTGGAGCAGAGAGCAGTCTGGGTAAGGTGGGTGAAAGCAGAGAGCAGTCTGGGTAAGGTGGGTGAGAGCAGAGAGCAGTCTAGGTAAGGTAGGTGAGAGCCGACAGCAGTCTGGGTAAGGTAGGTTAGAGCAGAGAGCAGTCTAGGTAAGGTAGGTGAGAGCCGACAGCAGTCTGGGTAAGGTAGGTTAGAGCAGAGAGCAGTCTGGGTAAGGTAGGTTAGAGCCGACAGCAGTCTGGGTAAGGTAGGTTAGAGCCGACAGCAGTCTGGGTAAGGTAGGTTAGAGCAGAGAGCAGTCTGTGTAAGGTAGGTGAGAGCACAGAGCAGTCTGGGTAAGGTAGGTGAGAGCAGAGAGCAGTCTGGGTAAGGTAGGTGAGAGCACAGAGCAGTCTGGGTAAGGTAGGTGAGAGCAGAGAGCAGTCTGGGTAAGGTAGGTGAGAGAACAGAGCAGTCTGGGAAAGGTAGGTGAGAACACAGAGCAGTCTGGGTAAGGTAGGTTAGAGCAGAGAGCAGTCTGGGTAAGGTAGGTTAGAGCAGAGAGAAGTCTGGGTAAGGTAGGTGAGAGCACAGAGCAGTCTGGGTAAGGTAGGTGAGAGCCAAGAGCAGTCTGGGTAAGGTAGTGAGAGCCAAGAGCAGTCTGGGTAATGTAGGTGAGAGCCAAGAGCAGTCTGGGTAAGATGGTTGGAATTTGACGGTCAGGGACCCTAAGAGGGAATGGGGGGTGATGGTGGGACAGAAAGTGACCTCACAGGAAGGCTGTGATCCGATTGGATAAGAGGGAAGCTGGTAAATTTGAATCTGTGTTTTATGTTAAACTTGAATCCGTATTAAATTACTGGTTATAAATTACTGGTTAGTCAATAATTAATTAGAGCTAGAAATGGGGTTGAGTGGGGTGCAATGCTTCAATTGGCAGATGTGGGAGATCCGTGACACCGCAGGCATTCTGGGCAACTACATCTGCATGAAGTGCACCCAACTGCAGCTCCTCACAGACTGCATGGATCGGTTGGAGCGGTAGTTGGATGCACTGAGAAGCATAGGGCGAAATTCTCCCCTACCCGGCGGGGCGGTGGGTCCCGGCGGAGCGGAGTGACACCAACCACCTTTAGGGGCTAGGCCCGCGCCGGAGTGGCTCCTGCTCCACCGACTGCCTTTGGCGCCATGCCGCCCAGCGTCGGGGCTGGCCGAAAGGCCTTCGCCGGTCGGCGTGAGTCCGTGCATGCGCCAGAGCGTCAGCGGCTGCTGACGTCACCACCGGCGCATGCGCGGTGGAGGGGGTCTCTTCTGCCTCCGCCAGGTGGAGGCCGTGGCGGCAGCGGAAGAAAAAGAGTGCCCCCATGGCACAGGCCCGCCCACCGACTGGTGGGCCCCGATTGCTGGACAGGCCACTGTGGGGGAACCCCCGGGGTCCGATCGCCCTGCACCCCCCCCACCCCCAGGACCCCGCTCGCGCCGGCTGCTCCCGCCGGCACAGAGGTGGTTTAAACCACGTCGGCGGGAGAGGCCTGACAGCGGCGGGACTTCGGCCCATCGTGAGCCGGAGAATCGCCGCGCGGGGGCCCGCCAATCGGTGGGGCGCGATTCCCACTCCCACCGATTCCCGAGTGGCGGAGAATTCCGGCCACGGCGGGGGCGCGATTTACGCCGGCCCCGGGCGATTCCCTGACCCTGCGGGGGGTCGGAGAATTGCACCCATAGATAGAGTTATAGAAATGTGGTCACATCCAAAGTGCAGGCAGACAGATGGGTGACCACTGGAAGGTGCAGGCAGTCAGTGCAGGAATCCCCTGCGGCTGTCCTCCTCTCTAACAAATGTACCGTTTTGGATACTGTTGTGGGGGATAGCCGATCAGAGGAAAACAACAGCAGCTAGAACAGTGGCACTACAACTGGCTCTGTTGCTCAGAAGGGGAGGGCAAAGTGCAGGAGAGTGATTGTTATTGGGGACTCTATAGTAAAAGGCACAGATAGTTGCTTCAATAGACGTGAAAGAGACTCCAGGATGATATGTTGCCTCCCTGGTGCCAGGGTCAAGGGACATGCTGAAGGGGGAGGGTGAACTGCCAGAGGTTGTAGTACACATAGGTGCTAACGACATAGGCCGGAAGAGTGATGAGGTCCTGCAGAAGGATTTCAGGGAGTTAGGCAGTAAGCTAAAAAGCAGGACCTCCAGCGATGTAATCTCAGGATTACTCCCTGTGCCACGTGCCAGTGAGGCTAGAGGTAGGAGTTAAACACGTGGCTAAACTGGTGGTGTAGGAGGTACGATATCAGAACCATTGGTATCTCGTCCCAGGCCGGTAGCAGTAGAAGGGTGTTTTTCTTCTTTTTCTATAAACTTAGAGTACCCAATTATTATTTTTTTTCAACTCAGGGCAATTTAGTGTGGCCAATCCACCTAAGGGGCAGCAGGGTAGCATGGTGGTTAGCATAAATGCTTCACAGCTCCAGGGTCCCAGGTTCGATTCCCGGCTGGGTCACTGTCTGTGTGGAGTCTGCACGTCCTCCCCCTATGTGCGTGGGTTTCCTCCGGGTGCTCCGGTTTCCTCCCACAGTCCAAAGATGTGCGGGTTAGGTGGATTGGCCATGATAAATTGCCCGTAGTGTCCTAATAAAAGTAAGGTTAAGGGGGGGTTGTTGGGTTACGGGTATAGGGTGGATACGTGGGTTTGAGTAGGGTGATCATGGCTCGGCACAACATTGAGGGCCGAAGGGCCTGTTCTGTGCTGTACTGTTCTATGTTCTATATTTTGGGTTGTGGGGGTGAAACCAACGCAAACACGGAGAGAATGTGCAAACTCCACACGGACAATGACCTAGGGCCGGGATTCGAACCCGGGTCCTCAGTGCCGTAGTCGCAGTGCCATCCACTGCGCCACCGTGTTGCCGCAGAAGGGTGTTTTTCTGAATGGAAGGTTGTGACTCGTGGTGTTCCACAAGGATCTGTGCTTGGGCCTCTGCTGTTTGTAGTATACATAAATGATTTTGAGGAAAATGTAGCTGGTCTGATTAGTAAGTTCGCGGATGATACCAAAGTTGGTGGAGTGGCAGATAGTGTTGAGGATCGTCAGAAGATACAGCAGTACATAGATAGGTTGGAGACTTGGGTAGAAATTAAAGTGGAGAAATGAAAAATGGAGTTTAATCTGGACAAATGTGAGGTAATGCATCTTGATAGGTCTAAAATAGAACGAAGTAGACAGTAAATGGCAAAACACTTAGGAATATAGAAAGTCAGAGCGATCTGGGCATACAGGTCCACAGATCTTTGAAAGAACATAAGAACTAGGAGCAGGAGTAGGCCATCTGGCCCCTCGAGCCTGCTCCGCCATTCAATGAGATCATGGCTGATCTTTTGTGGACTCAGCTCCACTTTCCGGCCCGAACACCATAATCCTTAATCCCTTTATTCTTCAAAAAACTATCTATCTTTACCTTAAAAACATGTAATGAAGGAGCCTCAACTGCTCCACTAGGCCAGGAATTCCATAGATTCACAACCCTTTGGGTGAAGAAGTTCCTCCTAAACTCAGTCCTAAATCTATTTCCCCTTATTTTGAGGCTATGTCCCCTAGTTCTGCTTTCACCCGCCAGTGGAAACAACCTGCCCGCATCTATCCTATCTATTCCCTTCATAATTTATAAATGTTTCTATAAGATCCCCCCTTATCCTTCTAAATTCCAACGAGTACAGTCCCAGTATACTCAACCTCTCCTCATAATCCAACCCCTTCAGCTCTGGGATTAACCTAGTGAATCTCCTCTGCACACCCTCCAGTGCCAGTACGTCCTTTCTCAAGTAAGGAGACCAAAACTGAAAAGTGAGGTGGCCTCACTAACACCTTATACAATTGCAACATAACCTCCCTAGTCTTAAACTCCATCCCTCTAGCAATGAAGGACAAAGTTCCATTTGCCTTCTTAACCACCTGTTGCACCTGTAAACCAACTTTCTGTGACTCATGCACTAGCACACCCAGGTCTCTCTGCACAGCGGCATGCTCTAATATTTTATCGCTTAAATAATAATCCCGTCTGCTGTTATTCCTACCAAAATGGATAACCTCACATTTGTCAACATTGTATTCCATCTGCCAGACCCTAGCCCATTCACTTAACCTATCCAAATCCCTCTGCAGACTTCCAGTATCCTCTGCACTTTTCGCTTTACCACTCATATTAGTGTAATCTGCAAACTTGGACACATTGCCCTTGGTCCCCAACTCCAAATCATCTATGTAAATTGTGAACAATTGTGGGCCCAACACGGATCCCTCAGGGACACCACTAGCTACTGATTGCCAACCAGAGAAACACCCATTAATCCCCACTCTTTGCTTTCTATTAATTAACCAATCCTCTATCCATGCTACTACTTTACCCTTAATGCCATGCATCTTTATCTTATGCAGCAACCTTTTGTGTGGCACCTTGTCAAAGGCTTTCTGGAAATCCAGATATACCACATCCATTGGCTCCCCGTTATCTACTGCACTGGTAATGTCCTCAAAAAATTCCACTAAATTAGTTAGGCACGACCTGCCCTTTATAAACCCATGCTGCGTCTGTCCAATGGGACAATTTCTATCCAGATGCCTCGCTATTTCTTCCTTGATGATAGATTCCAGCATCTTCCCTTTCCACCGAAGTTAAACTCACTGGCCTATAATTTCCTGCTCTCTGCCTACTTCCTTTTTTAAACAGTGGTGTCACATTTGCTAATTTCCAATCCACCGGGACCACCCCAGAAGTCTAGTGAATTTTGGTAAATCATCATTAGTGCATCTGCAATTTCCCTAGCCATCTCTTTTAGCACTCTGGGATGCATTCCATCAGGGCCAGGAGACTTGTCTACCTTTAGCCCCATTAGCTTGCCTATCACTACCTCCTTAGTGATAACAATCCTCTCAAGGTCCTCACCTGTCATAGCCTCATTTCTATCAGTCGCTGGCATGTTATTTGTGTCTTCCACTGTGAAGACCGACCCAAAAAACCTGTTCAGTTCCTCAGCCATTTCCTCATCTCCCATTATTAAAACTCCCTTCTCATAAAGGACCAATATTTACCTTAGCCACTCTTTTTTGTTTTATATATTTGTAAAAACTTTTACTGTCTGTTTTTATATTCTGAGCAAGTTTACTCTCATACTCTATCTTACTCTTCTTTATAGCTTTTTTAGTAGCTTTCTGTTGCCCCCTAAAGATTTCCCAGTCCTCTAGTCTCCCACCAATCTTTGCCACTTTATATGCTTTTTCCTTCAATTTGATACTCTCCCTTATTTCCTTAGATATCCACGGTCGATTTTCCCTCTTTCTACCGTCCTTCCTTTTTGTTGGTATAAACCTTTGCTGAGCACTGTGAAAAATCGCTTGGAAGGTTCTCCACTGTTCCTCAACTGCTCCCAGTCTACCTTAGCTAGTTCTTCTCTGATCCCATTGTAATCTCCTTTGTTTAAACACAAAACACTAGTATTTGATTTTACTTTCTCACCCTCCATCTGTATTTTAAATTCCATCTTATTGTGATCACTCCTTCCGAGAGGATCCCTAACTGTGAGATCATGAATCAATCCTGTCTCATTACACAGGACAGGACAAGATCTAGGACCGCTTGTTCCCGCGTAGGTTCCATTACATACTGTTCTAGGAAACTATCGCGGATACATTCTATAAACTCCTCCTCGAGGTTGCCTTGACCGACCTGGTTAAACCAATCGATATGTAGATTAAAATCCCCCATGATAACTGCTGTACCATTTCTACATGCATCAGTTATTTCTTTGTTTATTGCCTGCCCCACCATAACGTTACTATTTGGTGGCCGATAGACTACTCCTATCAGTGACTTTTTCGCCTTATTATTCCTGATTTCCACCCAAATGGATTCAACCTTATCCTCCATAGCACCGATGTCCTCCCTTACTATTGCCCGGATGTCATCCTTAAATAACAGAGCAACACCACCTCCCTTACCATCCACTCTCTCCTTCCGAATAGTTTGATACCCTCGGATATTTAACTCCCAGTCGTGACCATCCTTTAACATTTTTCAGTAATGGCCACTAAATCATAGTCATTCACGATGATTTGCGCCATCAACTCATTTACGTTATTCCGAATACTGCGAGCATTCAGGTAAAGTACACTACTGTTGGGTTTTTTACCTCTGTTTTGAATCTTAACATCTCAAGTTTTATTCCTTTTAGTATTACTGGGCCTATTCACTGAGCTCCCCTCAGTCACTGTACCTTGTACCATCGCCCTTTTTGATTTTTGAATATGTCTTCTCTGCCTTGTACTTTTCCCCTTACTTCCTTTCGCTTCTGTCCCTGTTTTACTACCTTCCAACTTCCTGCATCGGTTCCCATTCCCCTGCCACATTAGTTTAAGCCCTCCCAACACAAGTGGTCAAGAAAGCATATGGAATGCTTGCCTTCATTGGACGGGGCAGCAAGTGTAAAAACTGACAAGTCATGCTACATTGAAAGAACCTTGGTAAGGCCGCATTTGGAATATTGTGCACAATTCTGGTCGTCACACTACCAGAGGATGTGGAGGCTTTGGAGAGGGTGCAGAGGAGCTTTACCAGGATGTTGCCTGGTCTGGAGGGTGTTGGAGAGGCTGCATAGACTCGGACTGTTTTCATTAGAACGACGGAGGGTGAAGGATGACCTGATAGAGGTCTACAAGATTATGAGGGGCATGGATAGAGTGGATGGGCAGGCACTCATTCCCAGGGTGGAGGGGTCAGTCACCAGGGGGCATAGGTTTAAGGTCCGTGGGGCAAGGTTTAGAGGAGATGTGTGAGGCAGTTTTTTTTTACACAGAGGGTGGTGAGTGCCTGGGGGAAATTGTGGAAGCAGATACATTAACGGCGTTCAAAAGGCACCTCGGCAAACACATAGATAGAATGGATATGGAGGGAAACGGTATTAGGAAGTAATGAGTGTTTTGGCCAAGGATGGTATCATGACCAGTACAGGCTTGGAGGGCCGAAGGGCCTGTTCCTGTGCTATAATTTTCTTTGTTAACGAGGGAGACTGGGAAGACAATGAAAATGAAAATCGCTTTATTGTCACGAGTAGGCTTCAATGAAGTTACTGTGAAAAGCCCCTACTCGCCACATTCCGGCGCCTGTTCGGGGAGGCTGGTACGGGAATCGAACCGTGCTGCTGGCCTGCTTGGTCTGCTTTAAAAGCCAGCGATTTAGCTGAGTGAGCTAAACCAGCCCCTTCCATCCAGACAATCATCCCCACCCAGTAAGTCCCGTGTGGTGAATTATGATACCTCTCATATATCTGTGCTCTAATTCTGACCCTTAGCACATCCCTGATTTTCATCGCACCATCATTGGGGGCAAATTCTTCAGTTGCCTGGACCCTGGGCTCTGCAATCTCCTCCCCATTTCACTTTCCTTCTCTCTCCTCCTTTAAGACACTCCTTAAAACTCACTGCTTTGACAAAGGTTTTGGTCACCTGTCTGAATATCTCCGACTTGAGTCCTGTGTGATTTTCTGCCTGATTACGTTTCTGTGAAGAACCATTTCATTTATTTAAAGACACTATGGGCAGGAATAGTCGAGCCCACCCCAAGATCAGAAATTCCCATCTGAGGCGAATGGACATTTAAATGGTCTGTCAAATTTTCCATCCTGCCCACTACAATTCCCGCGGCGAGCGCGACTGTAAAATTTGCCCCAATAAATTAGTTGTATTTTTTAATTAATAATCTTTTATTGTCACAAGTAGGCTTACATAAACATTGCAATGAAGTTACTGTGAAAAGCTCCTCGTCGCCACATTCCGACGCCTGTTCGGGTACACAGAGGGAGAATTCAGAATGTCCAATTCACCTAACAGCACGTCTTGTGGGAGGAAACCGGAGCACCCGGAGGAAACCCACGCAGACATGGGGAGAACATGCAGACCCAACACAGACAGTGACCCAAGCGGGAATCGAACCTGGGACCCTGAAGCTGTGAAGCAACAGTGCTACCCACTGTGCTGCCCTATTTAAAGCCAGTCTCTGTCATTGTTAATTCTGCGTACAGAATGTGTTACATAAAGAAAAAACAAGCAAATTAATGTGTTGCTAAAATTACACTCACCTGGCCGGAAGTTTAATACAACTTTTTGAATCGACCCCATCGCTGAATTAAAAACCTGATCGAAGGTATTGTTGACCTGAGGGAATGAGATGCAAACGGTGTGTTTGATTTTATAAAAGGTGTCCATAAAAAAAACAGAATTGGGCTTTTGTCTGCAATGAAAATAAGTGATTTGAACTTTGCCGTTTTTTCCAATGTGTGATACCCACACCTCAACTGAATCAATTGACATAGAAACATAGTAAATAGATACAGGAGGCCATTGGGCCCTTCGAGCCACGCAGACACGGGGAGAATGTGCAAACTTTTTTTTCTTTTCTTTTTTTAAATAAATTTAGAGTACCCAATTACCTTTTTTTCCCAATTAAGGGGCAATTTAGTGTGGCCAATCCACCTAACCTGCAGACCTTTGGGTTGTGGGGGTGAAACCCACGCAGACATGGGGAGAATGTGCAAACTCCACAGGAACAGTGACCCAATCCGGGTCCTGAGCACCGTAGTTGTTCATAGTTGTTCTGAGGCAAGGGTCCTGAATCTTAATAAAGGAAACAGATGTGCGATCGAGAACATCCAATCCGGCTGCATCACAGCCTGGCATGGCAACTGCTCAGTCCAAGATCGCAAGAACCTGCAGACTGTGGTGAACTCAGTCCAACGCATCACACAAGCTTGCCACCCCCACATTGATTCTGTATACACCTCCCGCTGCCTCAGGAAGGCAGACAGCATTATCAGAGACCCCTCCCACCCAGGCATTGCCTTCTTCCAGACCCTTCCATCAGGCAGAAGGTACAGAAGTCTGAAGACTCGCACATCCAGACATAGGAACAGCTGCTTCCCCACAGCTATAAGACTTCTCAACGACTCCCCCTCGGACTGATCTGTTCCCTGTAAGAACACTATTCACGACGCCCTATGCTGCTCTTGCTCACGTATTTGCTGTTTGTTTGTTTGTTTGGCTCCTTGTTCTGCACTGTAACCAATCACGGTTTTGTCGATGTACCGTTTGTCAATGTTCCCTGTTGATTATTCTTGTGTCTACTGTGTACGTTCCTCCGCCGCAGAAAAATACTGTTCACTGTACTTTGGTACACGAGACAATAAATCAAATCAAATCAAAATTAAATCAAATGGTATGAGGCCTGAGTTGTCTATGATTGATTGGGAGACATTACTTAAAGGGATGACAGTGGATATGCAATGGCAAACATTCAAGGAGTGCATGCAACAATTGTTCATTCCTGTCTGGCGCAAAAATAAAATGGGAAAAGCAGCCAAACCATGACTTATAAGGGAAATTAGAGGTAGTATTAGATCCAAGGAAGAAGTATACAAATTGACCAGGAAAATCAACAGACCTGAGGATTGGAAATAGTTTAGAATTCAGCAAAGGAAGACCATTGGATTGATTAAGATGGGGTCAAGAGAGTACGAGCGTAAGCTTGCGGGGAACTTTACTGACTGTAAAAGTTTATTTAGGTTTGTGAAGAGAAAAGGATTGGTGAAGACAAATGTCGGTCCCTTACAGTCAGAAACAGTGGAATTTATAATGGGGGACAAAGAAATGGCTGACCAACTAAATACATACTTTGGTTCTGTCATCACGAAGGAGAACACAAATAACATACCAGAAGTGTTGGGGAATATAGAGTTAGTGGGAAGAAGGAACTGATGGGAATCAGTGGGGAAATGGTGTTGGGGAAATTGATGGGATAGAAGGCCTGATAATCTACATCTCAGAGTACTTAAGCCCTAGAAACAGTGGCAGGATCGGACAGAGTCAGCATGGATTTATGAAAGGGAAATCAATTTCAATAGTGTTTTTCTGCGGCGGAGGAACGTACACAGTAGACACAGGAATAATCAACAGGGAACATTGACAAACGGTACATCGACAAAACAGTGATTGGTTACAGTGCGGAACAAGGAGCCAAACAAACAAACAAAGCAAATACATGAGCAAGAGCAGCATAGGGCGTCGTGAATAGTGTTCTTACAGGGACCAGATCAGTCCGAGGGGGAGTCGTTGAGGAGTCTTGTAGCTGTGGGGAAGAAGCTGTTCCTATGTCTGGATGTGCGAGTCTTCAGACTTCTGTACCTTCTGCCTGATGGAAGGGTCTGGAAGAAGGCAATGCCTGGGAGGGAGGGCACTCTGATAATGCTGTCTGCCTTCCTGAGGCAGCGAGTGGTGTATACAGAATCAATGTGGGGGTGGCAGGTTTGTGTGATGCGTTGGACTGAGTTCACCACAGTCTGCAGGTTCTTGCGATCTTGGACTGAGCAGTTGCCATGCCAGGCTGTGATGCAGCCGGATTGGATGTTCTCTATCGCACATCTTTTTCCTTTATTAAGATTCAGGACCCTAGCCTTAGAACAACTATGTCACTCTCTATCTTGATGAAAAATTCTATCATATTATAGTTGTTTATCCTCAAGGGGTCTAACACAACTAGATTGCCAATTATTCATAGAATTTACAGTGCAGAAGGAGGCCATTCGGCCCATCTAGTCTGCACTGGCTCTTGGGAAGAGCACCCTACCCAAGGTCAACACATCCACCGTATCCCCATAACCCAGTAACCCCACCCAACACTAAGGGCAATTTTGGACACTAAGGGCAATTTATCATGGCCAATCCACCTAACCTGCACATCTTTGGACTGTGGGAGGAAACCGGAGCATTCGGAGGAAACCCACGCACACACGGGGAGGATGTCCAGACTCGACACAGACAGTGACCCAAGCCGGAATTGAACCTGGGACCCTAGAGCTGTGAAGCAATTGTGCTATCCACAAGGCTACCGTGCTGCCCTTGATCCTTTCTCATTACACCATACCAAGTCTAGGTTGGCCTGTTCTCTACTTGATTCCTCAACGTATTGGTCCAGAAAACCATCCTGTATACATTCAAGGAATTCATCTTCAAAGGTATTGTGACTAATTTAATTTTCCCAATCTATATGCAGATTAAAATCACCCATAATTACAGATGTCCCTTTATCACATGTGTGACTAATTTCCTGTTGAGTGCCATCTCCAACATCAACATTACAGTTTGGGGTTCTGTACACAATCCCCACTAACGTTTTTTGTCTCTTAGTGTTTCTCAGCTCTACACAGATTCCACATTGTCGGAGCTAATATACTTCCTCACTATTGTGTTAATTTCCTCTTTAACCGACTTCTGGTGGCATTATGTAGGGGAAAGACGAGCACAAGGTGGCTCCCGCTAATGTACTGTTATTTTAGTCCTTTTTGCTAAGTTTCAGGGGAGATTTTTGTTTAAAAACCCACCTGTTTAATAGGATATGGTACCTACATAGATGAGTTGCCTTGAAAACCCAGGGGGAAAAGCCTGAAAGTAGAAGTTTGTCGACTGAGTCGGAGGCCTCTTGGAGCTCGTCGGTGGAGAAAATGGCGAAGGCAGTCTCTGTAACTCGGGCAACTCCACTAACGGAGTTAGGGTTAGGGTTACCAGTACCTTGGTGCTGAATTTTTTTAGTTTTCCAATTAAGGGGCAATTTAGCGTGGCCAATCCACCTAACCTGCACATCTTTGGGTTGTCGGGGTGAGACCCACGCAGATACTGGGAGAATGTCCTCAGCGCCTTAGGCAGCAGTGCTAACCACTGTGCCACCGTGACGTCCCTCGGAAGATGCTTAATATCAGATAATATCAATTACTCTAGGGCCCTCCTTCCCTGGTCCTCATCACTACAGATTATAGTCCTTACAAACTACAGACCACAAAATATAGACCGTACAAACTATAAGCAATAAAAGTAGCAAATACTTCATAGAATCCCTACTGTGCAGAAGGCCATTCGGCCCATTGAGTCTGCACCGACCCTTCAAAAGAACACTCTACCTAGGCCCAATACCCCGCAACCCCACCTAATCTTTGGACAGTAAGGGGCAATTTATCATAGCCAATCTGCCTAACCTGCACTTGTTTGGACTGTGGGAGGAAACCCACAGAGGAAACACATGCAGACATTGAAGAAAGTTCAAACTCCACACAGTCACCCAAGACTGGAATCGAACCTGTGTCCTTGGGCTGTGAGATGGCGCAGTGGTTGGCAATGCAATCTCACAGCGCCGAGGTCCCAGGTTCGATCCTGGCTCTGGGTCACTGTCCATGTGGAGTTTGCACATTCTCCCCGTGACTGCGTGGGTCTCATCGCCACAACCCAAAGATTGTCAGGGTCGGTGGGTTGGCCACACTTAATTTGGAAGAAAAAATAATTGGGTACTCTAAATTTATATTTAAAAAAACAGATTCAACAATAACTTTCATAGAACATAGAACAGTACAGCACAGAACAGGCCCTTCGGCCCTCGATGTTGTGCCGAGCAATGATCACCCTACTTAAACCCACGTAACCCGTATACCCGTAACCCAACAATACCCCCATTAACCTTACACTACGGGCAATTTAGCATGGCCAATCCAGTTCAAAAGTGAACTGGATACAGACTTGAAAAAGAAACATTTACAGGACTGTGGAGATAGAACAGAGAAATATGACGAAAATAAAAGCAAAATGCTGCAGATGCTGGAAATCTGAATTAAAAATTGAAAGCGCTGGAAAAACTAAGTCGGTCATGCAGCCTCTGTGGAGAGAGAGTCAGAGTTAATGTTTTGAGTCCCTGCTTCAGAACTGAAGAAGTAGGAAAGTGATGGATTTTAAGCACTTGAAAAGGTGGAGGAAAAAAAAGTCAGGGATAGGTTAGAGCAGTGTTTTTCAAACTTTTTTTCCCGGGACCCACTTGTTTTTTTTTTTAAATAATTTTTATTGAAAAATTTTGATTTTATACAACATTGACGCACCTTAGTAAAATACCGAAAATAACAATAATATTAACAATTATATACATTCGCCCCATCCCCATGAACAACCCAGCATTTTAACAACAACGCAAATTAACACACTATAAAGTTACAGAATAAACACGACAATAATGCACCCCCCCCCCCCCCCCCCCCCCCACCCCGTGTTGCTGCTGCTATTGACCAAGTTACCTATCTCTGAGCCAGGAAGTCCAGAAAAGGCTGTCATCGTTTATAGAACCCTTGTATTGATCCTCTCAGGGCAAATTTGACCTTTTCCAATTTTATAAATCCCGCCATGTCACTGATCCAGGTCTCCACGCTTGGGGGCCTTGCATCCTTCCATTGTAACAGAATCCTTCGACGGGCTACTAGGGACGCAAAGGCCAGGACACCGGCCTCTTTCGCCTCCTGCACTCCCGGCTCTACCGCAACTCCAAAAATCGCGAGTCCCCACCCTGGTTTGACCCTGGATCCAACCACCCTCGACACCGTTCCCGCCACCCCCTTCCAGAATTCTTCCAGTGCCGGGCATGCCCAGAACATATGGGCATGATTCGCTGGACTCCCCGAACACCTGGTGCACCTGTCCTCACCCCCGAAGAACCTACTCATCCTAGTCCCGGACATGTGGGCCCGGTGCAGCACCTTAAATTGGATGAGACTAAGCCTCGCACATGAGGAGGAAGAGTTGACTCTCTCCAAGGCCTCCGCCCAAGTCCCGTCCTCTATCTGCTCCCCGAGTTCCTCCTCCCATTTAGCCTTCAGCTCCACTGGCGACTCCTCCACCTCCTGCATTACCTTATAGATGTCAGACACCTTCCCCTCTCCTACCCACACCCCCGAAAGCACTCTGTCCATCGTCCCCTGCGAGGGCAGCAAAGGGAATCCCTCTACCTGTCGCCTAGCAAACGCCTTTACCTGCAGGTATCTGAACATGTTCCCTTGGGGAAGGCCAAATTTATCTTCCAGTTCCCCCAGGCCCACAAACCTCCCGCCAATAAACAGGTCCCTCAATTTGCTGATGCCCGCCCTTTGCCACCCCCTGAATCCCCCATCCGTGTTTCCCGGGATGAACCGATGGTTGCCACCCAGTGGAGCCTCCATCGAGCCCCCTGTTTCCCCCCGATGCCGTCTCCACTGTCCCCAGATTCTTAGGGTCGCTGCCACCACCGGGCTCGTGGTAAACCTCTTAGGGGAGAGCGGAAACGGTGCAGTTACCATGGCACCCAGGCTCGTACCTCTACATGATGCCATCTCCATTCTTTTCCACGCCGCCCCTCCCCCCTCCATCACCCATTTACGCACCATTGACACATTGGCTGCCCAATAGTACCCCAGAAGGTTGGGCAGCGCCAGCCCGCCTCTATCCCTTCCTCGCTCCAGGAACACCCTCCTCACTCTCGGAGTCCCATGTGCCCACACAAAGCTCAGAATACTGCCGGTCACTCTCCTAAAGAAGGCCCTGGGGATAAATATGGGCAGGCACTGAAAAAGGAACAAGAACCTCGGAAGCACTGTCATTTTGACGGACTGTACCCTCCCCGCCAACGACAATGGCAGCATGTCCCACCTCCTGAACTCCTCCTCCATCTGATCTACCAGTCTGGTAAAGTTATGCTTGTGGAGAGTCCCCCAGTCCCTGGCCACTTGCACCCCCAGGTACCTAAAGCTCTCCCCTGCCCGCCTAAGCGGGAGCCTACCAATTTCTTCCCCCTGGTCTCCTGGGTGCACCACAAACACCTCGCTCTTGCCTAAGTTTAATTTATAACCTGAAAAGGTCCCAAACTCGGCTAGCAACTCCATCACTCCCGGCATCCCTCCCACCGGGTCCGCCACATACAGTAACAGGTCATCGGCATACAACGACACCCTATGTTCCTCTCCACCTCGCACCAAGCCTCTCCACCTCTCTGAATCTCTCAACGCCATCGCCAGCGGCTCGATTGCCAGTGCAAACAACAAGGGGGACAGGGGGCAACCCTGCCTGGTCCCTCGATAATGCCGGAAGTACTCCGACCTCCTCCTATTCGTGGCCACGCACGCCATCGGGGCCTCATATAGCAGCCTTACCCATCTAATGAACCCTTCACCAAATCCAAACCTCCCCAACACCTCCCATAGGTACCCCCACTCCACTCTATCGAAGGCCTTCGCCGTATCCAGCGCCACCACTATCTCTGCCTCCCCCTCAATCGCCGGCATCATGATGACATTCAGCAATCTCCGCACATTCGTGTTCAGCTGCCTTACCTTCACAAAACCTGTCTGGTCCTCGTGCACAACCCCTGGCACACAGTCCTCTATCCTGGTGGCCAGGATTTTTGCCAGCACCTTAGCATCCACGTTGAGGAGAGATATGGGCCTGTATGAACCACACTGCTGGGGGTCCTTGTCCTTCTTTAAAATTAACGAGATCAGCGCCCGCGACATCGTCGGGGGCAAAGTCCCCCCTTCCCACTCTTCGTTGAGTGTCCGCACCAGCAAGGGGCCCACTAGGTCCACAAACTTTTTATAAAATTCCACCGGGAACCCATCCGGCCCCGGTGCCTTCCCTGACTGCATCTGCCCGATCCCCTCAACCAGCTCCTCCAGCTCAATCGGCGCACCCAGCCCCTCCACCTTCTCCTCCTGCACCTTCGGGAAAGAAAGCCTGTCAAGGAACCTCTCCATTCCCCTCCTCTCCCCCGTTGGCTCCGACCGGTACAGTTCCCCGTAAAAGTCCTTGAAGACCTCATTCACCTCTACCCACTTCCGCACCACATTCCCACTCTTGTCTCTCACTCCAGCAATCTCCTTAGCCGCATCCCGCTTACGGAGCTGATGAGCCAGCATCCTACTCGCCTTTTCACCATGTTCGTACACTGCCCCTTGTGCCTTCCTCCACTGTGCCTTTCTAGTGGTCAGCAAATCAAATTTAGCCTGCAGGCTGCGCCTCTCCCCCAACAGTCCCTCCTCTGGCGCCTCTGCATACCTCCTGTCCACCTCCAGCATCTTTCCCACCAGTCTATCCCTCTCGCTCCTCTCCCTGTGTGCCCGGATGGATATCAGCTCCCCACGAATTACTGCCTTCAGGGCTTCCCAGACCATCCCCACCTGAACCTCCCCCGTATCATTCACCTCAAGGTACCCCTCAATACTTGACCGGACCCTCCTACACACCTCCTCCTCCGCCAACAACCCCACATCCAACCGCCACAACGGACGTTGGTCTCGCACCTCTCCCATCTCCAACTCTATCCAATGCGGAGCGTGGTCGGAGATTGCAATGGCCGAATACTCGGCCTCCTCCACTCTCGGAATCAGTCCCCTACTCGCCACGAAGAAATCTATCCGAGAGTAGACCCTATGTACGTGGGAGAAGAAAGAGTACTCGCGTGCCCTCGGCCTCACAAACCTCCATGGATCCACTCCACCCATCTGATCCATAAACCCTCTCAGTACCTTGGCCGCCGCCGGCCTCCTACCCGTCCTAGAGCTGGACCGATCCAGTGAAGGATCCAACACCGTATTAAAGTCCCCCCCCTATGATCAGACCTCCCGCCTCCAGATCCGGATCCGTCCCAACATACGCCTCATAAAGCCCGCATCGTCCCAATCTGGGGCATACACACTAGCCAGTACCACCTTCTCTCCTTGTAGCCTGCCCCTAACCATAACATACCTACCCCCCTTATCCGCCACCACCTCCGATGCCTCAAACAACACATTTTTCCCGACCAGAATCGCCACTCCCCGGTTCCCGGGACCCACTTGTAATCAACCGCGGACCTTCGGGATCCATGCGGCCGACGTTCGTGAGACATGCCGGCTGACGTTCGCGACCCACGCCGGCCGACCTTCGCGACACACCATTATTGCTTACTTTGAATGCGGCAGGTGGGCCTGCTTAGTCCTCACGATCCCTCTTATTTCATAGATTTCATAGAATTTACAGTGCAGAAGGAGGCCATTCGGTCCATCGAGTCTGCACCGGCTCTTGGAAAGAGCACCCTACCCAAGCCCATACGCCACCCTATCCCCATAACCCAGTAACCCCACCTAACACTAAGGGCAATTTGGACCCTGAGGGCAATTTAGCATGGCCAATTCACCTAACCTGCACATCTTTGGACTGTGGGAGGAAACCGGAGCACCCGGAGGAAATCCACGCAGACACGGGGAGAACGTGCAGACTCCACACCGACAGTGACCCAAGCCGGGATTCGAACCTGGGACCCTGGAGCTGTGAAGCATTTGTGCTAACCACTATGCTACCGTGCTGCCCTCTTGTGAGATCCTGTTCTGTTTGTATCTTTGGCCCTCTCTACCTTATTACAAAATGACCCATCTTCAGTTCTTCACACAGTCCTGTTGCTTGCTTGCTGACAGCTACAAAATGGAAGAATCTCATCTCTATGATTTTGCACTCAAAGCATTGACGTGCTGGGCATGTGACCTTCTCTCTACTGCTGCCTTTGGCAGAAAGGCTCATCGTTCATATTTAAAGGGCGGTCTAGACCAGCATTCTTTTTTTACTTTGAAACTTTATTCTCACACCTAATTTTTCCAAATTTATGACTTTTTACTGCTAAAAATGATAACAACTTCAGCTGAACATGTGCATCCTTACATCCTAAACTTCGTTTTAAATATATTCCCATTTCTTTAGAAATTTAACCAATTATCGTAAAAAGTACAATCTTATTTTTACTTTACAAACTACGACTTTAGAGGAGATGAAGTAACTTGTCAAACACACACAATTTCACACTGTTTCTTACTGGTTCCACTGCATTGCACTATCCAAACATCCAAGTAACCTCCTGCTCCATTCTCACCAAAAGCACTTACTTCCTGGTTTGCAGAGAGTGTCGACACAAAGTGATGACTAGGTTTCTTCCAGTGTTCACCTCTGTCAGCCCTATTGACTGGCCTCATTTAATCAGTATTCTGACAAACCTGGCCTGGCTTCCTCTCACTATATCCACCCCAGTCACAGACCACTTCCCGACTAATACTTACCATTGTGGGAGTGCAAACAGACATTGTGCTGGCCTTTGAAGGGATTGACCAAGTAGCCGCAGGTTGGATATCTCTGATCGTTGGCGGGGGACAAGCCGAGCAGTGCAATAGAGCGGAATTCCAAGCTGGGGCCACCACTGTTAGCCCGCCAGCCCATTCCGCAAACGCCCCCGCTCTGCGCGCGGTGACCAGCACACAGCCCAGCCTCGGGCTGCCGCCCCCTCAAACGCTGCAACCAATCGGGGACTGCCCCGCGGCCGGCATTCTTAAAAGCCGGTGGCAGCAGTGTGGGAACTTCTTCCCGCGATCGGGAACGCCAGAACTGATCGCTCCACGACCCTCCTTCATGGTCTAAAGTTGTTGAACTCAGATGTTGTGTCCAGAAGGCTGTGAAAGTGCCGAGTCGAAAGATGGGGCTGTTCCTCCAGCTTGCATTGGGGTTCACTGGAACACTGCAGCAGGCCGAGAGCGAGATGGTAAATTGCAATGGTGAGCAACAGAATGCCGAATCATGCCTGCAGACTGAGTGAAGGCATTCCGCAAAGCAGTCATCCAGCCTGTGTTTGGTCTGTTCAAAGGAAATGGGAGTCACTGGACAGGTCTTTCAAAAAGTCTGGAAACGAGGAGATCACGTGATGTGAGCGCAGGAGAGGCTGTGTTTTCACGAATTCTGTCTCTGCTCGTCGTTTAATCTATTATTTTTGGGGATATATGTCTTGCACTATGTCTCTGGTTGATCCTGACTGGAGTTCTGTGGTGAGGAGCTGATTTAAATCGTGAAGAATCCTTGTTTGACCATGGCGGTTGGAGGGGCTTGGGTGGGGCTGTCGCCAGTGAGCAGGCCTTCACTCCACGGCGCTGTGTGCACCGGGATGATGGCCAGCATTGAGAATGTTGTTCTGGATGAGGATCTCGGCTTCGTGGTGCAGGTGTTTCGAGCTCACTGAGGAATTAAAATGAAATGAAAATCGCTTATTGTCACGAGTAGGCTTCAAATAAAGTTACTGTGAAAAGTCCCTAGTCGCCACATTCCGGCGCCTGTTCGGGGAGGCTGTTACGGGAATCGAACCGTGCTGCTGGCTTGTCTTGGTCTGCTTTCAAAGCCAGCGGTTTAGCCCTTGAGCTAAACAGCCCCAGTTTATCTTTGCGAGGTATCTTTGTGAGATTGGTGGCGACCACGAGGGTTTGGAGGTGGCCGACATTGTCGAGTTATACCCCACCGTCGGGGTCACTTGGGCGTCGGGGCGGCAGCATGCTGGAAGTGAAGGTGCTTCGTTCATTGGTATCCTCTCGAGATTCCAAGTGTTTTATGATCCTGTCCTGCTTTGGCCTTGAGCAACATAGATGCTGTTACCCTTTTAAAAATTTTTAGAGTACCCAATTAAGGGGCAATTTAGCGTTGCCAATCCACCTACCCTGCACATCTTTGGGCTGTGGGGGCGAAACCCACGCAAACACGGGGAGATGTGCAAAATCCACACGGACAGTGACCCAGACCCGGGATTGAACCCAGGTCCTCGGTGCCGTGAGTCAGCAGTGCTAACCACTGTGCCACTGTGCTGCCCCGGTGGGGCAGTTCTGTAGTTCTTCTATAATCCTGGATGTTGATTATTTATTGTTGTCTTTTCTCCAACGAGGGCGTGCAAGGTGTGAGCACGAGGGCGAGTCGCCTGTTATCCTGTTCCAGCAAAAGCCATATTGAGTCGATTGTGTGAAATGTGGTCTGTGCACAGCTTTACTCCTTTTTATTATGTGCTTTAATCTTTGTGGTTATGGGGCGTGCTTTTTATTTTTTAAAAAAGTTCTTTCATTTCAAAATTTTTTCAACATTTAAAAACCCCTTAACCCACAAAGCCCCGACTGTCCCTAACTCCCCCCTCCCTCAGCAGTCAACGGCAACCGACTCCCCAAAAATCAAAATAAACAAAACCCAACTATCGTAGAACCCATCATTTGCCCCCCCCCCCCCCCCCCCGAGAAAATCTCACTTTTTCCAGGGTCAGAAACTCCAGCAGGTCCCACGCCACGCTGAGGTACGGTGTGGAGAGACTGACCTCCACCTCAATAAGACCCACTTGCGAGCGATCAACGAGGCAAAGGCTAAAACATCTGCCCCCTGCACCCACCTGGAGCTTCGGCTGGCCGACACCCCGAATATGGCCTCTAGGGGACCGGGCTCCACATCCACATGTGAAACCTGTGAGATGGTGCTAAACACCGTCCTCCAAAACCTTTCCAGCTTCGGGCAGGACCAAAATATATGTACATGGTTCACTAGACCCCTCCCACATTGCTCACAGACATCCTCCACCCCTGCGAACAGCTGGCTCATCCTAGACTTGTAAGGTGTGGACTACCTTCAGCTGTATCAGCCCCAGGCTCGCACACAAAGTCAAGGCATTTACCCTCCCCAGTACCCCACACCACAGTCCCTCCTCCAGGGCCACCCCCAACTCTTCCTCTTTATCTCATCTTCATCTTTACTTGTCTGTAACCAGCCCGCCAATGACAGAGGGAGATTGTCCCACCTCAGCAAGTCAGCTAGTAAAATTGAACTTCTGGAGACCTTCCCAGTCCCACGTCACCTGCACCCCCAAATACCTAAAGTGAGATGCTGCCAGACGCGATGGCAGCGCCCCCCCCCCCCCCCACCCCCGCCCCCACACCTGAAGGGGGGACCATAAATTACTCACTTTATATCCTGAATAAGTCCCAATTCTCTGAAGCAACCCCATTATGCTCCCCACTGAAGAGCTCGGCTCCGAAATATGCAACAAGTCATCTGCATTTCATAGAATTTACAGTGCAGAAGGAGGCCATTCGGCCCATCGAGTCTGCACCGGCTCCTGGAAAGAGCACCCTACCTAAGGTCAACACCTCCACCCTATCCCCATAACCCAGTAATCCCACCCAACACTAAGGGCAATTTTGGTCACTAAGGGTAATTTATCATGGCCAATCCGCTTAACCTGCACATCTTTGGACTGTGGGAGGAACCCGGAGCACCCGGAGGAAACCCACGCACACACGGGGAGGATGTGCAGACTCCGCACAGACAGTGACCCAAGCCGGAATCGAACCTGGGACCCTGGAGCTGTGAAGCGATTGTGCTATCCACAATGCTACCGTGCTGCCCCCTTAAGGACATCCTGTGCTCCACGCCCCCTCATTAGCCCCTTCCACAATCCCAAGCACCTTGGCGCAATGGCCAAGGGCTCTGCCGGCAATGCAAACAGAAGGGAGGCCATGGGACATCCCTGACTCATACCCCGGTGCAATGCAAAGTACCCTCCATTCATACTATTCGTGCACACGTTCGCCATCGGTTCCTTGTACAATGGCTGCACCCATGCCACAAACTTCGGCCCAATCCCACATTTCTCCAACACCGTCATCAAATAACTACTCCACCTGGCACCTCTCCATCTGGAACCTCACCCGCTTGCCCACCAAGACTGCCACCCCCCGAGCTCGACTATCAAATGCCAAATGAAACACCTGGCTCACCCATCCCTTCCTAAGCCTCATCTGGTCCTTTACCCTCACATGGTTTCCTGCAGAATCACCACATCAGCTTTTAAACTCTTCAAATGCACAAAAACTCTTGCTCTTTTCACCAGTCCCCCAACCCCTCACCGTTCTGTCTGCGCCCACCCCCCACCCCCTTTCAAACAGTCTTTCAAACTCCACTGACATCACCTTGGTCAAAGTTTCAACCGTGAGGGGAGCAGCCCCACCCCCCGATCCAGCCACCACCATCTTTCTTCCTCTGGGACTCACAGCAGCACACGCCGGCAGACGTCTGCTCGCCCCCTTCTTCCCAAGACCTTTCTTCTGGGACTTTGCCATTCCCAACCTCCTTATGACTTCCCACACCAGCTCATCCAAAAACTACCCTGAAACCGAACATAAAAGTCCAAAAACCAGAGACCCTACATGCTGCCACCGGAAGCCGTCAGAAGTGCTTTTTCAACACCCTTTAACTCCTTTATGATGAAGATGAGTGGAGCCACCAGGGTGACGGGTGGTTGATTGGTGTGGAGTTGAGTGGTAGGGTTATTTAAGTCCTCACTGATATTTAGGAGTTCGGTGCCCTCCTCCAAGTGGTCTTTATGGAAGTTTCCTGAGTGTCCTCCTTGTTGCGGGTGGGTTTTCCCTGTGTTTGTGTCTCTGATGAGGCTATGCTGTCATGCCCCTTAATATCCTTTTCGTGATGGTGTGCAGTGTGGGCCGATGGCTAATATTCCTTGGTCAGCTTGGACATTCTTCCCTTCGGGTCTTTTTCTTTTCCTCTTCATCTGAGTGAGCAGTGTGTTATAAATCCCGGTCCTGTCATTTATGGGAGGTTCCCCTTATAGTGCTGGGTACGGGAGGGATTCGGATCCCCCTCCCAGGGCTCCCAATTATTGGGTGTCTTGATGATTCTTCTCTTCAGTGAAGGGGTCTTCCCAGCTGGTGCTGGCGTAATCATTTTTTTAGGATAAATGAGTGCCCTGGGTGGGGTTGGTGAGGTGCATTATTGCCTGGGGTGCAGGTTTTGGAGTGTGCTGGAGGTCCTGGGGCTGTGCTAGAGGTCCTGGAGCTCCTGTTTCCTGTGCGTCAGTGCACTGGGCTAAGCCAGGTCCAGTGCTATGGTTGGTATCCTGGTGCCCCCAGGAGATTCTCCCTTCTCGAAGGTACTGCTTCGAGGCATTCTGAGAGCCTGGGTTTTGCTTATTCTGTACACTGGGGCCTGGCGTTGAGTTAAGTCCTGTACTTTGAATGTTATCCTATTGCCCCACCTAATGGTCGGGATGCTTTCTTGTTTCAAAGAGCAGTTTGTTCTGTTCTTCATTAATGGGTGATGGCTGTACGCCGGGGGAATACGGACCTTTGGTAGGATCCTGATCTTTTGTTATCCTGTGAACCACTGCTGGTAGTTCTCCTTCCTTCTTGTTTTTCTTGGGAGGTGTGGACGGCACTGATTCAAATTCAAATTGGATCATAATTCATGTTGGTGCTGGTCCTCTCTGTATAAATATATGGAATGATGTTGATTCTGTATTGTGTCTGAGACTGGGGTTATGTTGCATTGTGTGATATATATGTAACACCCTTTTAGGGGTGGGGTTCTCACGTAGTTTTGGTGTATGTTTCCTTTGTTTTAAGGGCAGTTCCTGCATGGGTGCAAATGGGTCTGGTATCTGAGGAGAGGAGGTTGCGGTGGGTCACTGGTGCCTCTGGAGTCGAGGGGGATATATATTCGTGCACACCCAACATGGCGTGAAAAATCTATCCTGAACTCTCGTGGTAAATGTGAGCAATTGCACCATTTTACCATGTTTTCATGGTCTTATCCCGTTTCTGCCTTGCTCTCTGGTGGAGCTTTTTGTGGTATCAAGTTATGCCTAATGATTGTATTAACCCAGTTGTACTGTTGTTCTCCTGTCCCCCTCTGTATTCAAGTACGTTGAGCCTGTACTTTACTTTCTGTGCTATATTATTCTCCTGGTTTTGTTGCGATGACTCCTAAAATCTCAATAAATATACACTGCCTCACAGGGTGGCGGGAAGTGGAGCTGGTCAAGGTGATGGATCTGTATTTGGAGGATGGGTTTACCATTCTGGAGGAGCTGAGAGGGTAGAGCTGCCGAGAGGGAGTGAGTTCAGGTATCTGCAGGTTAGGGACTTTGCGCAAAATGTCTGGAGGGGGTTCCCTAGGTTGACGGGATACACCCTGCTGGAGGGACTGCTGCTTCCGGATGTGGAAAGGGAGGGAAGAATTGGGGATATATACAAGGGGATGGGCGAGCAGGAAGGAGAGTGGGTGGTGTAGATCAAGGAGAAATAGGAAGTTAAGTTGGGAGGGGAGATCAATTGGGGAGTATGGAGTGAGGCACTGCGTAAGATAAACGGGACCTCCTCTTCTGCAAGGATGAGCCTGATACAGTTTAAGGTGGTGCACAGGGTGCATATGACTCAGGCGAGAATGAGTGGATTATTTCAGGGGGTAGCAGATGAGTGTGAGAGGTGTGGGCGGGGGCCATGAATCCTGTGCACATCTTTTGGGGTTGTGAAAAATTGGGAAGATTCTGGGCAGGAGTGTTTGTGGTCTTAGCCAGGATAGTTTCAGAGAAACCGGAGCTCATGGAGAGGAGGAAGGCCGATGTCGTGGCCTTCACATCTCTGATTGCACGGCGGCAAATTTTTTGGGTTTCAGAGAAACCGGAGCTCATGGAGAGGAGGAAGGCCGATGTCGTGGCCTTCACATCTCTGATTGCACGGCGGCAAATTTTACTGGAGTGGCGGTCGGCATCGCCACTGGGGGGAGCGGCTTTGTTGGGTGACCTGTACGACTTCCAGCGGTTGGAGAAGGTAAAGTATGAGTTAAGGGGCTCTGCACGAGGGGGGGAGGGGGGGTGTGTGTGTGTGTGTGTGTGTGTGTGATCTGTACAGACTATGTAGTTGATTGCTGGGAAGTACGTTTCCCAGGGTGTTTATTCACTGTAGCTTCTTTTGATTCAGGTCTGTCATGAAATACATTTTTTTAAAAAGCACTGCTGCCTCACAGCGTCGGGGTCCTGGGTTCAATTACAGCCTCGGGTGACTGTGTGGAGTTTGCACGTTCTCCCCATGTCTGCGTGGATTTCCTCCGGGTGCTCCGGTTTGCTCCCACAGTCCAAAGATACGCAGGTTAGGTGGATTGGCCATGATAAATTACCCCTTAGTGTCCAAAAGGGTAGGTGGACTGGCCATGATCAATTGACCCTTAGAGTCCAAAGATGTGCAGGTTAGGTGGGGTTGCAGGGATTGAGTGGAGGATTGGGCCTAGGTGAGGTGTTCTTTCGGAGCACTCGATGGGCCAAATGGCCTACTTCTGCACTATCGGGAGTCTATGGATTCTAAGACTCATGAAGAATTAACATGGTTTTATTAATTAGTATTTCATGTTTGACAATTCGAATTGAGTTCTTTGAGGATGTAACAAGCAGGTTAGATAAAGAGGAACCAATAGATCTAGAGTATTTGGATATCCAAAAGGCATTTGATAAGGTGGCATACAAAAGAGAACTGCACAAGAACCCATGGTATCAGGGTAATACATTAACATAGATAGAGGATTGAATAACTGTCAGGAAACAGTGTTGGGGTAATTGGATTATTGGGTTGGCAACCTGTAACTAGTGGAGTGCGACAGCTGGGGCCTCAACCATCCACAGTCTGTACAAATGACTTGGATGAAGGATTGTCACCAAATTTGCTGATGGCATAAAGTAGGAAAGCAAGTTCTGAAGAGGATACAAAGGGTTTGCAAATAAGATAGTGTGGGCAAAACATTTGCCCGATGGGAGTGTATTGTGGGAAATGGAAGGTTGTCCATTTTGAAGGGAATATCGCAAAATAGAACATTACTTAAATGGAGAGAGAATACAGAACACGGCAGTAGAGCGGGATCTGGGGTAGAGAGGCCACGAACATGAATCACAAGAAGTCACTTGCAGGTGGAGCAAGAAATTAGGATGGCAAACGGAATATTGGCCTTTATTGCAGTAGGGGTGGAGTATAAAAGTGGGGAAGTGTTGCTACATCTGTGCAAGGCATTGGTGAGACCGCACCCAAAGTAGTGTGCAGGGGCAGCACGGTAGCACAATGGTTAGCATTGTTGCTGTAGCCATCTGGGATGGCCACTAACAATAACGAACATGGACGGTCGCAAAGCATAACGGGAAAAATGGCCAATGCAAGGTTCAGGCAGGCTCAGAGCCTGAATGTATATTTGTGAGCGAAGAATCCAGAGGGTATCGAAACCCCAACTGATTAGCATTTTGATGACCCATCTCCGCCAAAGGACTGATACTTGAGCAACCGATATACTCCCAGACATTCCGGCACCACTCCCTGTACTCAGGAAGCACGAACAACAGGGTCAATGGCCGCTTAGGAAATGGCCGGCCATCAAGGCACCCGCCCCTTTATTGGTTCAAATCGAACACAGTGATCAAGAATTACCCAATTAGTGGGGTCCAAACCAGTGGGGACTGGACACCCAAAAGAGTGCAAAGACCCCCAAGGATAAAGAGAGAGACCACCATATGTTCGGCCTCTCTTGGACCTGGCGCTCCGGCAACGTCAACTTCCAACTGCAGCACCACCACTGCAGAAGCAAGTTCAAGTTCTTTTTTTAAATAAATTTAGAGTACCCAATTATTTTTTCCAATTAAGGGGCAATTTAGCGTGGCCAACCCACCTAACATGCACATCTTTTGGGTTGTGGGGGCGAAACCCACGCAGACACGGGGAGAATGTGCAAACTCCACACGGACAGTGACCCAGGGCCGGGATTCGAACCCGGGTCCTCAGCGCCATAGGCAGCAATGCTAACCACTGTGCCACCATGCTGCCCTGCAAGTTCAAGTTCAACACCCGCTACCAGACAGATGAGCGCAGCTGAGCAGCAGTTATTTCTACAGACCCGATAGACCCAGAATCGAACAACAGCCACTGTTCCTCTGACCTAAGCCGGGTGCCTGAAGTTAAGGACAGGTTGTCATAGTTGATATACACCTATGTTGCATGATTAATTGTGTGTGTAAGTTTTTAAAAAAAATTAGAGTACCCAATTCATTTTTCCCAATTAAGGGGCAATTTAGCGTGGTCAATCCACCTACCCTGCACATCTTTGAGTTGTGGGGGCGAAACCCATGCAAACACGGGGAATGTGCAAACTCCACACGGACAGTGACCCAGAGCCGGGATCGAACCTGGGACCTCGGCGCCGTGAGGCTGCAGGACTAACCCACTGTGCCACCGTTCTGCCCTCAATTGTGTGTGTAAATAAAGTACCCTTGGTCTTGAACTAACTAACTGGTGTTTGGCTCTTTGATCGATACTCGGTTGAACCTTGTGGTGGTATCATTTGATACCTGGCGACTCTGAGCAATATAATATTGATATCCAAAGAAAGAAGGGCAACCTCATTGATTGCCATATTTACATGAGGTAAAAAAGGCAACATTGCTTCACAGCACTAGGGTCCCAGGTTCGATTCCCAGCTTGGGTCACTATCTCCCCGTGTCTGCGCAAATTTCCTCCGGGTGCTCTGGTTTCCTCCCACAAGTCCCGAAAGACATGCTGTTAGGTGAACTGGACATTCCAAATTCTCCCTCCGTGTACCTGAACAGGCACCAGAGTGTGGCGACTCGGGGCTTTTCACAATAACTTCATTTCAGTGTTAACGCAAAGATTGTGACAATAAAGATTATTTTAAAAAGAAATTACTGTTCTGGCTTGCTTATTGGAGAGATAAACTTGCAATGGAGGCAGGTCAGAAGGTGTTCGACAGGCAGATTCCTGGGAGGAAGGGGTTTATTATGAGGAAAGGTTGAGCAGGCTGGCCTACACACATTGAGGTTTTGAAGAATTTGAGGTGAGCCTATTTAAACAGAAAAGATTCTGATGGGGCTTTCCAGGTTAGATGCTGTGAGGATACTTCCACTCAGGGGAATTTAGAATTACAAGAATGCAGTTTCAAAAACAAAGGTCTCCCATTTAAGATGGAGATGAGGAGGAATTTCTTCTCTCAGTGCATTGTTAGTGTTTGGAATTCCCTTCCCCAGAAAGCAATGAAGGCTGGTTAGACAGATTTTTAATCCAAAAGGGTATCAAGGGTTATGAGTGGCAAGCAGGAGGGTGATGTTCAGGCCACGATCCGAGCATCTCGTCCTTCGAGGCTCCTTCACCATTCCATAAGATCATGGCTAATTTTAACTTGATCTGCCCACATTGTCCCTGCGGCTTTTAGCACCCAAAAATCTATCAACCTCTCTCGGAAATATATTCAGTGATGGAGCTTCAGGGGTTCTCTGGGATACAGTATTCCAAAGATTCACAACCCTTAATGAAGAGGTTCTCCTCGACTCAATTTTAAATGTCCAATCCCTTCTTCTGAGACTGTGATCCTGTGTTCTAGATTTCCCAGAAAGGGGGAACTTTCTCTTGGCTCCAACCCTGCCAAGTCCTTGAAGAATTTCATGTTTCATTTAAATCTCCCCCTCATTCCTTTAAACTCCAGATAATATCAGCCTAGTCAACTCAATCTCTCTTCAAAAAGAACAATCCCTCATTCCAGGAACCATTTCAGTGAACTGTCATGCCACTCACTCGAGGGAAAGTAACCCTTCCTTAAATCAGGAGATCAAAGGCTGACACAGTGGTGCAGTGGTTAGCACTGCTGCCTCACAGCACCGAGGACTGTTGCCCTTTTTAATAATGAGGCTCTGTTTATAATATGATCTTATGTCCCAACAGCGTCGCCAATACTGTGGGTATTTCTATTTATCTCGGTGAACGACCACACAACCAGTTAGTCAGTTCAAAAGATGGTTTATTTACACACACAAGGATTACTTTGACATGCAAACATAATATCTACTACCAATTAAACCTATCAGCTACAGGGCGACCGGCACTGTGCAGATGGATTAGGCCTTTATTTTGATCTCACGTGGCTGGTTTGAAGAAGTGGCTCGGTCTCTGCTGGGCTCATCTGTCAGGTAGCGATCGTTGAACATAGAACATAGAACAGTACAGCACAGAACAGGCCCTTTGGCCCTCAATGTTGTGCCGAGCAATGATCACCCTACTCAAGCCAACGTATCCACCCTATACCAGTAACCCCCGTCTATTTTTAGGACACTAAGGGCAATTTAGCATGGCCAATCCACCTAACCCGCACATCTTTGGACTGTGGGAGGAAACCGGAGCACCCGGAGGAAACCCACGCACACACGGGGAGGACGTGCAGACTCCGCACAGACAGTGACCCAGCCGGGAATCGAACCTGGGACCCTGGAGCTGTGAAGCATTTATGCTAACCACCATGCTACCATGCTGCCCGTTGGTCTTGAACTTGGCTGTCTGGTCATTATGCTGCAGTTGGTATGGGCACAGGCCAGGTCCAAAAGAGGCAGAACACAGGGCTGTGTCCCCTTTTATCCCTCTGGGATTTCGCGCTCTTTAGGGCGGCTCTTGATCTTAGACCTAATAGTTCGACAGGGCTCTGATCACTGCCTTCGATTTTGGCCAATAATGGGGCAGGTGCCTTGGTGGCTGGGCGGGTCCTTGGGGGTCATTGACCTTGGCAGTTGGGCTCTTTTGAGTAAAGGGAGTGGCGCCGATCAGTCTGTGGCTGTACCAGTTTCTTGGAGTCCTATTGTTCTGGGGAATGGGCCATTAAATGCAAACGAGCGGGGGGTTTCGATCAGGTCTAGCTACCTGCGTTTCAAATACACAGAAGGTCTGTATCTATCCGAGTCCTGGGGTTGGCCATAATTCCCATAATCCTTTGCAAGTGGCCATCTCAGATGGCTACAGGACTGGGTTTAATCCAGGCCCCGGATCGCTGTCTGTGTGGGGTTTGCACATTCTCCCCGTGTCCGAGGGGGTCTCACCCCCACAACCCAAAGGTGTGCAAGGTAGGTGGATTGGCTACATTAAATTGCCCCTTAATTGGAAAAAATTTAAAAGTTAGGAGATCAAAACTGCACAATACAGTGCACAGTGTGGCTTCGCACTGCCTAATGCAGTAATACATATTTATACTCCAATCCATTTGTAATAAAAGCCAACATGCCATTTGCTTTCCTGTTTGCTGTTAATTGTCTGATACCTGTACAAGGGCTCGCAGACCTTCCGAATGCCAACATTTTGCAGTTTCTCATTATTCAAAATATTCAAATATATAAAACATCCTGCATAGTATTGAACTTTTTGGGTACACATACTAATTATTCTAAACTTTAGATAGCACCTTACTCAAAGGTATCTTTACCATACAAAGCAGAAGGTTTGGAGGGTAAATCCCCAGACTCTGCAATTTACTGACCGGAAACAAGAGTCTCCTTGCAGCAGACTTCATTGTACACGATCAATTTACCCTTCTATTCCTTTCTCCTCAATCTGCGTCCCCTGCTCTCTACTACAATTGACCTCAGTACACAAGGCAGGATGTGGGGTGACAGAAGAGACTCATGCTCACACCACGAGCCACACTTTAACTAGTCAGTATCAGGCCAGTGTCCTGAAGGTCAAACCTCTCCAGAGCCAGTTGGTAACTGGGTTGTCCAGTTTGGTCCACTGGTGGTTTAGAGTGAAGGGTTGGGAGGCAGAGTCAGGGTCCACTGGAGATTTACAGTGAAGGGGAGTTGGGGGGGCAGACCCAGGGTCCACTCGGGGTTTACAGTGAAGGGTTGGGAGGCAGACTCAGGGTTCACTGGAGGTTTATAGTGAAGGGGAGTTGGGGGCAGAGTCCAGGTCCACTGGAGGTTTACAGTGAAGGGTTAGGAGGCAGACTCAGGGTTCACTGGAGGTTTACAGTGAAGGGGTGGGGGGGGGCAGACCCAGGGTTCACTGGAGGTTTACAGTGAAGGGGAGTTGGGGGCAGAGTCCGGGTCCACTGGAGGTTTACAGTGAAGGGGGGTTGGGGGGCAGACCCAGGGTCCACTGGAGGTTTACAGTGAAGGGGTGGGGGGCAGACCCAGGGTTCACTGGAGGTTTACAGTGAAGGGGAGTTGGGGGCAGAGTCCGGGTCCACTGGAGGTTTACAGTGAAGGGTTGGGAAGCAGACCCAGAGTTCAGTGGAGGTTTACAGTTAAGGGTTGGGGGCAGACCCCGGGTCCACTCGAGGTTGGCAGTGAAGGGGAGTTGGGAGCAGACCCAGGGTCCACTGGAGGTTTATAGTGAAGGGGAGTTGGGGGCAGAGTCTGGGTCCACTGGAGGTTTACAGTGAAGGGGGGTTGGGGGGCAGACCCAGGGTCTACTGGAGGTTTACAGTGAAGGGGTGGGGGGCAGACCCAGGGTTCACTGGAGGTTTACAGTGAAGGGGAGTTGGGGGCAGAGTCCGGGTCCACTGGAGGTTTACAGTGAAGGGTTGGGAAGCAGACCCAGAGTTCAGTGGAGGTTTACAGTGAAGGGGAGTTGGGGGCAGAGTCCGGGTCCACTGGAGGTTTACAGTTAAGGGTTGGGGGCAGACCCCGGGTCCACTCGAGGTTGGCAGTGAAGGGGAGTTGGGAGCAGACCCAGGGTCCACTGGAGGTTTATAGTGAAGGGCAGTTGGGGGTCAGAGTCCGGGTCCACTGGAGGTTTACAGTGAAGGGGAGTTGGGGGCAGAGTCCGGGTCCACTGGAGGTTTACAGTGAAGGGGAGTTGGGGGCAGAGTCCGGGTCCACTGGAGGTTTACAGTGAAGGGGAGTTGGGGGCAGAGTCCGGGTCCACTTGGAGGTTTACAAGTGAAGGGGAGTTGGGGGCAGAGGTCCGGGTCCACTGGAGGTTTACAGTGAAGGGGAGTTGGGGGCAGAGTCCGGGTCCACTGGAGGTTTACAGTGAAGGGGAGTTGGGGGCAGAGTCCGGGTCCACTGGGAGGTTACAGTGAAGGGGAGTTGGGGGGCAGACCCAGGGTCCACTGGAGGTTTATAGTGAAGGGCAGTTGGGGGGTCAGAGTTAGGGTCCATGGCTTGTGGCGGGGGGCCAGGTTCCTGCTGCAAGCGGACAACATTATTTCTATGTCGGTCGCTGCCACTTGGTCTGATGCCTCCTGTACCGGAGCCCTGACCGCCTCTCCTCCGGGATACTCACTTCTCCACCGCCCCCGCAAATTCCACAAGAGGCCGACTCACTCCGTGCGGAGGGATACGAGCTGCGTGGAGCGCCACCTTGTTAAAAGGGCAATACTCCAGCTCAAGGCGGGACCCTCTTAAAGGGGCAATGTCGAGATCAGGCCTCTTCTGCCATCTCAGACGGAGGAACATGATCGTATAGCATTGTCAGGGGAGGAGCCAAGGCGTTTTCCCCGGTGTCTTGACCAATATTTCTCCCTCAACCAACATCACAAAAGTAGCATAGCTGCTCTTTCTCATTGTAGTGTATTTTAATTAATTAATGGAATACAGGAATCGCTGGCTAGGCCAGCATTTATTGCCCATCCCTAACTGCCCTTGAGAAGGTGGGGTGAACTGCTTTCTTAAACCCCTACAGTCCAGGTGTTGTAGGAACACCAAAAGTGCTCTCAGAGAGGGTGTTTGAGGATTTTAACCCTGTGACAGGGAACATAGAACATACAGTGGCAGAAGGAGGCCATTCGGCCCATCGAGTCTGCACCGACCCACTCAAGCCCTCACTTCCACCCTACCCCCGTAACTCAATAACCCCTCCTAACCTTTTTGGACATAAAGGGCAATTTAGCATGGCCAATCCCCCTAACCTGAACGTCTTTGGACTGTGGGAGGAAACCGGAGCACCCGGAGGAAACCCACGCAGACACGGGGAGATCGTGCAGACTCCACAGAGACAGTGACCCAGCAGGGAATTTAACCTGGGACCCTGGTGCTGTGAAGCCACAGTGCTATCCACTTGTGCTACCGTGCTGAATGAATGGTAAAATAATACCAAGTCAGGATGGTGTGTGACTCGGAGAGAAACTTGTGGTGTTCCCATGTGTCTGTTACCTCCTTCAAGGTGGTGAAGATCATGGTTTAGAAGGTGCTGTCAAAGGAGTTTTAGTCATCCTCGACACTGAGACACTTCCCAAGAAGATGAGTTGCTGCAGTGCATCTTGTAAATGGTACACACGGCCGCCACTGTGTGTCGGTGGTGGAGGGAGTGAATGCCGAAGGTGGTGAATGGGGTGCCAATCAAGTGGACTGCTTTCTCCTGGATGTCATGTCTGCAAAGTTGGCTGTCACATTTCCTACATTTTATCAGTGACTACATGCCAAAAGCACGTAACTGGCTGCAAGGCACTTAGGAATGTCCCAAGACTGTGAAAAATGCTGCATAATTACAAGTCTTTATTTCTATATCTTATCCCAGTAGATCTAGCTGTTAAATCCAGACAATGCATGGCCAAGAGATTTCTGGTTTATGCTGATTGAAATTTGAAATCCCTAATGGCTTGAAAAAGACTATTTATTGCATGTTTGCCTCATTGGCAGATAAATTCTCAATTAGAGCACTGAGTTCCATTCTCACTGCAGTTTAAGCTATGAGAAAATTAATAGGACCTTTCATTGAAATAGTAGATGTCTTCTGGTGGGGGAAATCCTGAAGGAAGAGCCACAATCTTAAAATTACAGCCAGGCTGTTCAGGAATGAAATCATTAAGCTTTTTTTTACACAATAGTTGGTAATGTCTCTCACCCAATGCCAGGGGTCAATTGGATCTTTAAAGTTTGAGAGTGATTGGTTTATGTTGGGAGAGGGTATCGAGGGATATGGAGCAAAGCTAGGTAAATTTCAAGGTGCAGATCAGCCACACGGGCGGCATGGCAGCACAGTGGTTAGCTTCACAGCTCCAGGGTCCCAGGTTTGATTCTCGGCTTGGGTCACTGTCTGTGTGGAGTCTGCACATTCTTCCTGTGTCTGCATGGGTTTGCTCCGGTTTCCTCCTACAAGTCCCAAAAGACGTGCTGTTAGGTGAATTGGATATTCTGAATTCTCAAACGCGTACTCGAACAGGCGCCGGAATGTGGCGACTAGGGGCTTTTCACAGTAACTTTATTGCAGTGTTAATGTAAGCCTAATTGTGACAGTAAAGATTATTATTATTACAATCTAATTGAATGGTGGAACAGATTCAAGTGGCTGAGGGCCCTCCTCCTCCTTGGCTGTGACTCTGAGGCTATACAGCATGTACCACTATGAGTCCCCCATTCTTTATCAGCTCCCTGAGGGAGCTGGGTTGGTGTTTCTGATGGCTCTTAATTCTAAAATGTTTCTATTGCCAGAGAGGATTGCTATGATTCTAACTGTGAGGAAGTCCAAAACTACACACACAACATATTATAGTCAGACAGCACTCTGATGTAATAAAACATCCCAAGCACTTCACAGAGGCATTGTAAAACATAATATAACATTGAGCCACAAAAGGAGACATTAAGACATATGGCCAAAAGTTTGGTCAAGGAGCACTTTAAAGGAAGAGAGGTAGACTGAGAGGATGAGGAAGTGAATTTCAGAGCTCAGTGCCTGGATAACTGAAGACAAATCCACCAATAGGAGCAATTAAAATTAGAGATGCACAAGAGACAGAGATGGAGAAGCACAGATATCTCAGAGTATTGTGGGGCTGGCAGAGAGGGCATGGAGAGGGAGTGCTGTGGCCATGGAGATTTGAAAGCAAGCAAGAAAATCTTAAAATTGTGATGTTGCTTAATTGGGAACTGATGTAGGTTAGTGAGCTCAGGTGAACAGTACTTGATAAGGACGTGAGCAGCAGGTTTCTGGGGAACCTCAGGTTTACAAAGGAGAGATCAGGCAGCAGTGCATTAGAATAGTTGAATCCAGATGTAACAAAGGTATCGGTGAGGGCTTCAGCAGCAGAGGAGCTAAGGAAGCTTTATGGTGGTGGAACTAGAAACAGTGCAAATATGTGGTTGAAAGCTCATATAAAGATCAAATATGACAGGGAGGTTGCAGTGTAGTTCAGTCACACTCAGCTTCACGGAGAGGGATGGGGTCAGAGACTGAGTGGGGTCTTAAGACAATGGTTTCAGGTTTCCCAAAGTTTATTCCCAGAATCCAGGCCAGGATATTAGACAGTCAGAAAATTTGAAACCATAATCTACTAAATTCATTTTGCATATAATTAATTCACTGAAGATACTACCTAAAATAATCATATTTTCCCCACACCCCATAAAAGTCACCTAAAATAACCAAATAACATTTTACTCAACCAGCCTCAGAAAAGAAGGCAAAAATATAAAGATACCTCCATGTGTAACCATGTATGGGGATTTAGACAATCCACATGAAATAAAACCAGCCACCCATACCCACCTGGTCATCTGATACTTGTTCTTTCACTGAGCACTGACCTTTGTTCCCTTTGGTGGTAGGGAAACTATTGAAATACATTTTGAGGGGCAGAATTAATCTCCACATGGGGAGGCAAGGATAGTCAAGCATGTCAGAGGGAGGTCATGTCTCAAAAATGTGATTGAATTTTTTGAGGAATTGACTAGGTGTGCAGATTGGGACAGTGCAGTTGATGTAGTCTACATGGATTTCAGTAAGGCTTTTGACAAGGTCTTGCATGGGAGACTGGTCAAGAAGGTTAAGAGCCCATGGGATCCAGGGCAATTTGGCAAATTGACTTAGTGGCAGGAGGCAGAGGGTGATGGTCAAAGGTTGTTTTTGTGCCTGGAAGCCTTATTCCAGTGGTGTTCCACAGAGATCGATGCTGGGTCCTTGCTGTTTGTAGTGTTCATTAATGATCTGCACGTGAATGTAGGTATGATCAGTAAGTTTGTAGATGATGCAAAAACTAGTGGTGTGGTAAATAGTGAGGAGGAAAGCCTTAGATTGCAGGGCGATATAGATCGGCTGGTTCGATGGGAAGGACAGTGGCAAATGGAATTTAATTCTGAAAAGTGTGAGGTGATATATTTTTGGAGGACTAACAAGACAAAAGAATATACAATATTCTTCCTAGGAAGTACAGAGGACCAGAGGGGCCAGTTGTACATGTTCATAGATCCCTGAAGACAGCAGGACAGGTAGATAACGTGGTTACGAAGGCATGTGGGATACATGGCTTTCTTAAACGAGGCATTGAATACAAGAGCAGGGAGGTTTTGATGGAGCTATATAAAACACTGGTTTAGACCGCATCTGGAGTACTGTGTGTACTTCTGGTCACACATTATAGGAAGGATGTGCTTGCACTAATAATAATCTTTATTAGTTTCACAAGTAGGCTTACATTAACACTGCAATGAAGTTACTGTGAAAATCCCCAAGTCGTCACATTCCGGCACCTGTTCCGGTACACAGAGGGAGAATTCAGAATAACCAAATTACCTAACAAGGACATCTTTGGAACTTATGGGAGGAAACCGGAGCACCTGGAGGAAACCCTCGGAGGCACAGGGAGAACGTGCAGACTCCGCACAGATGGTGACCCAAGCCGGGAATCGGACCTGGGTCCATGGTGCTGTGAAGCAACAGTGCTAACCACTGTGCCACCGTGCTACCCTAGAGAGGGTACAGAGGAAATTCACCAGGATGTTGCCTGGGCTGGAGCGTTTCCGGTATCACGAGAGACTGGATAGGCTGGGGCTGTTTTCCCTGGAGTAGAGAAGGCTGTGGGAGGATCGAGGTGTCTAAAGTTATGAGGGGCATCAATAAGGTGGATAGGAAGGTACATTTCGCCTTAGTTGAGAGGTCATTAACCAGGGGGCGTAGATTTAAGGTAAGGGGCAGGAGATTTAGAGGGGATGTGAGGAAACACCTTTTCACCAAGAGAGTGGTAGGAATCTGGAACTCACTGCCTGGTAGGGTGGTAGAGGTGGGAATGGTAGAGGTGGGAACCTTCACATTTAAGAGGTATTTAGAACACGTTCTAAATACCTCTGTCCATACACAGCTATGGGACAAGTGCTGGAAAATGGGATTGGAATAGTTAGGTGTCTTTTCGGAATTGCAGCATGGCTTCACTAGAAAGGAAGTGCGTCATGCAATCCAATTTAGTTTTACTTACAGCAGAGCACACTCAATGGTTCTGAGATCTTCAAACGTTCTAACCCCATGTATATCTGTTCTCACGTGCCTGGCCTCAGGACAGCACGGATAGCACAAATGCTTCACAGCTCCAGAGTCCCAGGTTCGATTCCGGCTTGGGTCACTGTCTGTGCGGAGTCTGGACATCCTCCCCGTGTGTGCGTGGGTTTCCTCCGGGTGCTCCGGTTTCCTCCCACAGTCCAAAGATGTGCAGATAAGGTGGATTGGCCATGATAAATTGCCCTTAGCTTCCAAAATTGCCCTTAGTGTTGGGTGGGGTTACTGGGTTATGGGGATAGGGTGGAGGTGTTGACCTTGGGTAGGGTGCTCTTTCCAAGAGCCGGTGCAGACTCGATGGGCCGAATGGCCTCCTTCTGCACTGTAAATTCTATGATTAAAAAATGAACCAACGTGTTTACTCAATCCCTTACCAGTGACTAATGCCTTAAAAAAATTATAAAAACACAAGGCATTCATTCACGAGGGCATTAGCTGATTCTTTGAATAGAAACAATGTGTAGGGTATGGGGAAAGGCAGGCACTAACTCATAATGTCCATTTGGAGAGCCGGTGCAGACAGAATGGGCGGAATGGCCTCCTTCTGCATCGTAATAATCCTGTGATACCGTGTCACAACAGCACCATCCCCAATACCACTCAGGCAGATCCATTTCCTTAGCTATGTGTGTATTGTCATCTTGAAAAGAACAAGTTGATTAGCGATACTCAACACGGTTTTGTGAAGGGTAGGTCATGTCTCACAAACCTTATTGAGTTTTTTGAGAAGGTGACCAACAGGTGGATCAGGGTAAAGCTGTTGATGTGGTGTATATGGATTTCAGTAAGGCGTTTGATAAGGTTCCCCACGGTAGGCTATTGCAGAAAATAAGGAAGTATGGAATTGAAGGTGATTTAGCGGTTTGGATCAGTAATTGGCTAGCTGAAAGAAGACAGAGGGTGGTGGTTGATGGCAAATGTTCATCCTGGAGTTCAGTTACTAGTGGTGTACCGCAAGGATCTGTTTTGGGGCCACTGCTGTTTGTCATTTTTATAAATGACCTGGAAGAGGGTGTAGAAGGATGGGTTAGTAAATTTGCAGATGACACGAAGGTCGGTGGAGTTGTGGATAGTGCTGAAGGATGTTATAGGATACAGAGGGACATAGATAAGCTGCAGAGCTGGGCTGAGAGGTGGCAGATGGAGTTTAATGCGGAAAAGTGTGAGGTGGTTCACTTTGGAAGGAGTAACAGGAATGCAGAGTACTGGGCTAATGGCAAGATTCTTGGTAGTGTAGATGAACAGAGAGATCTCGGCATCCAGGTACATAATCCTTGAAAGTTGCCACCCAGGTTAATAGGGCTGTTAAGAAGGCATATGGTGTGCTAGCCTTTATAAGCAGGGGGATTGAGTTTCGGAACCACAGGGTCATGCTGCAGCTGTACATAACTCTGGTGCGGCCACACCTGGAGTACTGCGTGCAGTTCTGGTCACCACATTATAGGAAGGATGTGGAAGCTTTGGAAAGGGTTCAGAGGAGATTTACTAGGATGTTGCCTGGTATGGAGGGAAGGTCTTACGAGGAAAGGCTCAGGGAATTGAGGTTGTTTTCGTTAGAGAGGAGAAGGCTGAGAGGTGACTTAATAGAGACATATAAGATAGTCAGAGGGTTAGATAGGGTGGACAGTGAGAGTCTTTTTCCTCGGATGGTGATGACCAACACGAGGGGACATAGCTTTAAATTGAGGGGTGAGAGAATAGGACAGATGTCAGAGGCAGTTTCTTTACTCAGAGAGTAGTAGGGGTGTGGAACGCCCTGCCTGCAACAGTAGTAGACTCGCCAACTTTAAGGGCATTTAAGTGGTCACTGGATAGACATATGGATGAAAATGGAATAGTGTAGGTCAGATAGGCTTCAGATGGTTTCACAGGTCGGCGCAACATCGAGGGCCGAAGGGCCCGTACTGCGCTGTAGTGTTCTATGTTCTATAAAATACAATGGCATTTTAAAAAAAAGGTTATTGGAGTGTATGTGCATTTTAGACTGGACGTCCCTTACAATATTACATAATCACTTGAGCTAAACTAAATCTCCCACTTTGACAATCTATGCGTTCCCTGTCCACAGAGGAAGCAAAACAAACTAAATATAAAACAACATGCTTTTCAAGAAGAAATACAAGACAGTATCATCCCAGGATCTCACTGGGTAGGGCTACAATTTCTGCCCCGCTCTATCCAACTGATACATTCGGTTCCTCACTTCACAGAGCTTTCCCAGCAGTCGCTATGTACCAGAGAGAGACACGCATACACACACAAACACAAACAGCTGCAATCTCAAGGCAACCGAAGGTCTCGTATTTCCATTGGAAATATCCACCCCCTGTTTTAAAATAAGTTATTGCAACTGTCTTCCCTCAATTGATTTTTGCATTCGTCCCAACCAAAGAATGACGACTTCCAGCCGAGTCAGTGATATGCAATCTGCAGAGTAAACCCGTGCAACTCCAAACCCAGTGTAAAACCCCGTGAAACTCCGAACCCAGTGTAAAACCCCGTGAAACTCCAATCTCAGTGTAAAATCCAGCGAAACTCCAAATCCAGTGCAACACCCCGTGAAACTCCAAACCCCGTGCAACTCCAATCCTAGTGTAAAACCCCGTGAAACTCCAATCCCAGTGCAACACCCCGTGAAACTCCAAACCCAGCGTATAACCCCGTGCAACTCCAATCTGTGTAAAACCCAGCGAAACTCCAAATCCAGTGCAACACCCCGTGAAACTCCAATCCCAGTGTAAAACCCAGCGAAACTCCAAATCCAGTGCAACACCCCGTGAAAGTCCAAACCCAGTGTAAAACCCAGCGAAACTCCAAATCCAGTGCAACACCCCGTGAAACTCCAATCCTAGTGTAAAACCCCGTGTAACTCCAATCCTAGTGTAAAACCCCGTGTAACTCCAATCCTAGTGTAAAACCCCGTGAAACTCCAAATCCAGTGAAACTCCAATCTCAGTGTAAAACCCAATGCAACACCCCGTGAAACTCCAATCCCAGTGTAAAACCCCGTGAAACTCCAAATCCAGTGAAACTCCAAACCCCGTGCAACTCCAATCCCAGTGTAAAACCCAGTGCAACACCCCGTGAAACTCCAATCCCAGTGCAACACCCCGTGCAACTCCAATCCCAATGTAAAACCCAGCGAAACTCCAAATCCAGTGCAACACCCCGTGAAACTCCAAACCCCGTGCAACTCCAATCCTAGTGTAAAACCCGTGTAACTCCAATCCTAGTGTAAAACCCCGTGAAACTCCAAACCCAGTGAAACTCCAATCCCAGTGTAAAACCCAGTGCAACACCCCGTGAAACTCCAATCCCAGTGTAAAACCCCGTGAAACTCTAAATCCAGTGAAACTCCAAACCCCGTGCAACTCCAATCCCAGTGTAAAACCCAGTGCAACACCCCGTGAAACTCCAATCCCAGTGCAACACCCCGTGAAACTCCAAACCCAGTGTAAAACCCCGTGCAACTCCAATCCCAGTGTAAAACCCCGTGAAATTCCAAATCCAGTGAAACTCCAATCCCAGTGCAACACCCCCGTGAAAGTCCAAACCAGAGCAATTTAAGTATAACAAAGTCCCTTGCAACTTCAAACGCAGAACGAAGGTAAAGCAAAACTCCCCAGGCAGTGTATGGGACAGTCACGTCGCCGCGGCAGTGTAACAATTTCCGACTTCAGCCCCTTATGAAAACGTGGGCAAGTCCAAGTTGCGAAATGCAGCAAAACTGCAGCTCCGAACTCGAGACAAATCTGCATGAGCCCAATGCCAACAGACCAGAAAATAGTCCTTTATATTTTGGAGGGGAGAGGGGTCGAGGTACAGTAGAGGGGCCAAAAAATTAAGATGCATCAAATCAAAGAGAACAAAAAATAAAAGTAAGAATTAAGATCTGATCTTGGAGGATGATGATTTGCTGACAAGCTGGGTCCTGACGTCACTGCATAACTTTTATGAAGACGCAGTTTCTTGACTAGGAAGTGAGGCAGCAGTGTTTGCGGGAGAACTTGTGGCGATTTGCAGGGAACCACTGTGCGACTGTAAGTTGCGGAAGTTTCATTTCAAAGCTCTCTCCCCCGGACACTAATGCTGGGTTGGGGCATGGTTTAAAACCGGCACCGAGTGATTTCACTTTGGGTCAGTGTCCATCCGGCTGAAACTGACGCGAGCAGGTGATGACCCTCCCTCCTGCAGATCGGAATTGGGGGGGGGGTTGGTTGGTTGGGAGGGAGGGTGCTCAAATCATTGCTTTGACATTTCATTGTAGCTAATGCATTCCCCCTTTTATTCTGGGACGTGTCAACTCTGGGTATTACTTGGGGTTTAAAAAAAAACAATGTTTGCAAAACAAGCCAGACTGTTGTTAGTTAAAATGACATGCAGTCATGTTTTGTGCTTTTAAAAAAAAAAAATTGCGATGTACTTCAGGGAGTAGAAATGCTGACCGCTTTCGTTTTTAATCTGTTTCATTTAACCCTGCTCCACTCGCTCTTCCTGTTAGGACAGGACAACCCGTGCAAGTCACCCAGCGGAAAGTCCCGGCGTATTTGTGGGATTTAAAGGGGCACCATGCCATATTTTCAGTCGGCAGCAGGAAGTAGAGATCATTTGTACTTGGAAGTTGTGGGAGTAATCTGTTTTTCTTTCTTTATTTTTTGCATTGAGCAGCAGGATTGGGTGGGTGGATTTATTTGCAGAAAGGCACCCGGCAGAGTGTGTGTGCGTGCAGCCAGCTTGCATTGTGTTGTGGGCAGATATTGTGCAATTGTCATGTCGCTTTCCTCCAGAGCCCAGAAGGAACCTTGCAGTTTTGTCTGCTCAGCCCTCGATGAGGTAAACTCTATGAGTCAGCCTGCAAGCTCACCACAGCATTGCGATGGTAAGAGGCGGACGCAGCGACGATCTGAGGGGGTTGGTTACATTTCCAAAGTGTTATTCAGCTGGGAGGGAAGACAGCATGCAGCCGCTGCGTGGCTCTGGGGTGCACAGATACAGGTAACGAGCTCCCATTAGGATCAGTGCATCTTCATCAATCGTTAGTTTTTTTTAAAAACAAATTTTGATCCACACACACTGATTATCTAGCCTAGCTATTTATAAGTAAACAGGAATGATTATATCATTCAGGTATATTTAATGATGTAACACCTTGGTTTTAATGCACGGAGTAATATTGCTTTAAATAATGTGCTCTAACCTTCGCTTAAAATGGCAGTTGACACTATCCTCAAAAAGCGAAGCCACGTTTTCAGTGAGCTGGCTTCCACCTGATGAGCTGACCTGGCGTATTCCTGCATCCAAGTTGCACAGACCCTTTGCCACTACTGTAGTTTTAACCATCCTTACTCCCCTTTGACAAGGGACACCCAATACTTGGTCGGTAGCCTTTTACACACCAAGAGCTCTCTCACTGGGCTCAGAGCTCTCTGGACTCACTGTACAGTTGTGTGGGTGGCTGCTTTCGTGTTGAAAGTGGTATTGAGATTTTAATTGGGGGGGGGGGGGGGGGCGGAGGAAGTGGTTTCTGCGTGTTGCATTGCAAAATAAAAGTTCCCTGCTGTGTTGCAGAGGCGGGTTAATACCGAACAGAATTAATATTAAAAACCTTGTCCGCTGCTGTTTGCTTTTTCTCCATGCTGCATTATTTTGTTCAGGGATTTAGTGTATTTAGGTCAGTGCTGGGAGGGAGAGCCTCAACGCTGGGGAACTAGTTGCCGTGTGGTTTACAACTTCCTCTTGCGTTGAGCTGGATCACGTGGAGTTTGCTTCTGCTTGTTTATTTATTTCAAAACCTTTCTTTTGGTAATGGAGCATCACGCCCTGACAAACGGGCAGGGGCACAGTTTAGCCATCCTGGTGCATAGGTATACAGTATGCCCATGTTGGCACACAGCTGTTCCACAACACAGATAAGTGTACAGTTGCAGCCATCCCTGCGCACAGGGTTTTGTTGCCAAGTGCAGCATTTGTTGCCCATCCCTAATTGCCCTCGAACCAAATGGCTTGCTAGGCCATTTCAGAGGGTATTTAAGAGTCATAGAATCCCTACACTGCAGGAGGAGGCCATTCTGTCTATTGATTCTGCAATGACCCTTGGAAAGAGCACCCTAACCAGGCTCCCATCCTAACCCCGTAACCACACTTAACCCACACGTCCCTGGATACTAAGGGGCAATTGTATTAAGGCCTATCCACCTAACCCACACATCCCTGGATACTAAGGGGCAATTGTATTAAGGCCTATCCACCTAACCCACACATCCCTGGATACTAAGGGGCAATTGTATTAAGGCCTATCCACCTAACCCACACATCCCTGGATACTAAGGGGCAATTGTATTAAGGCCTATCCACCTAACCCACACATCCCTGGATACTAAGGGGCAATTGTATTAAGGCCTCTCCACCTAACCCACACATCCCTGGACACTAAGGGGCAATTGTATTAAGGCCTATCCACCTAACCTACACAACTTTGGACTGGGAGGAAACTGGAGCACCCGGAGGAAACTCAAGCAGGCTTTGGGTGAACATGTAAACTCCATATAGTCACCAAGGCTGGAATTGAACCTAGGAGCTGTGAGGCAGCAGTGCTAACCACTGTGCTGTCTTGCTGTGGGTCTGATGCTTATGAGGCTCAGACCAGGTAAAGACGGCAGATTTCCTGCCCTAAAGGATGTTGGTGAACCAGATGGATTTTTCAAACAATTGATAATTTCATGGTCACAATTACTAGTTTTATATTCCAGATTTTATTAGTTGTATTTAAATTCCACCAACTGTCCTGGTGGGGTTTGAACCCATGACCCTAGAGCATTAGCCTGGGAACCCAGATTACTAGTTCATTGACATTACTACTAACACCGCCAACTCCCATACATGCACATCTTGGCGCACAGTGTCGCACACCCCAATTTAATGTCTTGACTAAAAGAAGGTATCTCTGGCATGTAACTCATCCTCATCACAGCATGTAATCTTAGGCCTGACTTCAATAGAAACTTTAGTTGTGGTGGCATGGTGGTTAGCACTACTGTCTCACAGCACCAGTGACCTAGGTTTGATTCTGGCCTTGGGTGACTGTATGGAGTTTGCATGTTTTCCCAGTGTCTGTGTGGGTTTCCTCCGTCTGCTCCGGTTTCCTCCCACAGTCCAAAGATAATAATCTTTAATTGACGCAAGTAGGCTTACATTGCAATGAAGCTACTGTGAAAAGCCCCAAGTCGCCACATTCCGGCACCTGTTCGGGTACACAGAGGGAGAATTCAGAATGTCCAAGTTACCTAACAGCACGTCTTTCGGGACTATTAGGAGGAAACCGGAGGAAACCCTCGCAGACCCAGCCGGGAATCAAACCTAGGCCCCTGGTGCTGTGAAGCCACAGTGCTAACCACTGTGTTACCGTGCTGCCCCATGTGCAAGTTAGGTGGGTTGACCATTCTAAATTGCCCCTTAGCGTCCAAAATGTTAGGTGGGATTATGGGGATTGAGCATCGCCTGGATAGGGTACTCTGCAGACTCGATGGGTTAAATGGCCACCTCCTGCACTGTTGGGATTCCATAAAACAGCATATGCGTATGCTGATGACAGAACACATTGGGCAGGATTACCGACCAACCCACCGCGTGTTTTTTGGCAGGAGGCAGCCCGCCAGCAGGATTTACCGAATCTGCCGTTGTCAGTGGGATTTCCCAGTGACTGCACACCTTGTCACTGGGAAACCCGTGTGCTGGTGTGGGACTGGAATATCCTGCTGGTGTGAACAGCCGGTAAATCCCGCCCATTATTTACCTCTGATAGTTGGATTTTGCTCTGACTCAAAGCAAAATGGATGTCACTGAACTGTGTCAGCTGTGTGGGTTGTCAGTAGAATGAATTAAGCACAGTTTGGTATTAAAATTCGAATTAAGATAATTGGCAAAAGACTTGGGGATCTGGAAAGCACCATTTTACACAATATATCACTGTGACCTGGAATGTATTGTCTGAAGGAACCATCAGGCCATAAGCTATAGGAGCAGCAGTAGGCCATTCGGCCCATCGAGTCTGCTCCGCCTTTCGATCACAGCTGATGTGATTACAGAAACGGAGGCAGTAGATTCAACAGAAACTACCAAAAGGAATTGGATACATTTCTGAAGGAGAAAAATGTGGGTGGCTATTGGGTAAGATCAGGAGTTGAGACTAAAACTCTTTTTAATGGTTCAGCACAGTCAAAGTGAGCTAAATGATATGCTGCGCTGTATCATCTTATGATTTGGATCAAATAAATCTCCAGAATTCCTCCTTGGATTTAGTAGTAGATCTTTTACATTATAGGCCCCGAGTTTTAGTCTTTCCTACAAGTGGAAAAATATTTTCTACATCTATGTAGTCCTTTAATAATCCAGGTTGCTCCTCTGTGTTCTCTTTTCTAGAGGAAGGGGTCCCAGCCTTTTCAACTGTTTCTGATAAGTATGTCCCTTCACTGCTGCTGCAGCCCTTGTGGATATCTTCTGAGCCTTCTCCAGAGCTACTATATCTTTATTTATGATATGGAGAGCAGAACTGTGTACAATATTCCAAGTGTGGTCTTAAGCAATGTACGATGCAAGCTTATCATAACTTCTCTGTAATAAGTCAAGAGTGGGGCAGCACGGTGGCCTAGTGGTTAGCACAACCGCCTCACGGCGCTGAGGTCCCAGGTTCAATCCCGGCTCTGGGTCACTGCCCGTGTGGAGTTTGTACATTCTCCCCGTGTCTGCGTGGGTTTCGCCCCCACAACCCAAAAATGTGCAGAGTAGGTGGATTGGCCACGCTAAAGTGCCCCTTAATTGGAAAAAATAATTGGGTAATCTAAATTTATTAAAAAAAAAAAAAAAAAAAATAAGTCAAGAGTGTAAACATCAGCTGTATGAAGGCATCTGGGCTTTCTGAAGCAGGAGGTAGAAGAGTGACTCATTCCTCTCTTGTACTCTTTAAGGTCAGAAGCAAGTACTGGCAGCACTAGTGTTGGTCAGCCGAAATGCAATGGGACTGTAATAGATACATGTGGATAGAGTAGCATAAGCAGCTTAAAAGGGTTATCTAGTGTTACAGTGCTTCACTGTCAAAGTGCTTTGTCGCTTCTGTGTCTCTCTCCCTTTCTGTTGCTTCACATTTTCCTAAGATGTGCTTATTCTTTACCCCAAGGCAGTGACGAGGTTTTTCTGAACAGAATTCAGTCAATCCAAACCTTTGGTTTTACCGTTTGAGTGGGCTCTTGCTATACTTACCCGAGGGGAAGATGATTCAATTTCTCAAGCCACACCTGGGGGAGTACCACACAATCCTAGGCTTGTCTTTTGACCTCTACCCCTCGGGTGAACGTAAATTATCCTATTTGGCATGATATGAGGTGTGTGAGGTGATTCGTTTTGGAAGGAATAACAGGAAGGCAGAGTACTGGGCTAATGGTAAGATTCTTGGTAGTGTGGACGAGCAGAGAGATCTCGGTGTCCATGTCCATAGATCCCTGAAAGTTGCCATCCAGGTTGAGAGGGTTGTTAAGAAGGCGTACGGTGTGTTAGCTTTTATTGGTAGAGGAATTGAGTTTCGGAGCCATGAGGTCATGTTGCAGTTGTACAAAACTCTGGTGCGGCCGCATTTGGAGTATTGTATGCAGTTCTGGTCGCCACATTATAGGAAGGATGTGGAAGCATTGGAAAGGGTACGGAGGAGATTTACAAGGATGTTGCCTGGTATGGAGGGAAGATCATATGAGGAAAGGCTGAAGGACTTGAGGCTGTTTTCGTTAGAGAGAAGAAGGTTAAGAGGTGACTTAATTGAGGCATACAAGATGATCAGAGGATTAGATAGGGTGGACATCGAGAGCCTTTTTCCTCGGATGGTGACGTGCAGCACGAGGGGACATAGCTTTAAATTGAGGGGAGATAGATATAGGACAGATGTCAGAGGTAGGTTCTTTTAGAGAGTAGTAAGGGCGTGGAATGCCCTGCCTGCAACAGTAGTGGACTCACCAACACTAAACGCATTCAAATGGTCATTGGATAGGCATATGGACGATAAGGGAATAGTGTAGAGGGACTTTAGAAGGGTTTCACAGGACGGTGCAACATTGTGGGCCGAAGGGCCTGTACTGCGCTGCAATGTTCTATGTTCTATATGTAGAGCAGGGGAATTCACTCCAAACTTCTGGTTAATACTTACTCCACAACCAACATTATTGAGGCAGATTATCCACTCCTTTATCGCCATGCTGTTGGTGAGAATTTGCTGTGTGCCCATTGGCTGCCCTCCTTCTTACATTGCAATAATGACTGTGCTTTAGAGGTACGTTTATCGGCTATGAAGTGCTTTGGGATGTCCTGAGATTATGAAGGGTTCTATAAAAATTTAATTTTTTTTTGTCGCTGAGAGGTATGGCCTCCAAGTGTAAGTCCAAGAGCCACAAGGTTGCAGGTTCAAGACCCACCCCAGGAGCTGATCCCTGAAATTCAATTTGGCTTCTAATGGCACCTTGCTGGAAGTTGGAAAGGGACTGGCAGAAAGAAAGGATACCTGATCGTGTTTTTTTATAAGTTTCAAAAGATGGTCCATGAATCTTTCTTCATCCCTCACAATGACTTGCTAGAGGACTACCCCCCCCCCCCCCCCCCCCCCCGGCTCTAAATGGGGCCTTTGTGCATCACAATGGCCAGTGAGGTCAGGTGAAGAAGTTAAGATTGCCTAGGTCACATTTCTGCAGCAACATGTACATTTCTTTAAGGTGGAGTGAATCAGGGTTGGCAATCCCATGTCAGATTGCAAGGCTATTTCTTGTTGCATTGAAGTTTTTAATTTCAGTTTTTTGAGTCTTTGTTTATACTTCTCTCTGATAGTCTCAGCCATATGGATAGCACACACTCTCCTCCCAAGTCAAAGAGCTCTGGCTTCAAGTGACACTCCAGAAATTTGAGGACAACAGTCTAAGCTGACACTCCGTGTAGGACTGAGGGAGTACTACACTGTCGATTGGTGTCGACTTTCAAGCGAGGAATTAAATCAAGGCCTCAACTGTCCTTTTTATATAAATTTAGAGAACCCAATTCATTTTTTCCAATTAAGGGGCAATTTAGCATGTTCAATCCACCTAGCCTGCACATCTTTTGGGTTGTGCGCAACCCACACAAACATGGGGAGAATATGCAAACTCCACGCGGACAGTGACCCAGAGCCGGGATTGAACCTGGGACCTCGGCGCCGTGAGGCTGCAGGGCTCACCCACTGCGCTGCCCAGCCAACTGTCCTCTTAGGTGGACGTAAGAGTTGCCAACACACAATTTTGAAGAGGAACAAGCAGATTTCCCCCTTCTCCCTGCCCACCCTCACCTCTTTCCCCCCCCCCCCCCCCCCCCCCCACCTCCAGTATCCTGTGGCCATTCCTCAACCAACATCACTACTGTCAGATGATTTAGTCATATTGTTCTTTATTTGTAGGCGATGGCTACATGTTGTGACCACACTTTAGAAAGTACTACATTGGCTGCAAAGAGGTTTGGGACATCCTGCGGTTGTGAAAGTCGATGTAAATACAAGTCTCCTTTTTTGTGTTGCTCATAGGAAGTTAGGTTGGAGCACACTTGTGATATTTAGCTGCTATGTGTGGAGTTGTGGTTAACTAGCCCTTCCCTATAAGGCTAATGCTCAGGGCCTTGTTCTAAAAGGTCACATCCTGATGTCAATTAATTCCTATTGAGGCAAATCTGCTTAGGTTGGCAATTCCATTTGGAGTGCTGGTCAGATTAGCAAGGTCAGAAAGCTGTATTCAAAAATCATTCTTTTAAAGTTGCTTGTTGGTAACTTGTTACTGTTTTATGAATAGGGATAATGGGGCAGCAGTAGACCATTCGACCCCTCAAGCCCCTATTCCATCATTCATTTACATTATGCCTCATCTGAATGTCAATTCATTTACTCACCTTTTTACTCATTGCATTGAAAGGTAGGCAAATCCAGAGTGCTCAAGAGACCAGGTTTAGATGAGTGCAGATATTAGCGACTGGAAGGGCTGGAGGAGATTACAGAAATAAGGATGGGGCCAGGCCATGGAGAGAATGTTAAAACCTGCGGCATTGCTAAACCAGGAGCCATTGTAGGTCAGTGAGCACAAGGGTGATAGGTGAATGTGACTTGGTGCAAGTAAGGTAACCTGAGGGTATTCTGAGTTTAGTTTGTCAATTTTGTAAATTTGAAGATGTTTTGTCAGTCACAAGCTGGATCTTAAAAAGACCTAGTCTGTTGCTATTGCTTCGAATCTGTAATAAGTATCTGTGGCATGTTGTACTTTTGTTTAGATATTACGAATGGTATTTACTCATTGGATTCTCAACTGTTTTACAGTGTTATACCGTGTAATGTATGACGTATTATTTTGCTTCTGGGGTTTTTTCTTTTTTCATTTATGGGATGTGGGCGTCGCCTGTAAGGGTGGTCAAGGGTCGACCACATTGCTGTGGGTTTGGCATCAAATGTAGGCCAAGCCAGGTAAGGATAGCAGATTTCTTCCCCTAAAGGACATTAGTGAACCAGATGGGTTCCTATTGTTTTCAACGTTTTTTATTAGAGTTTTTCTTTTTATACAAAGCAAAGATGAATGTGAACATACACAGAAACTATAAACATTGGTTACCATTCACTATGTACATCAGTTACAATTGACATTTCTCAGCAAGTGCCTAGTTTTGGCTAGGCCTCCTGTTCCCAACTCCCCCCATTCCTCCTGATCCCCCTCACCTTCTTTGTTGGTTAGATCTTCCAACCTGGACCTGTTGGGGTGGCATGGTGCTATGTATGCTATTTCATGTTAGCAGATTGATTTTTGTGATGATTGTCAATGGTTTCATGGTCATCATCATTCGAATTTTAGGGTGAAAGTTAACGGGGGGGGGGGGGGGGGGGGGGGGGGGGCGGGGAGAGAGAGAGAAAAGTTCCACTTTCGGCGCGAGTAGTGGGATGTTTCTTGGACCCTGCAATGCCAAGAATGGTCCGCTATCAAACCAGGCTTTGTTTTCTTTTGGGCCTTGGCGTGGAATGTCCAGCTGCGCCGCACTTAGCTCAATGGTACCCTGATCTCTTGTCCCCTCAGCCACCCCACTGTGGCCTCTGGATTCCCCCAACCTACCTCTTAGGGGTCCGTGAGTCCCACCCCTTACCCCACCTCTTAAGAGCAGAGCACCCAGATCCGATCCGTGGCACGGGCAGCCTGGCACCCTCATTGCCCCTGATACCCTGACAGTGCCTGGGTGGCACTGCTGGGGTGCCAGGCTGGCAGTGCCAAGGTGCCAGGCTGGCAGTGCCAAGGTGCCAGGCTGGCAGCAGGAGTGCTAAGGTACCACCCTGCCCAGAATCCAACCACCTGGATGCCTCCGACCCCCAGGGAACCCAACCTCACAGGTTCCGTTATGCCTGGTTCACATTTGTCTGGACCACTGTGTAACAGTGCCATGGCGAGGTCTCCCTGGCATGGGTGTTAGACAATGTGCCTCAGGATAATCAGTGCCAACATATTGGTCATTTAAATATGTCAATCTGGATCCCGTCCCGCGATTGCGAAATGCAGATCATGACGTCTTGCTAGATCGCATGAGGCGTCCGAGCATCGCAAATCACGCGAAAGGTTTCTCGTGAGGTTTAAAGGTCGGACACAACAAGGCCGTTTGATTGCGTCCTTAGTTCCAGATCTGCCAAGGTGGTATTCGAGCATTACCCTGGGTCTCTGGATTATTAGCCCAGTGACAATTCCAGCACCTCCCCTCCATGTCCCTGGCTATAGACGCCACTCCCGAGATGAGTTGCTTTGTCAGCAAGCTTCACAGCTTGTCTGTTTCAAGGTGGCATTCCGAAGTGTGGGTCAGCAGCAGCAGACAGCGTTAGGATATGTATGTGCAATGTTATGTAACACCTGTCACATACTGAACTGTTATCTAATATATTACAAGTGGATCTCCTGTGGTTTGTTCACAGCAGTGAGCTGGAAGATGCATTGTTTTATTATACAATATGTTGTCAGGGCCACTGACGTATGGTGACTGATTTTTTACAGCATGGTATTGTATGAATGTTTCTGGCTTTGAGTTGCATGGATATGTTTCCATTTGCAGTAGCCTGGATGATAATTACATATTATTATTTGACTAAACTGTTAACGTGGACTTTTTACACAGTATGCAAGGGGCAGATGGTTGCTAAGATTGCGGCACTGGGTAATCTTGGGTGCTGTGACAGGAGACATTGGTGAGATCTTGGGAGTAATGGGGTTGAGGAATTGAGGAGATGGGTGGTTGAGTCTCATTGCCGGAGAGGGAGACTGGGCATTTTTAAAAAATGTATTTTTATTAGAGTTTTTCCATTTTTTTTTTTACAAATTATGCAACAAATTCTTAGGATTGGTACAGTACAGCGAAGTGCCTCAGCATACGTGAATACAGAAAAAGACTGACGAACAATAGTACAGTTGGTTCAGATTAATCATCAAACTTGGTGTCTCCGCATGTACCAACAGATAAGATAGGGAATGAGGGAGGAGAGGATGAAAACCATAAAAACATGGTAAAATGTGCACACCGTCACAAGTAGCGAATGCTCCTACAGCCAACAAAAATATAGGATAAGATTTTCACGTCATGTTCAGATGGACACCAAAACAGACCCCCCCCCCCCCCCCCCCACCCCAACTCCAATCATACCAGAAGCATCAATAACACATTATGACGCCTTTTTCTCGGATACCTGCATGTATCTTTCCAGGAGCCAGCCAACCATTCTTTAACACCAATATAACAAGAGAAAAATTACAGAAAAGTTTGCAAAGACATTAGCCCCAAGAGGATATTTTTCATATGACCACAAGAGGGGCAGCAGGGTAGCATGGTGGTTAGCATAAATGCTTCACAGCTCCAGGGTCCCAGGTTCGATTCCCGGGTGGGTCACTGTCTGTGTGGAGTCTGCACGTCCTCCCCCTGTGTGCGTGGGTTTCCTCCGGGTGCTCCGGTTTCCTCCCACAGTCCAAAGATGTGCGGGTTAGGTGGATTGGCCATGCTAAATTGCCCGTAGTGTCCTAATAAAAGTAAGGTTAAGGAGGGGGGGGAGGGGGGGGGGGTTGTTGGGTTACGGGTATAGGGTGGATACGTGGGTTTGAGTAGGGTGATCGTGGCTCGGCACAACATTGAGGGCCGAAGGGCCTGTTCTGTGCTGTACTGTTCTATGTTCTAAGAGGCAAAAAATCCCCAAGATCCAGCACAGAACAATCATCATTCCACACAATAGACCAGCAAATATTCAAAGAGTTGCTTCAGATTGTAACTAATGCGGTCGACATTTCCTATCACAATGACAGGATGAAAAAGTTATTATCAAGAGGATCTCAGGATAACAGGATATTGCCATGAGCACATGGCCCTCTGGTGCACGCCCCTCACCATAGACAAAAAAGGAAAAAGCTGCACATTGGAAACCTCCCAAGACATCCAGGGCCAAGATGGAACAAGCAAAGGGGAACAATGAGATGCCGCCCTCAATACAAGACATAGTTTGGCACAGTACAGACATATACTGGAGCCAGTAAACCAAGGATACCCACACCATGTCCCAACTAGCTACACAACAGACCTCGCGCCTCTCTAGCACCATCAGAGGCACCACTCCAGCCCCATCGATACTAGAAGATTTGCATCCAAGGAAACCCTGTCAACAAGGAGAAGAAGAATCTTCAAGACTCCCACCAACTGGGGTCTTGGGAGGGGTATGACGCCTATCCGACATTATAAGGGAAACCCCTGAAACTCCATATATCAAATTGGAGCCTGTATCGCCGTCCTTAGCCAAGTAGGGAAAGGAAACCCCAAAAAGAGAGGAACACCAGGATTAGCCAAAGAATGCCAGGACAGGTCTAGTATCGTACACCTTTGCAAAAAGGATATCAGGGCAGAGCAGCGTAGCCTCACAAGAAATGGGACACTACATCTCCAGAGGCACCCAGACCTCAAGAAGGAGGACAATTTGGAAGTCTCCATATAAGACCACTTGGAGGAGGGTACCTAACTCCCTGACCAGCTGACCCTCCAACTGAAGAGAGACTCTATTGTAGATCCATCTACATTTGAGAGTCGCACTCAGATCCCACAGCCCACAGGTTACTACCTCCCAAATCTCAAGAAGGAGAGTAGTCCAGAAACCTTCCAAAAGGGACACCTTGGGGAATGGTGACCTACTCCCTGTCCACTGTACCCTTCACCACAAGTGTTTTTCAAACTTTTTTTCCGTGTCCCACTTTTACCAGCCAGCCAACTTTGGCGACCCATGCTGCTGACCTTCGCGACTCACCAGTATTTTTTACAATGTGACAGGTGAGCCTGCTTGGTCCTCACTATCTCACTTGCTTCGTCATTCAATGTTACTTTTCTGTTAAGGACTTGAGCTGACAATTTAAGTTCTCGCTGCATCCTTTGAAACAAAAATCAAAAGTTTGTCCTCTAACTCGCAATGTTTAGTCTTCAACTGCCTTTGAAGTTGTGAGGGTTTTAAACTTTCATTTGCCAATTCTTCCCTGCATATGACACACATGGGTTTTGCATCCTGATTTGCATTGGCATCGTTAACAAAGCCACACCTCAAGAAATCATCTTTATATACTGCTTCGTTCCTGGTTTTAGTTTCTTAATTGTTTGTTCACCAGAGGCCCTGGGGCTCTGCATACAGTTCACACCAGCTCTGCTTTGTCCTGCTGTGGACTCTCCTGAGAAGCTCTCTCCAGCAGATTCAATTGTGAGATTCTCACCTGTTTGTGTCTCTGACCCTCTCTTCCTTATTACAAAATGACCCATCTTCAGTTCTTCACACAGTCCTGTTGCTTGCTTGTTGGCCGCTACAAAATGGAGGAATCTCTCTGTGATTTCACGCCCAAAGCACGGATGCACAGGGTGTGTGATATCAGTATATGTTCTGGGAGTGTAACCTGCTCTCTGCCGCCACTTCTGGTGGGAAGATGTAATTGTTTGCATTAAAAGGTCAGTCATGGGCGGCATTCTTAAAAGCTTGTCGTGGCCGTTGGGCACTTCGCCCGTGATTGGGAACGCTGCATGCACCTATTACTCTGTGACCCACCCGCAGGTCGCGACCCTCAGTTTCAAAAACTCTGCTGTACCCGACCTAGATAAACACAGTTACAACTGCCCTAACCTACTCAATCAAGTCGCCACTACCCACCCAGCCAAGTAAATATTGAAGACCAACCCAAGGAAGACTAACCCATCAAGGATTAACCAACCACTATCCGGACATGTGCTATTATATATTTCCTCCTACCCCAACAACGCCAGAGATGCCAACCACAAAGAAGAACCTCTAGGGTGCATGACCTGTCAGCACTTTCATAGGAGACCAGCAAGGATTCCATAATCCCAAAATAACAAAAATGCAAAAGAAAAACATAGCACTGCTAGTTCTAACTGGAGGCTTTCCTCATCCACAAGGCCATACCAACCACCTCCACACCAAACCACCTCCACACCAAACCATCTATTCCTCGCCCTGCTGTGACGCTACTCATTTTCCTATAAACAAAGTGACAGGTACCTAAAATGTATTCCAAGGATTTACAAAACTAAGCAAATACTGCACAACCCTCATGTCACACAACTGACGCAGTATGATTTTTGCTATATAACAGGCAACAGCTACGTATGCTCATATATCATACACCCTAGTCTGGATAAAGACAATGGCATAATCACAAGGAGACAAGTTCATGATTATTGGTGAACTGAAGGATGTACGGAGCTTGGAAGAACCAAAGTCATTACCCGATCAGCATTCCGGATTCCTCCAGAGGTCCATCGAAGCCCCTCTATCTTTGCCATGTTGTTGTACCGAAGTCCAGGTAGAGTGAAACTAGGTTCGGGGGGGGGCTTGTGATGTGTGTCCAGCCGCTTCCAACCTGTCTCAATGAACATAGAGGACAAGACAACAGCACGGTAGCATGATGGTTAGTACAATTGCTTCACAGCTCCAGGGTCCCAGGTTTGATTCCCGGCTTGGTTCACTGTCTGTGCGGAGTCTGCACGTTCTCCCCGTGTGTGCGTGGGTTTCCTCCGGGTGCTCCGGTTTCCTCCCACAGTCCAAAGATGTGTAGGCTAGGTGGATTGGTCATGCTAAATTGCCCTTAGTGTCCAAAATTGGCCTTAGTGTTGGGTGTGGTTACTGGGTTATGGGGATAGGGTGGAGGTGTGGGCTTGGGTAGGGTGCTCTTTCAAAGAGCCGGTGCAGACTCGATGGGCCGAATGGCCTCCTTCTGCACTGTAAATTCTATGATTCACCAGTGGTGGTGGTGGGGGGGGGGCTCGGCTCGGCTCCAACCAACCCCAGGCCCTGAAGATTGGATACAATGTGCTATGTCGAACTCAACACCCAGCCTTCAAATTGGAATTGCAAAAGCATGGTAGCCAGCTCTCAAATGTGGCCGGGAAATTGCCCCCAACTCCCCTCAGAAGACCGTGCATGAAAACTCCTTCTCTGGCGCCATCTCTCTGAATCGACCAGGATATTCGACACACCATGAATCAGGATTTTCGAGGACTGGAGCTACGCCCTCAACAAGGAAACTGCCCTATTGACTGCCAGGATTCTCTCCTCTGCTTCACCCATTCTCTTCAGGATATCTCACAGTTCATCAGTGTGAGCACCAACAACCTTTGCTAGGGGGCCAAGACCATCATCTATGACAGCATTGCCAAAGCGCAAGCCTGCTCACCAGCGAAACCGTCACTGAAAGCAGCCCCCCAACTCCCAGCTGTCTCTGACAGCCTAAATAAAACAATGTTATTGATTTAATTCTGCTCCACACGGTCAAAATCTAGCCAGGATCTTCCAGGAACAAAGCATTTGACATACACACACACACATCAGGAACAAATAATTATGGGTTGTGCGTCAGGATTTTAAAAAGGATCAAAAGATGGAGCCAAAACTCAGAAAAAGTGCAACTGTGTCCTGTGCTCACATTATGTGGCCTGCCCCTGGACTGGGCGTTTTATTGAATAAAGTCCCCCAGAGAGTCATGGCAACTTGGCATAATGGGCTTCCCCAATTGGTATAGTGAGTAATCAACCGTGACTCACTGGAGAACATTCTTGTGTCTGGATTAGAGGGATGTTGGTTCAAGTTCCATTCAGAAATCTGAGCAAATAGGCTGACACGTTAGTGCAATACTGAAGGAGCACCGCACAATCGGGTCTTCTGGATAAAATGTTAAACCGAGGACTGACCTGCCACCTCTGGGGGGGATCTAAAAGATCTAATGGCAATATTTGAAGAGCAGGAAAGTTCTCCTGCGTGTTCTGGCCAATAATTCCTGCTTAACCAACAACACTAAAACAGATTATCTGGTTATTATCACATTGCTGTTTGTGGGATATTATTATGTACAAATTGGTTACTACATTCCACATTACAACCATGAATACAATTTTGAACACTTAGTGCCAGGAGAGTGATAAACGTAAGACACCAATCTAGATCTTTGATCTGGAAGGGTGGTAGAAGCAGATTCAATTGTCCCTTTCAAAAGGGAATTGGATAAATACTTGAAATAGTTTAGCAGGTCTGTGGAGAAAAGGGCAGGGTGTGGGACTAATCGACTCTGCCCAAGAGCAGACATCATAGAATTGCTACAGCAGAAGGAGGCCTTTTGGTCCATTGAGTCTGCACCACCCTACGCCATCACCCCACCTAATCATTTGGACACTGAGGCAATTTAGCATGATCAATCCAACTAACCTGCATATCTTTGGACTGTGGGAGGAAATCCACCCAGACACTGGGACAACGTGCAGACTCTGCACAGGACAGTGACCCCAAGGTCAGATTGAACCCGGATCCCTGGCACTGTGAGACAACAGTGTTAACCACTGTGTTACTGTGCTGCCCATCAGCTGAATGGCCTCCTTTGGTTCAATCCCTGCCTACTGCATGAACATAAGGAAATGGACTGAACATTTTGTAAATCACATGCAATTAAAGAAATAATAATTCGGCACTGGCATTATTCATTTGAAGGGATTATGATTTCAAATACAGCGATCTCCATAATTTTATGTAGCAGCAAATGTGCATTTATTACTCTGAAGGAGTGTATAATTTTGACTGATTACACTCCTGTGAAGCATCTTGCGACGTTTTAAAAGTTAAAGCACTATATAATTGCAAGTTGTTGTTGCATAAAGGAACAGAGGTAGTGTGTGCCTCTGTGTATTTATGTATCCCTGTATATATTTATGTGCACAATTGTATATGTGCATATACATGACAGTGTGTCTGTATTGAATAAATAGAACCATTCAATGGCAGGAAGATGGTGACACAAGAGTCTGGCTGAGTAATCCAGAGGCCTGGCTAATGGTCCTGCAAACAGCTGGGGGAATTATATTCAAAAAACATAGAACATTACAGCACAGGAACAGGCCCTTCAGCCCTACAAGCCTGTACCAATCATGATGCCTGTCTAAACTAAAGCCTTCAGCATTTCCAATGTCTGTAATGCCTCTATACCCACCCTATTCATGTATTTGTCAAGATGCCTCTGAAACGTCACCTATCGTACCTGCTTCCACCCCCTCCTCCGGCAGCGAGTTTCAGGCACCCAAACCCTCTGATTTAAAAAAAAATAAAATAAATTCCCTCGCACAACTCCTCTAAACTTTTGCTCCTCACACCTTAAACCTATGTTTCCTAGTAATTGAACGTCCACCTGGGAAAAAGCTTTTGACTATCCACTCTGTCCATCCTCAGGTGAGGAAGGAGCAGTGCTCCGAAAGCTAGTGATTGAAACAAACCTGTTGGACTTTAACCTGGTGTTGTAAGACTTCTTACTGTGCTCACCCCAGTCCAACGTCAGCATCTCCACATCATCACTCTGTCCATGCCACTCATATATTCTTGTAGACTACTTCTAACAGGTCGCCCCTCAACCTCCATCATTCCAGTGAAAACATTCCGGGTTTATCCAACCTCTCCCCACAGCTAATACCCTCCATACCAGGCAACATCCTGGTAAACCTCTTCTGTAGCCTCTCCAAAGCCTCCACATCCTTCTGGTAGTGTGGCGACCAGAATTGAACACTATATTCCAAATGTGGCTGAACTAAGGTGCTGTACAGCTGGAGCATGTCGTGCCCATTTTTATACTCAGTGCCTTGACCAATGAAGGCAAACATGCCCTTTGCCTTATTGACTAACTTCTCCACCTGCATTGCCACTTGCAGTGACCTGTGGACCTGTATATGCAGGTCCCTCGGACTGTCAATACTGTTAAGGGTTCTGCCATTTTCCCCACCTGTATTAGACCTTCCAAAATGCAGTATCTCACATTTGTCCAGATTAAACTCCGTCTGCCATTTCTCCACCCAAGTCTTCAATCGATCTGTATCCTCTGACAGTCCTCATTATTCAATTCATATAAAACTAGCCTCCGTAATGGTGACTGTAACAACTATCATCGATTGTGGTGAAAAAAATCCTTTAGGGAAGGAAATCTGCCGCCCTGACCTGGTCTGGCCTACAAGTGACTCCAGACCCACAGCAATGCGGTTGACTCTGAAGTAGCCGACAAGCCACTCAGTTCAATAGCAATTCGGGATGGGTGACTGCTGTTTAGAGCTGGGCTAAACCGCTGGCTTTTAAAGCAGACCAAGCAGGCCAGCAGCACAGTTCAATTCCCGTACCAGCCTCCCCGAACAGGCGCCGGAATGTGGCGACTAGGGGCTTTTCACAGTAACTTCATTTGAAGCCTACTCGTGACAATAAGCGATTTTGATTTTTTTTTTCATTTGCCAGTGGTGCCCATATGCCATGAAAGTATAAAGGAAAATAAAAGCACAGCAGCAGAGTGCTGGCTCTAATCGTTCCCCTCTCCTGAACTTTCCCCATGCCCGTGCAAATTTTCCTTTGAGCAGTATTTGTCTAATTCCCTTTTTGAAGTTTTTTAAAAATATAAATTTAGAGCACCAAATTATTTTTTTTCCCCCCAATTAAGGAGCAATTTAGTGTGACCTGCGCACCTTTAGGTTGTGTCCACGCAGACACGGGGGAGAATGTGTGAACTCCACACGGACAGTGATCCGGGGCCGGGATCGAACCCGTGTCCCGGCGCCGTAGACTGAAGTGCTAGCCACCGTGCTGCCCCTCCCCTTTTGAAGGTTACTACTGAATCTGCTTCCTTTCAGCTCCTGCATTCTAAATCACATTTATGTAAAACTTTTCTTTTTCCTTCTCGTTCCCCTTGTCTATTTGCCAGTTTTCTTAAATCTGTTCCGTATGATTGCCTTCTCCTGATAGAACATTTATTCTTATCAAAACTCGGTCAGGTTTTGAACAGATTTATAAAATCTCCCTTTATCCTTCTCTGCTCCAAGAAGAATAATCGCAGCCTCTCCACATAAGTCCAGTCTTATTTCTGGTGCCATTCTAGTAAATCCCTCTCTGAGATCTTTGCATTCTTCCTAAAATGGGGACAATACTAGAGTTGAGTTGAAGCCCGTTCCCCACCCTCATCCATGTTTACCAGACCTACCTCTCACTGTGGACTCTTGTCCAAACCTCTGCTGCCTTTACTTTTCATTTTTCCCAACTCTCATTCACCAATTACCCCCGTGTTCACTGACCTTCATTGTTTTTGTTTTTGTTTTTTTTTATAAATTTAGATTAGCCAATTATTTTTTCCAATTAAGGGGCAATTTAGCGCAGCCAATCCACCTACTCTGCACATTTTTGGGTTGTGGGGGCGAAACCCACGCAGACACGGGGAGAATGTACAAACTCCACACGGACAGTGACCCAGAGCCGGGATCGAACCTGGGACCTCAGCGCCGTGAGGCGGTTGTGCTAACCACTAGGCCACCGTGCTGCCCGCTGACCTTCATTGTTGCCTCCCCCACCGTTCGACAAGAGCTCCGTTTGAAAATCTGCATCCTTGTTTTCAAATTCCTCCGTGACCTCACGCCCCTCCTCCTTGAATTAGCACATAACAGACCAATTTGGGGAAAAGTACATATTAAGGTGACAGAGTGAGTAAGAGAGAGCAGAATTCAAGAGGACCCAGACTGGTGAAATGTCAGACACGTGGCAGATGCAATTTAATGTGGATAAGTGTGAAGCAATGCACGTTGTGTGAAATAATCCAAATAGCAGAAACGGTAGCATGGTGGTTAGCATAAATGCTTCACAGCTCCAGGGTCCCAGGTTCGATTCCCGGCTGGGTCACTGTCTGTGCGGAGTCTGCACGTCCTCTCCGTGTGTGCGTGGGTTTCCTCCGGGTGCTCCGGTTTCCTCCCACAGTCCAAAGCTGTGTGGGTTAGGTGGATTGGCCATGCTAAATTGCCCATAGTGTCCTAAAAAGTAAGGTTAAGGGGGGGGGTTATTGGGTTACGGGTATAGGGTGGATACGTGGGTTTGAGTAGGGTGATCATGGCTCGGCACAACATCGAGGGCCGAAGGGCCTGTTCTGTGCTGTACTGTTCTATGTTCTAATGTGGAGTGGGGGAGATAGTAAACCTGGGGTGCATATGTATAAATCCTTGACCATGGCAGGGCAAGTGGATAAATTAATTAAGAAAGCGTATGAGATACTTTATTTTATAAATAGGGGCATTAAATGCAAAAGCAAGGCTGAAGCTTTATAAATCTCTGGTTAGTCCTCGGCTGGGATGTTGTGTACAATTCGGGTAGAACACAGAGGCCTTGAGGAAGGTATTCAGCAGCATTTTACCAAAAGAGGAACTCTGATTATATGGTGAGATTTTAATCGCTTGGATTGTTCCCCTTTAGAGCGGTGCAGGTTAAGAGGAGATTAAATAGAAGTATTCAAAATTATGAAGGGGGTTTGATAGAAGAAACTGCTTCCTCTGGCAAATGGAATAACCAGATTTGAAATGATTCTAGTTAATGTGAACTTATTAAACACGGGCGCTTGTTACATACATACAAATGTTAAAATTAGGAGCAGGAATCGGCCCCTCAAGCCTACTCCATTCAATAAGATCATGGCTGATCTGATTGTAACCTCAACTCCGCCTACCCCCATGACCTTTCACCCCCTTGCTTATCTAGAATCTATCTACTTCCGCCATAAAAATATTCAAAGATTTTGCTTCCACCACCTTTTGAAGAAGAGTTCCAAAGACTCACGACCCTCCCTGAGTGAAAACATCTCGAGCTGGATTCTCCGCCGGCTGGATTCTCCGTTGTGCTGGCAGTGCACCCCTTCCTGGTAGTCACAATGGGAAATCCCATTGGCAAGTTGCAGGAACGGAGAATTCTGCTGCTGGCGACGGCGTACTGCCCAGGAAAACACGCTGATGGAGTGGAGAATCCCACTCCTCATCTCTGTCCTAAATGGGTGACCCCTTATTTGTGGCCCCTAGTTCTAGATTCTCCTGCAAGAGACCCTCATAACATTTAAGGAGTATTTGGATGTGCACTTGCGATGCCAAGCCATATAAGGCTTTGGGCCAAGTGATAGAAAATAGGATTAGAATAGTTAGCTGGTATCGCTTTTCAGCCTTTTGGCTCAGATCTGTTATGTCTCTCTTGTGGAGACCATGAATTGGATTCAGTTTGAATTTGAATTGGTTTTTGGAGCATGAGGAGCTGGATTGGGGTTTCACCCCTGTCCACACTCTGAGACCTAGCTATGTAGCTCAGAAAAAGTAATTTAAAAAAAAAGTTAGTTGGTTGTTTTTGACCAGCGCAGACGTGATGGGCCAAATGGCCTTTTCTCTGCCGTAGGCCTTTGAAGGAGCATCCTTTCTACATCGACCCTCGGGATCTTGGATGTTTCATTTAAAAAAAAATGTAAAGTACCCTATTCATTAAGGGGCAATTTAGCGTGCCAATCCAACTACCCTGCACATCTTTGGGTTTTGGGTGTGAGACGAGGCTAACTACTTCCTCTACCTCCCTCTGGAGTCAGATTGGGCCTTGACACTGGGTTTGCACAAATGCCATCAGGACAAAGTCAAGGTTGTAAATACACAAGGAAAATGTTTGGCAATAGCCACAGTATGGAACATCACGAATAACGAAATGAGTAAGAGGCGAAGTATGTATATCAAGCAGTAGAGATGAGAAGTAACCGGTTTAAGAAGCATAGAGATTATTGTAACAAAGGGAATACTAACTTGAGGTAAGAGCTACAGCGATAGAAAGACACCTCGGTGGGTGATATGGGATTGGGTGCCTATTATATGCAGTACCTTCCCTTTAAATCCATTGACTACAGCAGAACTGGCTAACTGGAGCTGCCCAGAATGGACAGCCAGCCCCATCCCATTCTGCATTGCCAGCCAAGGTGAATTTCTAGCCCATGCAGCTGAGGCCATGAAGAAATCATTTCCACGTATATAGTATTTTTTTGTGACCTTGAAACATCCCAAAGTTGCCCATGTTGTAACTTGCAGCAAGCCCTGTTTACCTATCACCCCTGTGCACACTCGCCTTGATACTCAGTTAAACCTGATTTTAAAATTAGAACCATAGAATCCCTACAGTGCAGAAGGAGGACATTTGGCCTGTCGAGTCTGCACCGACACTCTGAAAGAGTACCTCACCTCGGCCCACTCCCCGCCTTATCCCCATAACCCCATCTAACCCCATTTTTGGACTCGGGGAGGAAACCGGAGCACCCGGAGGAAGCCGACGCAGTAGAACGTGCAAACTGCACACAGCCAGTCATACCTATTTTCAAATCTCTCCATGTCTTCGCCCTCTCCCTAGCTCTCTAAGCTCCTTCAGCTCCACAACCCTCCAAAATATCAACGCTCCTCTAATATGGCATCGTAAACAGCCTGATTTTAGTTGCTGCACCATTGGTGGGCGGTGCCTTCAGTTACCTCGGTCCCAAGTTCTGGAATTCCCTCCCTACACCTCTCCATGCCTCATCCGAATCTTTGGAATTCCGTCCCCACACCTCTCCATGCCTCATCCTAATCTCTGGAATTCCCTCCCGACAGTGTATTTGACGTAGTCTACTTGGACTTCAGCAAGGCTTTTGATAAGGTCCCACATGGGAGAGCGATAAAGAAGGTAAGAGACCCTCGAATCCAAGGAAATTGGATTCAAAATTAGCTGAGTGGCAGGAAGCAGAGGGAATTGGTCAAGGGTGTTTTTTCTGACTGGAAGCCTGTGTCCATTGGCGTTCCGCAGGGATCAATGTTGGGACCCTTGCTTTTTGTGGTTTATATAAACGATTTGGATAGGATGATCAATAAGTTTGCGGATGATATGAATATTGGTGGGGGTGGTAAATAGTGAGGAGGATAACCTTCAATTACAGGAGGATATAGACGGGATGGGCTGATCAATGGCAAATGGAATTCAATCCGGATAGGTGTGAGGTGATGCACTTGGGCAGGACAAACAAGGCAAGGGAATACATGATAAACGACAGGACCCTGGGAAGCACCGAGGATCAGAGGGACATTGGTGTGCATGTACACTGGTCCCTTAAAGTAGCAAAGCAGGTGGATACAGTGATTAATGAGGCATATGGTATACTTGCTTTTATTAGCAGAGGCATAGAGTTTAAGAGCAGGGAGGTTATGCTGAAACTGTATAAAACATTAAAGCTGTATAAACAGCTTTGACAAAGGGTCATCCGGACTCAAAACATTAGCTCTTTTCTCTCCCTACAGATGCTGCCAGACCTGCTGAGATTTTCCAGCATTTTCTCTTTGGTGTATAAAATATTGGTTCGGCCACAGCTAGAGTATTGTGTGCAGTTCTGGAATCCACATTACAGGAGGGATGTGATAGCACTGGAAAGGGCTCGGAGGAGATTTACCAGGATGTTGCCTGGGCTGGAGAGTTTCAGCTATGAAGAGAGATTGGATCAGGGAACTTAAGGTGAAGGAACCCTTAGGGAGCAGTGACCACAATATGATAGGATTTACCCTGCAGTTTGAGAGGGAGAAGCTACAATCAGATGTAACGGTATTACAATTAAATAAGGGTAACTACAAAGACATGAGGTAGGAGCTGGCCAGAGTTGATTGCAGAAGGAACCTAGCAGGGAAGACAGTGGGACAGCAATGGCAGGAGTTTTTGGGGGTTATTAGGGAGGCACAACAGAAATTCATCCCAAGGAGCAGGAAACATGCTAAGGGGAGGACAAGGCATCCATGGCTGTCGAGGGATGTCAAGGACAGCATAAAGGCTAAAGAAAAAGCATACAAAGTGGCGAGGATTACTGGGAAACCAGAGGATTGGGAAGCCTTGAAAAGCAAGCAGAGGACAACTAAAAAAGCAACAAGGGGGAGAAGGTGAAGTACGAGTCAAGCTAGCTAGTAATATAAAGGAAGATAGGAAGAGATTTTTTTCAATATATAAAAGGTAAGATAGAGGCAAAAATTGACATTGGACCACTAGAAAATGTGGCTGGAGAAGTAATAATAGGAAACAAAGAAATGGCAGATGAACTGAATAGTTACTTTGCATCAGTCTTCATGGTGGAAGACACCGATGGGATGCCAGAGCTCCAGGAGAATCGGGGGACAGAGGTGAGTGCAGCGACCATTACTAAGGAGAAGGTTCTGGGGAAACTGAAAGGTCTGACGGTGGATATGTCACCTGGACAGGATGGACTAAACCCCAGGGTCCTAAAAGAGATAGCGGAGGAAATTGTGGAGGCATTAGTGATGATCTTTCAGGAATCACTGGAGGCAGGAAGGGTCCCAGAGGACTGGAAAGTGGCGAATGTAACATCCCTGTTTAAGAAGGGAGAGAGGCAGAAGATGGAAAATTATAGGCCGGTTAGCCTGACTTCGGTCATTGATAAGATTTTAGAGTTTGTTATTAAAGATGAGATCGCGAAGCACTTGGAAGCGCATGATAAAGTAGGACTGAGTCAGCACGGCTTTGTTAAAGGGAGGTCGTGTCTGACAAATCTGTTAGAGTTCTTTGAGGAGGTAACAAGCAAGTTAGACAAAGGAGAATCAGTGGACGTGATTTATTTAGATTTCCAGAAGGCCTTTGACAAGGTGTCGCATAAGAGACTGTTAAATAAGTAAGAGCCCATGGTGTTAAGGATAAGATCCTAGCATGGATAGAGGATTGGCTGACTGGCAGAAGGCAAAGAGTGGGGATAAAAGGGTCTTTTTCAGGATGGCACCCGGTGACTAGTGGTGTGCCTCGGGGGTCTGTGCTGGGACCACAACCTTTTCCAATATACATTAATGATCTGGAAGAAGATATTGAAGGCACTGTTGCTAAGTTTGCAGATGATACAAAGATCTGTAGAGGGACAGGTAGTATTGAGGAAGCTAGGACCTGCAGAAGGACTTGGACAGGCTAGGGGAGTGGGCAGTGAAGTGGCAAATGAAATACAATGTGGAAAAGTGTGAGGTTATGCACTTTGGAAGGAGGAATCTAGGCATAGACTATTTTCTAAATGGGGAAATGCTTCGGAAAGCAAAAGCACAAAGGGACTTGGGAGTCCTTGTTCACGATTCTCTTAAGGTTAATGTGTAGGTTCAGTTGGCAGTTAAGAAGGCAAATGCAATGTTAGCATTCATGTCAAGAGGGCTAGAATACAAGATCAGGGATGTACGTCTGAGGCTGTATACGGCTCTGGTCAGGCCCCATTTGGAGTATTGTGAGCAGTTTTGGGCCCCGTATCTAAGGAAGGATGTGCTGGCCTTGGAAAGGGTCCAGAGGAGGTTCACAAGAATGATCCCTGGAATGGAGAATTTGTCATATGAGGAACGGTTGAGGACTCTGGGTCTGTACTCGTTGGAGTTTAGAAGGATTAGAGGGGATCTTATTGAAACTTACAGGATACTGCGAGGCCTGGATAGAGTGGGCGTGGAGAGGATGTTTCCACTTGTAGGAAAAACTAGAACCAGAGGACACCATCTCAGATTCAAGGGATGACCCTTTAAAACAGAGATGAGGAGGAATTTCATCAGTCACAGGGTGGTGAATCTGTGGAACTCTTTGCTGCAGAAGGCTGTGGAGGCCAAATCACCTGAGTGTCTTTAAGACAGAGATAGATAGTTTCTTGATTAACCAGGGTTATGGGGAGAAGGCAGGAGAATGGGGGGGAGAAAATATCAGCCATGATTGAATGGCGGAGCAGACTCGATGGGCCAAGTGCCCTAATTCTGCTCCTATGTCTTATGGTTTTATCGATAGATTTGGATTGTTTTCCTTGGAGCAGAGGAGAGTGAGGGGGGAAATTATTGAGATGTATAAAATTATAAGTAGACAGGAAGAAACTTTTCGAAGACTTCCGGTGTGCATCATGGAGTGAGTGATCACACAGAGGCAGCTCCTGCCTAAGGCTGCAGAAAAGAGCTCTTTTTTGGGCAGCACGGGTTGGATTTTCGATTAAAAGGCGTGGGTGAATGTTCAAGGAGTATTTTCCCCCAGGAATAGGATGTTTCCTGGTTATCAGACCCTCAGAAACAGTGCAAGATTTGTCTGAAGCAGCAGCAAACAAAAGCCTCTGCAAGCATGCAAGCGGGGGAAGGGCCAGCTTATAGGTCTCAAGCTGACCTGAGGGCCTTTATGAAAGCTGAATTCTAGCAGCAGAGGGAAGAACGGTGAAAAGATCTCACCAAGGCCATTGAAGAAGCGGAGACGGACTTCTGGTAGCGGTGATGCCGAGCTAAGCCGCACGTTCAGTGGCTCCCACTATTTTCGGACTTTGGGGCTCTTTTAAGGGCTTGTAGTGGTGCTGTTTGGACTTTTCCCCGTGTGGGAACACTCCTTCTCAGATTCTCCACCGGTGGATGGCCTGGACTAGGAGTGGAGCGGTCAGAAAATCGGCTTCGCAGGTGCGGCTAAGCCACACCGCAGCTCCCGCTACTTAAGGACTTTTGGGCCGATTTGAGGGCCCCAAACGGCGCTGTCTCGACGAATCCCGGTGGGGGAAGGTGTCTAGAGGCGCATTCCCCATAATTTATGGTGCTCACCCGGAGTGGGGCAAAGGAAAAAGCTGCAGCAGCTCCCCAAGAAAAGCGGGGGATGAAGGACAAAATGGCGGCCGGCGGAACACCCGAGGAATGGTGGAAATGGGCGCAGGAGCAGCAAGCCTCTCTTCTGCGCTGTTTTGCGGAGCTGAAGGCTGAGTTGCTGGACTCCCTGAATGCGACTACCAACAAGCTGCTTGGGGCTCAGGCGGCTCAGGAGGTGTCCATTCGGGAGTTGCAGCAGCAGGCCGCTGAGCGGGAGGAGGAGGCCGTGGGCCTCGTGGGGAAAGTGGAGTTGCACGAGGCACTTCACAAAAAGTGGCAAGACCGCTTGGAGGAGCTGGACGTTCGCACGAGGCGAAAGAATTTGAGGATCCTGGGCCTGGCGGAGGGGCTGGAGGGGTCGGATCTCCCGTCGTACGTGACCACGATGTTGAGCTCGTTGATGGGAGCGGGGTCCTTCCATTTGCCCCTGGAGCTTGAGGGAGCTCACAGAGTGCTGGCCAGGAGGCGTAAGGCAAATGAACCCCCGCGGGCGGTGCTGGTGCGGTTCCATCGATTTAGTGACCGGGAGTGTGTGCTGCGCTGGGCCAAGAAAGAGAGGAGCAGCAAGTGGGTGAATTCGGTAGTGCGAATCTACCAGGACTGGAGTGCGGAGGTGGCAAAGCGGCGGGCCGGGTTCAACCGGACGAAGGCGGTGCTGCATTCCAAGCAGGTCAGATTTGGAATGCTGCAGCCTGCGCGTCTGTGGGTGACATACAAGGACCGGCACCACTACTTCGAGTCCCCGGAGGAGGCGTGGGCCTTTGTACAGGCGGAGAAACTGGACTCGAACTAGGATCTGGAGACACACTATGGCCGTTGCTGTTTTCGCTGTTGCTGTTCTTCAATTTTGACACGTGTTTTTTTTATGCTGCTTTTCTTTTTGCTCTGTTTCCGGGTGGGTTTGTCTGTTGGGTATGGGTGTGGGGTATGTGGGGAACGTTGGGGGTATGTGCTTTATATGTTCTCTTCTGTACGAGGAAGAAACTTTTCCCCTTGGTGGAGGGGTCAATGACCAGGGAGCATAGATTTACGGTAAGGGGCAGGAGGTTTAGAGAGAATATGAGGAAACACTTTTCACCCAGAGGGTAGTGAAGTGTGTAACTCGCTACCTGAAAGGGTGGTGGAGGCAGAGACCCTCAGAACATTCAAGAAGTATTTGGATGTGCACTTGCAATGACAAGACATACAAGGCTATGGGCCAAGTGCTGGAAAATGGGATTAGAATGGTTAGGTGGTTATTTGACCGGTGCAGACTCGATGGGCCCTTTTCTGTGATGTATGATTCTATGACCTCTCCATGCCTTTGCCTCAGTTTCCCTCCTTGAAAACGAAACCTGCCTCTAACCAAGCTCTTGGTCATCTTGACCTCAGCTCCTTTTGTGGCTCAGAATGATTCAGATTCAGAAATCCCTACAGTGCAGAAGGAGGCCTTTCGACTCATCGAGTCTGCACCAACCCTCTGAAAGAGCACCCTCACCCGTCGTATCCCTGTAACCCCACCGAACATGTACATCTTCTTCAACAACATTTCCTTCGACACCTAAGGAGCAATTTTCAGCATGGCCAATCCACCGACCCACATATTTGAACTGTGGGAGGAAACCGGAAACCCACACAGACACTGGGAGAAAGTGCAAACTCCACACAGTCACCCAAGGCCAGAAGTGAACCCAGGTCCCTTGAAGCTGTGAGGCAGCAGTGCTAACCACTATGCCATGGCAATCTTGGATCAACTGCAGTTTGTAGAAGAAAATTTCAAACTTCTACCTCCTTTTTTGCACGGAACTTTAAGGTAATTTTTTTTTGTAGTAATCCCTATAGTGCAGAAGATCCTAATTTCTCTTCTGGGCAGCATGTTAGCATAGTGGTTAGCACTATGGCTTCACAGCACCGGGGTCCCAGGTTCGATATCCGGCTTGGGCCACTGTCTGTGTGGAGTCTGCATGTTCTCCCGTGTCTGCGTGGGTTTCCTCCGGGTGTTCCGGTTTCCTCCTACAAGTCCCGAAAGACGTGCTATTACGTAACTATTCTGAGTTTGATTTGATTTGATTTATTGTCACATGTACTGAAGTACAGTGAAAAGTATTTTTCTGCAGCCGAAGGAACGTACACAGTATGTACATAGTAGACAGAAAGAATAATCAACAAACAGTGACTGGTTACAGTGCGGAACAAGGGGCCAAACAAAGCAAATACATGAGCAAGAGCAGCATAGGGCGTCGTGAATAGTGTTCTTACAGGGAACAGATCCGTCCGAGGGGGAGTCGTTGAGGACTCTTGTAGCTGTGGGGAAGCGGCTGTTCCTATGCCTGATGGAAGGGTCTGGAAGAAGGCAATGCCTGGGTGGAAGGGGTCTCTGATAATGTTGTCTGCTTTCCTGAGGCAGCGGGAGGCCTATACAGAATTCACTCTCTGTGAACCGAACTAGTGCCGGAATGTGGCGACTGGGGGCTTTTCACAGTAACTTCCTTGCAGTGTTTTTTTTTTTTTATTTATTTTTTTTTATTTTTTAAAAAAATTTTTAGATTACCCAATTATTTTTTCTATTAAGGGGCAATTTAGAGTGGCCAATCCACCTACTCTGCACATTTTTGGGTTGTGGGGGCGAAACCCACGCAGACACGGGGAGAATGTGCAAACTCCACACAGACAGTGACCCAGAACCGGGATCGAACCTGGGACCTCAGCGCCGTGGGGCGGTTGTGCTAACCACTAGGCCACCGTGCTGCCCCTCTTCCTTGCAGTGTTAATGTAAGCCTACTTATGGCAATAAAGATTCTTCTTCTTATTATTGAAAGGTCTGACTCTCGTATTAGTCTAAGCTCACCAATCTTCTAGTTTGCTAACCAGCCGAAATACTTTTGCTCTATCTACCTCATCTGTTTCTTTTAACATCTTGAAAACTTTTATCAAATCATCTCTTTACCTCCTAAATCCCTGCGATTTAGGAAAGGTTATTCCTTTAATGATGTTCCTGGGAAATGCCGTGGCTTTTTAAAATGATGTTAAAGGCACTATAAAATATCAATTATTGTTGCTTTGCAGCCAGTGAAGTATTTTAGAAGTGTAGTTACTGCTGTAGCTACATTGTTACCCAGAAAGGGTTAAAGGGATATGGGGAACAGGTAGGGAGGTGGAGAGACCAGGAACAGATCGGCCATGATCTGACTGAATCGGCGGAGCAGGCTTGAAGGGCTGAATGGGCGGCACGGTAGTATAGTGGTTAACACAGTTGCTTCACAGCGCCAGGGTCCCAGGTTTGATTCCTGGCTTGGGTCACTGTCTGTGCGGAGTCTGCACATTCTCCCTGTGCCTGCGTGAGTTTCTTCCTATTAACTGCCTACTTCTCCTAATTCCTATGTAATGTGGAATGAGAAAAGTGGGGGGGGGGGGGGGGGATGTAAGGTGAGCTTCAAACTTGTTTCCTAATGAATTCATGGGTTTCAGTTCTATTGTCACCTGTTGATTCCACCTGAACCCTACAGCTCATTCAAGTCTCCATTGTTCCTGCACTGTTCATTTATAATAATAATCTTTATTGTCACAAGTAGGCTTACATTAACACTGCAATGAAGTTATTGTGAAAATCCCCTAGTCGCCACATTCCAGCGCCTGTTCGGGTACATGTCCAATTCACCTAATAGCACGTCTTTCAGGACTTGTGGGAGGAAACTGGAGCACCCGGAGGAAACTCGTGTGTTTGAGGGTTAGGGGGTGGTAGTGGTGAGGTTAAAAGGAGAATCTAACCGTGGTCCTGCCTTTCGGTGTGAATCGCTTCTCAAGTTATTATTGTCTGTGGCTGCACTTACCCACTTTCTCCTGATACCCCGTATCAGGCAGGGGGAAATCAAATTCTTGCAACCAGAGAAGCATCTGAAGTGGTTACAGCCGGTACCATAGCGACTCTGTGATGCCTTGTTTCCACAGTGTGTTGCCTTGGCAGCGGGAACAGGTCTCTGAGTCCAGGAATGCAATGAGTACACACTGTGCAAGTTGTTGTGGGCCTGAAGACTGAATTAATTGCCTTGTGTTTTATTTTGCAACTTCCTCCAATGCGAAGCTCATTGAATAGGTGGCTCAGTGGGTAGATACAATTCAAGAAAGACTGACTTGGATTTCTAGAGCACATTTCACAACCTCCAAGCACTTTGCAGCCAATGACGTAAATGTTGAATTGGTTCCACTGTTGTAACATAGGAAGAACGGAAGTTGATTTAGGCATAGCAATAAATAATAACCAGGTTTTTAAAATGTTGGTTAAGGAATATATATTGGCATTTCAATTTTTTTTTTCTTTCTTCTTTCGTGGATTGTGGGTGGCACTTGCAAGGCCAACATTTATTGTCCGTTCTTAATTGCCCTTGAACTGAACTCTTCACAGGGCAGCTAAGGGTCAATCACATTGCTGTGCATCTGGAGTCACATGTAGGCCAGGCTGGGCAAGGACAGCACATTTTCTCCCATAAAGGGCCGTAGTGAGTAGATGTTGCTTTAGAACAAATGATTTTTTTTTTTTAAATTTAGATTAGCCAATTATTTTTTCCAATTAAGGGGCAATTTAGCGTGGCCAATCCACCTACTCTGCACATTTTTGGGTTGTGGGGGCGAAACCCACGCAGACACGGAGAGAACGTGCAAACTCCATACGGACAGTGACCCAGAGCCGGGATCGAACCTGGGACCTCAGCGCCGTGAGGCGGTTGTGCTAACCACTAGGCCACCGTGCTGCCCTTTTTAGAACAAATGATGATGGTTGTTATGTTCACCATCGCCAAGACTAACTATTAATTCCAAATGTATTAATTGAATTCAATTAAAAAAATAAATTAAAAAAATTCTGGTACCTAATTCTTTTTTTTTCCAGTTAAGGGGAAATTTAGTGTGGCCAATCCACCTACCCAGTAAATCTTTGGGTTGTGGGGGTGAGATCCACGCAGACACAGGGAGAATATGCAAACTCCACACGGATAGTGGGCCGGGATCAAACCCGGGTCCTTGGCGGCATGAGGCAGCAGTGCTAATCATGGCACCACCGCGCTGCCCTGTTATTTGAATTCAAATTACACCAGCTGTCGTGCTGGGATTTGAGCTAGTGACCCCTAGAGCATTAGCCTGGGCTGCTAGTCCAACGCCATCATCACCCATGCCACCTCTCCCTATCTATACCACCTTCAATGTAGTAAAACATCCCAAGGAATATCACAGGAATGTGACCAGACAAAAACTGACACCTGTCCAAAGTTAAGGTAACCGGATGGTTGGTCAAAGTGGCCGCTATTAAGGAACATCTTCAAGGGGGAGAGAAGTAGAAAGACAGCGAGGTTTCGGGAGTGAATTCCAGAGCTTGGGACCAAGCAGCTAGGTGAAGGCATATGTCACTAGGGTTAAGCCAGGAGTCTCGGACACCGGCGCGTGCAGCCGTGGAGAAATATCATAAGGACATCAGAAATATTGGTATTTTTGCCATTTTCTTTGAACATTTCTTTTTACCAGGTATAAAAAATATTGAAAATGGGCAGGGGGGGAAGGCTGTTTGGTTGACAGTTAAGCATCATCCAGTTCGGCTAATGAGTCTTTTGCTTTCTAATTGCTGTTGGAAGTGCCGTACGTGGACTAATGGTTGGAGTATGGGCAAAGTCATGTGATGAAACCTATAGTAATATATTTAATTCCAGTTGGCAACCTTATCCAATGGTGGAGTGGAGAAATTTGGGAAAAGGTTTCAGTTGGAGGCCTGTAGAGATCTATGGATTTGTTGGGCTTGAAGAGGCTATAGAGGTAGGGAGAGGCTCTTGGGGCCCGAATCTCCCAAAAAAATGTAATAAGTTAATTTGTAGAGGGATTTTCAGGGAGTTTCCCGCCAGCTCTACCGGCGAGTCCCCGACTGCTATTTAATGATGCTTAGTCACTTTTTTGGGCCTTGGGGAGTTTCTCCGCTACTTTGAAAGGGTGCTTCAATCTCGAATCGAGCTGGTGGGTCCCCCACACCCCCCCACCCATGGGAAATGTCACCCCACACACAGATGGACACTACCCCAAATCTCCCAAGTGAGGGCACCCCACTATGGGGTCCCTGGGTGACCCCCCCCTTCAGGCCCCCCAACCTCCCGAAGGCCCCTGCTTACCTGCCCTGCACTCCCCCCACCCTCCAAACTCCCCCTTCACCCTCATTTCATGGGCATGGCCGCCCTTTCCCCCTGACCCTTGGCAGTGCCATCCTGGCACCTTTGCACTGGCACCAAGCAGTGCTCCTGCTGGTTTGGCAGTAGCATCTGGGCACATTGACAATGCCAGGGTGGCACTGCCAAGGTGCCAGCTGGTCAGTGCCATGGTACCTGCGTTCCAGGGGAGGGCCAGGGAACCACCTGACCTCCCTGGGGTCTCCGGTGGCCCGGGAGACCAAAGGATGATTTTCCGCCTGATCCACGTTTGTGTGGGCCAGCACTGATTGGCGCCCAGCTGCAGCCTCGCGGGGGAGGCCGAGGAATCGCAGGAGGCTGCTGGATCCCGCGCAGGTAGGTCGTAAGTAGGTTTAAGACCTTCTTCAGTGAGCGTCATTCAGTCCCGCCCATTTGGGTCGGGGTTCCGACGCCGACGTCTCGCGAGACTTCGGAGAATCCCGGGAGGCGAGGAGGCTGTCGGGAGGCTCACTGTAGGCCTTCTCCCGACATTTTCCGGCCACGTTGTGCTGAAAGAGCACCATAACTAGACACAATCCCCCACCCTAGCTCTGTAAGCCCACTTCTTTGGACACGATTGGGCAATTTATCATGGCCAATCTACCTAACCTGCACATCTTTGGACTGCGGGAGGAAACCGGAGCACCCGGAGGAAACCCATGCAGACACTGGGAGAAAGTGCAAACAGTCACCCGAGGCCGGGTCCTTGGTGCTGAGATGTGACTCAAATTAGCCTGATTCCCACCTTAACTCCTGCTGGAAGATTGTGTGTGGCAGCAGAGAGAGAGAGAGTTCTATGAGTGGACTTGACTGCAGATTTTTCTGAGATTCGCTGGCTTGTTGCTGACTGCCAACCGTTCCAAACACCAGTGCGTTTAAAATAGATTTACAGAACCAAGAGCAGTCCGAGAAAGGACACCTGGCATGGCAGATCAATGGAAAGGGCAAAAAGGCTTTTCAAAGATAATTAAAGAAAACACAGGCATGATAAGTTGACTCTTCAATTGGTGGTTTTTAAAACAGTGCACACAAGATTTTTTTAAAAATCTAACAGCGAATAATAAAAACGAAAATGTAGGAATTTTGCAGCAAATTCCAAAACTGCCTGAAACATGCAACAAGTACGTTCACTAAAATGACGTGCTAATGTCTCTGGTGTAAACTGACAGCAGGTCACTACCAGAGTTTTTAACCCAAAAAGTTAACTTACATTCAAACATGTGGAAAGAATTTGGCTCTTTTTTTTTTATTTGTTCATGGGACGTGGGCGGTGCTGGCTAGGCCAGCATTTATTGCTCATCCCTAATTGTCCTTGAGAAGCTGCAATTTGTTTTTAGCACTCTTTCACACGTCTCAGTACTTTACGGCCACTGAGGTACTACTGTTGTAATGTGGGAAACATGGCAGCCATTTTGTGCACAGCCAGTTCCCACAGACAGCAATGTGATCATGACCAGGTCACCTGTTTTAGTGATGTTGGTTGGGAGAAAAATGTTGGTCAGCACACCTGGGAGAATAATCGCTTATTGTCACAAGTAGGCTTCTGAAAAGCCCCTAGTCGCCACATACCGGGTCCTGTTCGGGGAGGCCTGTACGGGAATTGAACCCGCGCTGCTGGCCTTGTTCTGAATTACAAGTCAGCTGTTTAGCCCACTGTGCTAAACCAGCCCCGTCTACCGTTCTTCTTTTAGAATCTCTTGCATCAACCTGAGTGGATTTTCAGAACTTTGTTTCTTTATTCCATAATCAGGTGGCACAGTGGTTAGCACTGCTGCCTCACAGCGCCAGGGACCCGGTTTTAATTCCTGCCTTGGGTGACTGCCTGTGTGTAGTTTGCACTTTGTCCCAGTATCTACATGGGTTTCCTCCAGGTGCTCCGGTTTCCTCCCACAGTCCAAAGATATGCAGGTTAGGTGGATTGGTCATGCTAAATTTCCCCCTAGTGACCAAAGATGTGCAGGCTAGGTGGGGTTGCAGAGATAGGGCGGGGGCATGGGCCTAGGTGGTGTGCTTTTTCGGAGGGTTGGTGCAGACTCGGTGGGCCAAATGGCCTCCTGCACTATAGTTTGTCTGCGGGTTCTATGAATATTAATGGGGGTAATGTATTGGGTCAGGATGTTCAACTGGGGATCTGCCTTAAATCAGGGGAAGGGATAAATAAAAATGAAAGGTCCAAAGCTGCATCTCGACATGGATGCATAGAAGATAGGAGCAAGCGGAGGCCTTTTGGTCCTTCGAGCCTGCTCCGCCATTTATCACAATCATGGCTGATCATCCAATTTAATAGCCTAATCTTGCTGTCTCCCCATAATCTTTGATCCCATTCTCCCCAAGTACTACATCTAGACGCCTCTTGAATATATTCAATGATTTACCATCAACTACTTCCTGTGGTAATGAATTCCACAGGGTCACCGCGCTTTGTGTGAAGAAGTGTCTCCTTATCTCTGTCCGAAATGGTTTACCCTGAATCCTCAGACTGTGATCCCTGGTTCTGGGGACATCCATCATTGGTAATACAGTATCTAGCCTGTCTAGTCCTGTTAGAATTTTATAAGTCTCTATGAGATTCCTCCTCGTTCTTCTGAACTCCAGGGAGAACAATCCTAACCTAGGCCTGAAGGATGACACATTTCCGTAAAAATTCCATGTTTCCCATTTATGGGTAGGGGTTTGTGTGTTTGTGAGGCCACTGTGGTTGAATAGCTTGCTGACATGCAGCATTTGGGCTCACGCATGAAGAACGGGCGCAGAGGGATGCTGTTAGATCCTGAAAGGTGGGTGAGGAAAGTACATGGAAAAAAGTCAGAGGCAACTGAAAGACCACATCTAGCAAAAGACTTGATGTGTTCTCTCTCTCTCTCTCTCCCCGCTTGCTCCTCACATTCCCAATTAAATCATTCACTGAGTGAAGCAACGCAAATGTGAGCATTAAACACTGAACAGACGCAGTGGAATTCTACAGAAGCAATTAGACTGGGGCAAAAATACAAAAATCTGCCGTACTAACTTGAAAGGTCTTGACTGCAACAAGCATTTAAAATGACACTGAAGCAGCAGCTAATTGTGGAAGATTGCCAGGATAGATTTCCCATGTTCTTGGTGTTTGAATCAGAAATATTGTACAGTGGGAAATGGTTGGTATTTCTGGAATGAGTTCAGGTTTTTTTGGGACGGGGTTGGGGATTTGGCAGTTCCTCACTAATATTCACATTGTAGCGTGCACATTCGCCCTTCCGTCCCTCCTGCTGAATATAAACTGCTGGAAAGGACACAAATGAGTTTCAACTTCTGCGCATAACAGTGCGGATTTTGACCTTCTGACCCAACGATTTGATAAGTGCATTCATTGATGAATGTGAATGTCAAATGGCGTGACAGTTACTGATTATCCAGTGATATTGCGTCAGATATTTTGGTTTGTAATGTTATGTTGGACTGTTACAATGCAGCTGGTGCAAATAGGGAGTTTACTTTAACGAGCACTATTGTTCATACTTGTCACAAATATCTTGCGTTCCTCCAACTCTGACCCCATCTTTAGCCCCACCATTAGGGTTGTGACTTCAGCTTTCAAGGCTTTAAGCGGTGGAATAATCTCTCTTAACCCTCTCCATCTCTTTCGACCCAGCGCCCTATATCGGCTAGTGTGGTTTAATGGCATTACCTTTCTGCATTACCTTTCTGTGGAAAGCCTTGGGATGTTTTGCATAGGATTTGCATCCCAGAAACTAGCCATTCGGTCAAACTATCCAATGCTGGCGTTTTTTCCTCTGCATGAGCTCCTCCGATTCTAATTCATCTCACTGTATTAGAAAATCCCCAATTCCCTTTTTCCTTTGTGTTTATTCAGCTTCCTATTAAAGGCATCAATATTGGACTCATCGAATCACTACAGTGCAGAAGGAGGCCATTCAGCCCATTGAGTCTGCATTGACTCTCCGAAAGAGCACTCTACCTAGGCCCGCGCCCCCACCCTACACCCATAAACGCTACCTAACCAGAACATCCCTGGACGCTAAGGGGTAATTTAGCATGGCCAATCCACCTAACCACCTAATCGTTGGACTGTGGGAGGAAACTGGAGCACCCAGAAGAAATCCATGCAGACACTGAGAGAAAGTGCAAACTCCTCACAGTCACCCGAAGCCGGAATTGAACCCAGGTCCCTGGTTCTGCGAGGCAGCAGTGCTAACCACTGTGCCACCGTGCCACACTCCAGTGCCTCAACTCACCTCAACTACTCCCTGTGGTAGTGACTTAACACTCTCTGGGTAAAACATTTTCTCACAAATTCCTGATTGAGTTACTAGTGCCCATCTTATACTTATAGCCCCTACTTTTGATTTCCCCACTTCTACTCCATCAAACTCCTTCATACATTTTAAGAACTCTATCAGGTCATCACTCGGTGACCTTTTTTTCTCCAGCTAAAAGCACCACAATATGTTCTTTCCCGATTCGTATAACTTCTCAGTTCTGGCGGCATCCTCATAAATCTTTTGTGCACGCACTCCAGTGCCTCTATCTCCTTTTTCCGATGCAAAAAAGATTTATTAAGCAGCCACATATTGCATGTTGTGCACTGTAGGACTATTGGTATTTTTCCACCCACCCAATCAGCCAAGCTGACTCATTCCCAATTTATCCCATGGACTTTTGACTGTGTCTGTTTTGCAGTACTGGGGAGTCACCTGCTGGTGACCTTGAAAAGGGACTTGAAAATAAAAATGTGGCACTTCCAAATAATTGTAAACTCTTGGTGATGGTGTCGGAAGATGCCCATTTGTATTGCAATCCTTCCATGGCCTCACCCCTCTCTATCCCTGTCACCCACTCCAATTCTGAGAACTCTGTTCTCTCAAATCTGGCTTCTGATACGTCCCTATTGCCTCATTTTTGGTGGCTGTACCAGAGGCTTTAAGCTCTGGAATTCCATCCCTAAACCTCTCCACCTCCCTATCCTCTTAAGTACCATAGAATTCCTACAGTGCAGAAGGAGGCCATTCGGCCCATCTGCACCGACCCTCTGAAAGAGCACCCCACCCAGGCCCTCTCCCCCGCTCTATCCTTGTAATCCCACCTAACCTGCACATCTTTGGACTGTGGGAGGAAATCCAAGCACCCGGACGCAGACACTGGGAGAAGGTGCAAGCTCCTCACAGATAGTCACCCAAGGCTGGAATTTAACCAGGGTCCCTGGAACTGTGAGGTAGAAGAAGCTCATTGAAAATTATTATTTTACCAAACATTTGGTTAATATCCTAATATTCGTTTATGTGGTTCAATACCAAATGCTGCGTGATAACTCTCATGTCAAGTGCCTTGATAAGTCTAATAAGATAATGGTGCTATATGAATGCAAGTTGTGTCTATTTTTGATTTTTACTGGCCTATTCCCCTCCTCCTTGCCCATTGCAAGGTATGTCCCTGTCTCCTCCAGGTTCCAGAAGTAACAACTCCTCTCTGGTGTCCGTGAGCATAGGCAGTGAGTGTAGGCTAGTTGACCAGGTAGGAGTCAACCCTTAGTTGGATCCTGTTTCCACCTGCTTTCTAGCAGGAGTTCCTGACTGGTTATCAGAAACAAGAGTTCTAGTCGATTCTCTGTGTGTCTCTGTCTTTTCTCTCTCCACTCCCCACCACCCAGGTCAGTGTACTCGAATTAACTTAGGGCAGTAACACAAGCAATTAAAAATCTCAGGTACTCCAGTGAGTCACAAAGCCGAAGGATCAAGTCCCGATTCAGAGAGGAGGCCGTAATCCTCCTCTGTGATACTGAGGGAGTGCAGCGCTGTCAGAGATGCTGTATTGGGGGCGGCACAGTGGTTAGCATTGCTGCCTACGGCGCTGAGGACCCGGGTTTGAATCCCGGCCCTAGGTCACTGTCAGTGTGGAGTTTGCACATTCTCCCCGTGTCTGCGTGGGTTTCACCCCCACAACCCAAAGATGTGCAGGTTAGGTGGCTTGGCCACTGAATTGCCCCTTAATTGGAAAAAAATAATTGGGTACTCTAAATTTATAAAAAACGAGATGCTGTATTGTGGGTGAGAGGTTAAACCATGTTGAACCTTTCCTTTCAGCTGGAGTTAAAATATTTCAAATTATTAATTGGAGAGCAGGGCATCTCTTGACCAATATTGATCTTTTAAACCATACATGAAACAAAATATCAAGCCGATGATCTCATTGCTGTTTGTGGGAGCTTGCTGTGCATAAATGAGCTGCCACATTTCCTGCATAACAATGTCTCCACTTCAGATTATTTTCATTGGCTGCAAAAGCACTTTGGGATGTCCGGCGTATGTGAAAGGTGCTATTTAAATGCAAGTATTTCTTTTCAACAAACTTTATGCACGATAGGTTGAAGGGTATCTTTCCACACTGTAACCAAAAATGATGATTCGATAGTGACTGAAGATTATGCCATTATCTTGGTTTCTCTAGCTGTCAGGGGATTTTTGGGGATGGCGGGTGCTGGAAGTGGGTGGGACTGGCTGAAGGAACTCTTCACAACACTGTGAACATAATGCTTTGGGTGTGTTTTGCATTGAATGAAGTAAAATTGATAACCCATTGAGCTTTTTTCTCCCCCCAGTGATTGCCAAATAGCGTTCATTTAAAAAGTGTTGACTTTTTATCGTAATTTCTGTAAAATGCAAAGTGCTCCCGACAAAGTGCATTGGTGAGAAATGACACGGTTATCTGTAGAGTGGATCACGAGACCGATGGGTTTTATAAGTTGCCATGACTATAGGTCATGTTTCACAGGAAGTCAAATTCCCATTTTAAGTTTTTCTCCCTGCTGGATCAGTCTGCCGGCAATATGGATTTCTGGGTGAATTGGTGTCAAATCCTGGAATGGTTTGCGGAATGGGTTGTGTTTGAGGAGGGGTGGGAAGAATGACGTATTTTTTAACATATCATATTACACATATGTATCAAAACAGGCTGCAGCAAATAAACACCCTGGGAAACATACTTCCCAGGAATCAACTATACCAGGGGTGGGCAAACTTTTCCGTGCAAGGGCCACATTCAGAAATTCACAATTCACAAAGGGCCGCATAGTATATTAAGTAAAATAATTACTTCACCCGGTTATGATTCTGGGCGACTCATATAGAACATAGAACAGTACAGCACAGAACAGGCCCTTCGGCCCTCGACGTTGTGCCGAGCAATGATCACCCTACTCAAGTCAACGTATCCACCCTATACCAGTAAGTAACCCAACAGCCCCCCCCCATTAACCTTAAAAAAAAATTTAAAAAAAAAAATTTTTTTTTTAAATTTTTTTTTTTTTTTTTTTTAATGACTTGGTGGGCCGCAGAAATACCTTTGGCGGGCCGCATGCGGCCCGCGGGCCGTAGTTTGCCCACCCCTGAACTATACAGTCTGTACAGATTTTCTCCCTGCAACCCCCCGCCTCTTGCGGCGAACAGCTCCACCAACACGGTCACAAACACCCCCCACCTCTTCTCTCAAATCCCCCTGCCGAGTCCCTTAACACATACTTTATCTTCTCCAACCGCAGGAAGTCGTACAGGTCACCCAATCAAGCCGCTACCCCTGGTGGTGATGCCGACCGCCACTCCAGTAAAATTCGCCACCATGCAATGGCAAAGGCCACGACATCGGCTTTCCTCCTCTCTATGAGCTCCGGCTTCTCTGAAACCAGAAATATCGCCACCAAAAGTCCGGGTCCCTCCTCCACTATGCTGGCTAAGACATTCCGCCCAGAATCTTCCCAATTTTTCACATCCCCAAAACATGTGCGCGTAATTCGCTTGCCCACGCTGGCTTTCCAAGATGACTTGGCTAAAATGGACCATGTGACTTGTTTTTAACCTCATGATATTGGCTCTTTAACAGGAATATCGACGAGCTGGTGGTAATGTTCATGTTTCCCCGAGGGCCCGTCTATAATCATCCTTTTCATAAGAGGTCGCACAAAAGAATATTGTGTACAAAATTGATCAGAAGTATGTGTGAAGCATGTTACTTGTCAAAACTGTTGTTTGTATGCTCGTGAAAATATTGGCAGTGATAGGACAGTGCTTGTTTTGGGTGTGGGTTACAGATTGATAGGTCTGAAGAAATGTTTGCAGTCATAGGCAAGTCATTATTGACTCAGAACTATTTACAAATGTACAGTAAATGGTAGAAGCTAAAAACTATCCTCATGCTTGCTGTTACACACTGATCTGTCCAACACTCAGCTGACCCGAGGTGTGGATCATGTGTTCTCTTATATCACTATCTCTAATATGTGCCAGATCCTTGTAACCCTATATTTGCCAGATCCTTGTACAACAGTGCTGACAATATGTAAAATAGCTATGGCTTAGTGGGTAGCACTGTCATCTTAGAATCACAAGGTTGTGGGTTCAAGTCCCACTCCAGGACTAGTACAAAAATCTAGGCTGACGCTCCAGTGCAGTTCTGAAGGAATGCTGGGCTGGCGGAAGTCCTGGACATTAAACTGTGGATCTGCCTGGTAGAAAAGGCCATAGTGCTACATGCGGGAGTTTGCTCTGTGACAGTGTTTCCTACATTACCACAGTAACTGCACTTTAAGTGCTTCATTGGCTGAAGAGCACTTTGTGGTGCCCAGAGGTTGCGAAAGACACTGAACATAAATCTTTCTTTAAAAGCCGCTAAATATGAGTATAGCCTCCACCTCTTCCCAAACCAGACACCACCATCACACTGCACCTATCTTTATCTGCACTTCAGAAAAGGAAAGATTAATTTCTGCTGTGGCTTTCCCGACCGTGGGACTTCCTATGGCGTTTTGCAGCCAGTGAAGAACCTTTTGCAATTGTCACCATTGTATTGTCAGAAAGGGGACAGAGATTTTGTGTGGAGCAAGTTCCCAAAACATTGATTTTTTTTTTCTCTTAATTTTAGAGTACCCAATTATTTATTTTTTCCAATTAAGGGACAATTTAGTGTGGCCAATCCACCTAACCTGCACATCTTTGGGTTGTGAAAGTGAAACCCACGCAGACATGGGGAGAATGTGCAAACTCCACTCGGACAGTGACCCAGGGCCAGGATTCGAACCTGGGACCTCAGTGCCGCAGTCCCAGTGCTAACCACTGCGCCACATGCTGCCCTCCCAAAACATCGAAGTTAAAACATACGTAAAAATTAAAAAAATTTTTTTTTTTAGAGTACCCAATTATTATTTTTTCCAATTAAGGGGCAATTTAGAGTGGCCAATCTACCTATCCTGCACATCTTTGGGTTGTGGGGGTGAAACCCACGCAGACACGGGGAGAATGTGCAAACTCCACATGGACAGTGACCCAGGGCCGGGATTCAAACCCAGGTCCTCAGCGCCGTAGGCAGCAATGCTAACCACTGTGCCACCGTGCCGCCCACGCATACGTAAAGATGACCTGTTTTGCAGTAACATTTGATATGAGTGAAGGCATGTTAATTGCCAGTCTCTGGGCCAACAAAGAAAAGTACAGCATAGGAACAGGCCCTTCAGCCCTCCAAGTAGAGTTACTGTTGTTGGAGTGATAATGAACATCACCGTCTTGCTTTTGTTCATAGGATCCAAGCTAAATGGTTAAACTGAAACTGAGAGACCAAGCTCGAGCTTGGTGACTTGTTCAGTCTCCCAGCTCGCCTCCCATGCCAGCCAGTGTCCCAGCTATCCCCTATTTCTATGTATTATTAATACCCATCAGCTATTTCTTTTAACTGTAAAAAAATGTAATTAACTGCAATAATATACTTGACATTAACAGACCATAACAATGTAATTCAGATCAGCCATGGTGGTCTCCTCCACTAAATGGCCGAGTGGCCTACTCCTGCTCCTAATTCGTTATGTTTGTATGTAATTGATGACATTAACATGCTTAATACTGAAATGAGGGATGTGCAATCTTTACACCAATTTCTTGGTGCAGTTTTCTGGTAAATATTGCAGTATTTTTCAGCAGTGAATTGGATCTCGACATTGTAATGTAAACCAAGAGTTAAGCCTGCACACACTATGAACTGGGGTTAAGCTCAACACTGCATGTACTTGTGACTGAGGGTTGTTTTCCAACTACGTAGGCTATTAGCCAAGGGTTAAATTGCAGATATTGTTAATTAACTGCTAAGTGTTGGTTGGTTGACTAACCAAGTGGAGGTCAACAGCCAGAAGACACAAATCCCTGTTCTCATGACCAGCCCCCGCCCCTTAATTCCCACGGAGTGGAATTGTGCTTTGTCATGTGAGGAAAAGCCGAGTGCGAGTGACAAGTCGGAGTAGGATTCAAACCTGGGATCCCAAATCGTGACTGAAGAGTTGCAGCTGCACTGACTCCTTTGTGCCGCAGTTTTATTTTACTAAGTACCCTGCAAAACCTTTTAACTTTGGTAGAAGTGTGTGCGTGCATTAGTTTTGATGTTTTCGGACTACTTTTTAAGATATTACAGCAGCACCGTGGCAATGTGAAACATTCCAGAGTACATGCAGTGACAGGCCAGAGCAATCACACAAGCAACACTAGCTTCTCCAAAATCTTTTTCCATCTGCTGGCTGAATGAGCATGTTGGGAGGATCTGGCAGCAGTTGTTGTTTTGCCTCTCGACGGGTGGAACTTTTTTTTTTCAGCGAGGCTCCGACCTCCAGAGACTGACTTAACTGCACAGGCTGGCTGAGAGTGAACATGCCAAGAGGGGAGACTTAAAACCACAGGACCATTGTCTTCTCTTAGCCGAATGAACCTTTTGCAACTCCCCGGGCAGGAACTGGGTGCACTGCTGGCAGCAGCAAAAGGGGGATTTGAATGTGTGAAATTATAAACACGCACGTCATGGGACTTATGATCTGGAAAAGATTTTGCAAGAGCACAGTTCTTGTATGTTTATGACACCGATCACTGATAGCTTTGCACAGTTGGTGGAACCGTGCCTTTGTGCAGTCACTGTCAATATTTGTCGTGGTTAAGGTACCCCTCTTCCTTCAGATAGAGCAGGATGAAACATGATGATTTATTCTTGCTAATATTTAACCTCTATTGTACTTACAGGTCAACAGAATTGCTCTGGACCTCTGCGCGTGAAAAGCAACTGTGAAAACTACCTGCTTGGCCATCAGTCATCAGCACGGTTCGATTTGGTGGTGTGCTCATTTGATACATTGGTGGAGAGCAAGTATCCATGATTAATTTCCAGCTTTCTGACTCGCTCCCTTTAAACCAGAGACTCTAAGATTCTCACCCGAGACAACTTTTCAAAAGTGAAAGGCGGGTGGAGTGGGAGTAGGAGGGTGGAGGGGTGGGGGCAGGTAGTAGTGGACAATAAACCACAAAGAGCCAAGACATCAATTACCCGCCTCGATGCTGCTGTAAGCATGAACGTCCAGGCCCCGGGCAAAAGCTCAGCCAAGCGAAAAGGCAAGCAGATCTCGTTCTTTGGTGAGAACACTGGCATTATTCAATCAAGCCAACCTCTCCAAAGGAAGAACGGAATGATCCGTAGTGAAGCAGAGGTCTCGGGCGGCCTGGTCAACACGCAGCCCCCCATGGTACTTGAGGACCCTGCAAATGTCGGGCAATGCCAGTCTGTCACCTCTGGTTTGGGAATAAATCGAGAGAGTGGTGCAGCCACAGAGAACACCGTGCCCCCAAACTGGGCTGCCTCTGTTCTGATTGACCATCTACCTACAAAGGGGAGCCTAAACTGGAAACCACCCTGCTCTTGGACTCAAAACGTTGCCCCATTCTGTGGCAGCATCGGGAGCATCCTCAATTCCAATACCCCAGGCCCCTTCTCACACATGACCCAGCTGCAGAAACAGCAACTCCAGCAGACACAACTGCAGCATCATCAACAGCAGAAACCACCACAGCATCAACATCAACAACAGCAGATCCAACCTCCACACCAACAGCAGATCCAGCCTTCACAACAACAGCAGATCCAGCCTTCACACCAACAGCAGATCCAGCCTCCACACCAACAGCAGATCCAGCCTCCACACCAACAGCAGATCCAGCCTTCACACCAACAGCAGATCCAGCCTCCACACCAACAGCAGATCCAGCCTCCACACCAACAGCAGATCCAGCCTCCACACCAACAGCAGATCCAGCCTCCACACCAACAGCAGATCCAGCCTTCGCCCCAACAGCAGATCCAGCCTTCACACCAACAGCAGATCCAGCCTTCACACCAACAGCAGATCCAGCCTCCACACCAACAGCAGATCCAGCCTTCACACCAACAGCAGATCCAACCTCCACACCAACAGCATATCCAGCCTTCACACCAACAGCAGATCCAGCCTTCGCCCCAACAGCAGATCCAGCCTTCACACCAACAGCAGATCCAGCCTTCGCCCCAACAGCAGATCCATCCTCCGCCCCAACAGCAGATCCAGCCTCCACACCAACAGGAGATCCAGCCTTCACACCAACAGCAGATCCAGCCTCCACACCAACAGGAGATCCAGCCTCCGCCCCAACAGCAGATCCAACCTCCGCCCCAACAGCAGATCCAGCCTCCACACCAACAGGAGATCCAGCCTCCATCCCAACAGCAGATCCAGCCTCCACCCCAACAGCAGATCCAACCTTCACACCAACAGCAGATCCAGCCTCCACCCCAACAGCAGATCCAGCCTCCACACCAACAGCAGATCCAGCCTCCACACCAACAGCAGATCCAGCCTCCACACCAACAGCAGATCCAGCCTCCACCCCAACAGCAGATCCAGCCTTCACACCAACAGCAGATCCAGCCTCCACACCAACAGCAGATCCAGCCTTCACACCAACAGCAGAATCAGCTACAACATCAACTCCAGCAGCATCAGCTCCAACACCAACTGCAGCAGCAGCTCCAACACCAACAGGCCCAACTGCTCCATCAACATCAGCAACAAAGTAATGAAGCTTTGCCTCAACATCAGTTCTTCCAGTATTCATTCAGCCAGAGCCAGAAGCAAGAGCTGCCCCCAAAAACAGTATTAAACGTGTTCCATCAACCTCACCAGCCATCACTCCTTCCTCTTTACAGTCATCAGGCACAAAATATGTGCCAACAACACATATTCCAGCAGTTCTTCCCTCACCAACAGCCACCTCAGTCTCTGGGCCTCCGGCGGGTTCAGGTGAGCCAGGGGTCAGATCCATCACAACATATAGTTTCAACTGCAGCTCAGTTCCAGCAACTTTCTGAGGCTCAGGTTCGCAAAAGTCTTCAGAAGTCCGCTGTGGTGGGCCACAAACCGAAACCCCCACCACGTCAGCTGGTGACTGAGTTTCAAGTACCCTCAGCAAAACTGGCACAATACTCTTTCAAGGAACGGAAGACGAAACTCTCCCAGTTTGAGTTGCAGAGACTTGAGAATCCACCCGGCACTGCAGAGAACGCCAGGCAACACTGGCCACAAGCCTATGGGCCTGAGCTCCAGAAGCTGCTGAATGTGCCGCCGAACCATTGCGTGCAGAACCAGCTCAAACTATTTGAGGTGGATTCACTTCCCCCAAAGAGCGTGCAGGCAGATAAAGTGGACGGCTGGAGTCAGAAAGAGCAGGGGAAAACCCAGCTGTCTCGAGACGGTAAAAGGCCTGCTCAGGTCGCTGCCCAGGAACCTGCCTCACCGGCTGACGAGGCCGCTGATGGCATTGTGCACAGCACGACAAGAAAAGGGAGAACTTTGAATGAAACCAATGGACTAGAGCCACAACACGTATCCACGGAGCCCCTACCCAGCAGGAACTCCTCGGTGGAGGTAAGCATTTAACTGCTCCTGAACCTTCTAATTCCAACTCCACCTCACCCAACACTTCAAAGGTGTGTAGCTCTCTCCTCCCTCCAACTTCTCCCAAAAATCCTGAAAACCCAACAACCCCTGATCCCACCTCTCCATAGGAAGAACTTGCGTTTATACAGCACCTTCCACAACCTAAAGGCCAATTCAATGCATTTTGAAATGTAGTCACTGTAACATAGGAAATGCAGCAGCCAATTTGCACACAATGAGATTCACACAGTGACTAGAGAATCTGTTGTAGCGATGTTAGTTAAGGGTCCATTATTGGGCGGGGTACGAGGCTTAAGATCTCCTGATTTAGACACTTTCTGGACTCAACATTGAGTTCAACACTTCAGACCATCAACTCGATCCTCCATTTTAAATCTAACCCTCCCCCCTCCCCCAAGTCTGCATCTTCTTCTCATGGTTTTGCTTTCAAACAGCGCTGACCTGTTATCCTGATATTGACACATGTTCTTTCCTGTGGCTGCGGAGCCTAGAGTTGGAATCAGGATGAGGAGTCGGCCACTTCGGACTGAGAAGATAAATCTTTTTTTTTAAAAATAATTTTTATTGAAATTTTTTGAAAAATATATATCAACAAAACAATACAATAATAACAATAACAATAATAATAATGAACACCCCCCGGCACCCGTAACAACGCATATAACAAACCCCCCCCAACCCCAATAAACAACAGAATAAATTAACAATAAGCAAATTAACTTAAACACTATCCCCCTAAACCACCCCCCCCCCCCCCCCCCCCGGGTTGCTGCTGCTGCTGACCTAGTACCTTATCGTTGAGCCAGAAAGTCGAGGAAAGGCTGCCACCTCCTAAGGAACCCTTGTATCGACCCCCTCAGGGCGAACTTGACCCTTTCCAACTTAATGAATCGCGCCATGTCATTAATCCAGGTCTCCACACTCGGAGGTCTCGCATCTTTCCACTGCAGCAAGTTCCTCCGCCGGGCTACTAGGGACGCAAAGGCCAAGACATCGGCCTCTTTCGCCCCCTGCACTCCCGGCTCCACCCCAACCCCAAATATCGCGAGTCCCCAACCTGGCTCGACCCCGGATCCCACCACCCCCGACACCGCCTCCCCCCCCCCCCCCCCCCCCACCCCCCAGAACCCCTCCAGCGGCGGGCATTCCCAGAACACATGGGCATGGCTCGCCGGACCCCCCGAACACCCGACGCACCTGTCTTCGCCCCCAAAGAACCCACTCATCCTAGATCCGGACATGTGGGCCCGGCGCAGCACCCCGAACTGGACGACACGAAGCCTCGCACATGAAGAGGAGGAGTTCACCCTCTCCAGGGCGTCCGCCCATGTTTCCCCCTCAATCTGCTCCCCCAGCTCCACCTCCCACCCAGCCCCCAGCTCCTCTACCGACGCCTCCCCCACCTCCTGCATTACCTGGTAGATGTCAGACACCTTCCCATCCCCGACCCACACCCCCGAAAGCACCCTATCCCTTACCCCCCACGGGGGCAGCAAAGGGAACCCCTCCACCTGTCGCCTAGTAAACGCCTTGACCTGAAGGTACCTGAACATATTCCCGGGGGGAGCCCAAACTTCTCCTCCAGTTCACCAAGGCTCGCGAACCTCCCGTCGATAAACAGATCACCCAACTTCCTAATGCCCGCCCTGTGCCACCCCACGAACCCGCCATCCATGTTCCCTGGGACAAACCGGTGGTTCCCCCGCAGTGGGGCCTCCGCCGAGCCCCCCACTTCCTCCCTGTGTCGCCTCCACTGCCCCCAAATTTTGAGGGTAGCCGCCACCACCGGGCTCGTTGTGTACCTCGTTGGAGGGAGCGGCAACGGCGCCGTTACCTGTGCCTTCAGGCTCATGCCTCCACAGGACGCCATCTCCATCCGTTTCCATGCTGCCCCCTCCCCATCCATTACCCACTTACGTACCATCGAGACGTTAGCCGCCCAATAGTACTCAGAGAGATTGGGCAGCGCCAGCCCCGCTCTATCCCTGCCCCGCTCCAAAATAACCCTCCTTACCCTCGGAGTCCCGTGCGCCCAAACAAATCCCAGAATGCTGCTGTTCACCCTCCTAAAAAAGGCCCTCGGAACAAAAATGGGGAGGCACTGAAACAAAAACAAAAACCTCGGGAGCACCGTCATTTTAACGGACTCTACTCTACCCGCCAACGACAGCATGTCCCACCTTTTAAATTCCTCCTCCATCTGCTCCACCAACCTAGTAAAATTGAGCTTGTGCAGAGTCCCCCAGCTCCTAGCCTCCTGAACCCCCAGGTACCTAAAACTCCTCACTGCCCTCTTTAGCGGGAGCCTACCAATCCCCTCCTCCTGATCTCCCGGGTGTACGACAAACAGCTCACTCTTGCCCAGGTTCAATTTATATCCCGAGAAACTCCCGAACTCAGCAAGAATCTCCATCACCTCCGGCATTCCCCCTACCGGGTCTGCTACATACAACAGCAAGTCGTCCGCATACAGCGACACTCGGTGCTCCTCCCCACTTCGCACCAAACCCCTCCACATCCTCGACTCCCTGAGAGCCATGGCAAGAGGCTCTATTGCCAGCGCCAAAAAGCAAGGGGGACCCCTGCCTCGTCCCACGGTGGAGCCTGAAGTACTCGGACCTCCTCCCATTTGTCGCTACACTCGCCAGCGGGGCCTCGTACAGCAACCTCACCCATTTAATAAACCCCTCCCCAAACCCGAACCTCTCTAACACCTCCCACAAGTACCCCCACTCAACCCTATCAAAGGCCTTCTCCGCATCCAATGCCACCACAATCTCCGCCTCTCCTTCTGCTGCCGGCATCATTATCACATTTAGCAGCCTTCGCACGTTAGTGTTCAGCTGCCTCCCCTTCACAAAACCCGTCTGATCTTCATGTATCACCCCCGGCACACAGTCCTCTATTCTAGTGGCCATGATCTTGGCCAGCAACTTGGCGTCTACATTCAGCAGTGAAATCGGCCTGTATGAACCGCACTGCAACGGGTCCTTATCACGCTTCAGGATCAGGGAGATTAGTGCCCGAGACATCGTCGTGGGCAGAACACCCCCCTCCCATGCCTCGTTAAAGGTCCGAACCAGCAGGGGGCCCAGCAGGTCCGCGTATTTCTTATAAAATTCAACCGGAAACCCATCCGGTCCCGGCGCCTTCCCCGACTGCATGTGGCCAATCCCACTGACCAGCTCCTCCAACTCGATCGGCGCCCCCAGTCCCTCCACCTGCTCCTCCTGTACCCTTGGAAATCAGAGCCTGTCCAGAAAATTCTCCATTCCCCCTCCCACCGCCGGTGGCTCCGACCGGTACAGTTCCCTATAGAAGTCCCTAAAGACCTCATTGACCTCTGCCCCCTGCCGCACCACAGTCCCATCTCTATCCTTCACTCCACCAATCTCCCTAGCCGCGTCCCGCTTACGCATCCTGCTCGCCTTCTCTCCATACTCATAGACCGCTCCCTGCGCCTTCCTCCACTGTGTCTCCGCCTTTCTGGTGGTCAATAAATCAAACTTGGCCTGCAAGCTACGCCGTTCCCCCAGCAATCCCTCCCCCGGGGCCTCCGCGTACCTCCTATCCACACTCAACAGCTCCTCCACCAGTCTCTCCCTCTCCCCCCTCTCCCTATGGGCTCGGATGGAGATCAGCTCCCCCCTAATCACTGCCTTCAGAGCCTCCCACACCATCCCCACTCGGACCTCCCCAGTATCATTGGCCTCGAGGTACCTCTCAATACATCCCCGGACCCTCCTGCACACCTCCTCATCAGCCAACAACCCCATGTCCAAACGCCAAAGCGGGCGATGGTCCCGCACCTCCCCCATCTCCAGATCCACCCAATGCGGAGCATGGTCAGAAATCACGATAGCCGAATACTCGGCCTCCTCCACCCTCGGGACTGAAATTGAATGGATTGAAAGATGACCTCTGGCTGCATGAGGCTTACCTCAGAATGGGTAGTGGTCTGTCAGTGCACTGATCTCCTCAGTTACCGATATTCCATCAATCTCAGACTTGAATATAGTCAACAACTGAGCATCCCCTCCGATTAACTCAATGCATTTTAGGCTTGATTCGAGCAGTGGAGGAAATGCAAAGAGATTTTAAAAGATGATTTCAGAATTGAGGCAGTTATACCAATACAGAATGAGCATGCTGGGAATTGTTTTGCTCCATTTAAAAAGAGGAGGCAGGGCAGCACGGTGGCCTGGTGGTTAGCACAACCGCCTCACGGCGCTGAGGTCCCAGGTTCGATCCCGGCTCTGGGTCACTGTCCGTGTGGAGTTTGCATATTCTCCCCGTGTCTGCGTGGGTTTCGCCCCCACAACCCAAAGATGTGTAGAGTAGGTGGATTGGCCACGCTAAATTGCCCCTTAATTGGAAAAAATAATTGGGTAATCTAAATTTATTAAAAAATAAATAAATAAATAAATTTTAAAAAAAGAGGAGGCTGAGGGGTGAATTGATGGAGGTGTTTTAAGGTTATGATGAAAGGGTTTGTTACGGTAGATGCGCGGTAGTGCATCTGAAGGGCCGCAATCAAAGGAAAAAGTACTGAAATTTATATAGCGCCTTTCGCGACTTCAGGACATCCGTCAATAATTCAAAGCCTAATGGTGATCCAAACGAGTGATCAGTACAGTCATAATTCCTTTATGACCCTTTCTTTTAATGGCCAGGACCAAAACCCAAATTACTTTGAGGATTAAAACATTTTTACAGGCACATTCATTCCTGAAACGCGTTCCAGTGTCCCTACCTACAATCCAGTGTACAGAGCGCATTTGGTCTCCTGTGCCCCTGCTGGCTATTTTTGAAAGAATTTTGCAGTTAGTCCCACTCTTTCCCCTTCGCCCCTTATCCAATTCCCTTTTGAAAGTTATCATTTTTTTTTGTTCATGGGGCTTGGGCATCGCTAGCTGGGCCAGCATTTATTGCCCAGCCCTAATTGTTCTTGAGGGGACACTTTTTTTATTTATTTATTTTTTAATTATAAATTTAGAGTACCCAATAATTTTTTCCAATTAAGGGGCAATTTAGAGTGGCCAATCTACCTATCCTGCACATCTTTGGGTTGTGGGGGTGAAACCCACGCAGACACGGGGTGAAAGTGCAAACTCCACACGGACAGTGACCCAGGGCCGGGATTTGAACCCGGGTCCTCAGCGCCGTAAGGCAGCAATGCTAACCACTGTGCCACGTGCTGCCCTCTTGAGGGGACACTGAAGAGTCAATTACATTTCTGTGGATCTGGAGTCACATGTAGGCCAGGTAAGGACGGCAGATTTCCTTCCCTAAAGGACATGAATTAACCAGATGGGTTTTACGACAATCAACAAAGGTTGTCATGGTTATTATTAGACTTTCAATTCCAGATTTTTATTGATTTCAAATTTCACCATCTGGCATGTTGGGATCCGAACCGGGGTCCCGAGCATTACCCTGGAACTCTGGATCTCTAGATTACTAGTCCACAGGGCCGGCTCAAGGCACCGGCAACTCGGGCAGTCGCCCGGGGCGCCATGTGCTAGGGGGCGCCAGAGACTCTGGTCCCGCGCATGCGCAGTTGGGCCGGTGCCAACCAGCGCATGCGCGGTGGCCGCCCTCCCCCGCGGTGGCCGCCCTCCCCCGCGGTGGCCGCCCTCCCCCAGGGCGGCCCCCCTCGTGTCCGCCCCCCCGCCCTGCTCCTCGGCCCCGCCCCCCCTTGGCCCCCCCCTAGCCCCCCCCCCCCCCTCCCCCCTCCCCCCAAGGGCGCCGAAGTTCAGCTTGCCCGGGGCGCCAGCAACCCTAGGGCCGGCGCTGCTAGTCCAGTGACGATACCTCTGCGTCACCACCTCCTCCAAATTGAATCTGCTTCCACCACACTTTCAGACAGTGCATTCTGGATCATAATAACTTGTTGCTTTTTTTTTTTAGAAACTCTTCATCTGGTTTCTTAAGTATGAATAGTTCTGCAAAAAAAAAAAACCCATGATGTCTCAAATGATTCTGATAGATGGATTTCTTTTCTTACAGCAGTTTCACGTCTTAAAGTGACTTGAAGTCTTAACTTCCTGTGTGGTCATTCCTGGGCCAATATTCATTGTTCAACCAACCTCACTAAATCAGATTATTTAGCCATGCTGTTTGTGGGATCTTGCTGTACATTAATTGGCTGTCAACTTCCCAAACTACGACCGTTCAAAAGTATTAGATTGGCTGGAAAGTGCCCCGACGACCTGAAGAAAACAATAAAAACGCAAGATCTTAATTCTTGGCTGCGCACCACTTTTCCGGTCTCAGTAATGTAAAATATATAGCACTGGAGGAAATGCAAAGAGATTTTAAAAGATGATTTCAGAATTGAGGTAGTTATACCAGTAAAGAATGAGCATGCTGGGAATTTTTTTGCTCCGTTTTAAAAAGAGGTTGCTGAGGGGTGAACTGATGGCGGTGTTTTAAGGTTATGATGAAAGGGCTTGTTACGGTAGAAAATATATTTAATCTTGTGGGGAATCCAGGAATGAGGTTATAGATAGAAGATAGTCACTAATAGTTCTAAAAGCGAATTCAGGAGAAACTACTTTATCCAGGGAGTGGTCAGAATGTGGATAAATAAAAACAGAATACTGCAGATCCTGGCAATCTGAAATGAATACAGAAAGTGTTTGTAATACTTGGCAAGCTTCGCAGCATCTGTGGTGAGTGAGAGTTAGTTTTGAGTTGAATATGACTCTTGAAAGATTGTAGGAATGTGATGGGTTTCATGCGGTTGAAAGGAGGGAGGAGGAAGAATAAAATATACGGAACAAGAGCAGAAGGAGACCATTCAGCCCCTCGAGCCTGCTCCACCGTTTAATAAGATCATGGCTAATCTGTATGTGCGAGTTCCACATTCCCCATCTACCCCCGATAACCGTCAACCCTTGCTGGGCAAGGTAATCAATCTATCGCCGCCTTAACAAATATTCAGCGACCCTGCTTCACCCTGTTCCACAGTCGCACAACCCTCTAAGAGAAAATCATTCTGCTTATCTCTTGTCATATAAGGAAAACCACTAATTTTAAAACTGTGCTACCTAGTTCTGGATTCCCCTGCAAGATGAAATATCCTTTAAACATCCGCCGTGCCACTATTGATCAGGATCTTGTATACTTCAGTCAAGTCACCCCTTCCTCTTCTAAACTCACGTGGAAACACGGCAAGCCTCTCCAACCTAGCCTCATAAGGCAACCCGCTCATTCCAGATAGCAATCTAGTAAACTTCCTCTGAACTGCCTCCAATGCAGTTACATCCTCCTTTGAATAAGTAGACCAGAACTGCACACAGTATTCGAGGTGTGTTCTCACCGATGTCTGTAAAACTAAAAGAGAGAGTCTGGGTGCGAATGTCTCTCCAGATCTTTCTTCTCCTTCACTTCCCTCTGACTCCATTCCTCCTTCTCATCTTGCCTTTTGCTGTGTACTTGTAATGTCCTCTGACATTGAACCATCTGTCCTCAGCACAGGGTTCAGTTCTATCCCCTTACACCCACACCTCAACGAGTTTGGAACTCGGTATGACTTTGAGCTCTTCTTCTCTGTCCAGGTGCCCCCCCCCCCCCCCCCCCAAACCCTGACCAGAAGATCCTTCAACCTGCCTCCAATATTCTCACTCCACCAGACTCTTATTTGCTCTTGATCTTTTCATTGAGAACTGTCAAATTGACATCGGGCATCATCATTTTCCTGCTCCCCTCATTCACTGTAGCCCATTGCCACCTGAACTTTCTGCACTTTGTTCACTCCGATCTCACCCCGATACTGTTTATCAAACCTGCTGACAAAGGTGGCGCCATTGTTTTCTGGCGTACTGACCTCTAACTTGCAGAGACTGAGCAGCAACTCTCCAATATCCATTCCAACCACCCCCAGACAATGACCATACCACCAAACATCATGATTGTTTCTAGGACTGTTGCTGACCTCGTCTCCCTCCACAACTTTTCCTGCCTCAAACCCAATCCCACACTGAACCCACGTTTACCTCTTTCCCAAAAAACAGGACTGTCCTCGTCGACCCACCTTTTCAACCTGTTCCTGCCCCACCAACTCGTTTCTTCCTATCTTGACTCTATTTTTGTTCCCCTCGTCCAGTCTTTTTGAAGAAATCAGATGTGCTGTGGATAAAGGGGAACTGGTGGATGTACTGTCCTTTGATTTCCAGAAGACATTTGATAAGGTGACCCATCAAAGGTTATTGCGGAAAATAAAGCTCATCGCGTAGGGGCTAACATTAAACCATAGACATGGTATAACACAAAAGGCGGCCATTCAGCCTATCTTGTCCATGCCCAACCAAAAACGTCCAGGCGCCCTTTCTAATCGCATCTTCTTGCCGATTGCCCTGCAGCTTACAGCACTTAAGGTGCAGATCCAGGTACTTTTTAAAGAGTTTAGGGTCTCTACCTCCATCACCAACTCGGGCAGCGAATTCCAGACTCCCACTACCCTCTGCGTAAAAACGTTTGTCTTCATGTTCCCTCTACACCTTCTGCTTCTTGAACCCATGACTCCTGATTTTTGAACTCTGTGCCAAGGGAAATAGGTTCCTCCTTTCTACTCCAACTCTACCCCTCACAATTCCGTATACCTCAATCACATAAATAGGTATTGTTATGGTTGTTGAGGTATAATGAGTGATGTGCCACAGGATCAGTGATGGGGCGTCCACTTTTTGCAATCTGTATGAATGACTTGAAGAGATCGAAAGTACAATTGTTAAATTTGCTTTTGATACAATGATCGGTGGGAAGGTAAGTTGTGGAGAGGGCAGGCGAGTACTACAAAGGGGAAGGGGTTGAGTGAGTGGGCGAGGATCTGGCAAATGGAGTATAATGTGGGAAAAAGATAAATTGTGCATTTTGGCAGGAAGAATAAAATAGCATATTATCTAAAAGGTGAGAGATTGCAGAGCTTTGAGATGCAGAGGGATGTGGGTGTCTAGTGCATGAATTGCAAAAGACTGGCATGCAGGTACGGCGAGTAATTAGGGAAGCAAATAGAATGTTATTGTTTATTGTGAGGGGAATTGATTACCAAAATAGGGAGATTATGCTTTAGTTATACAGGCACTGTTGAGACCACATCTGAAGTACTGTGTACAACATTAGTCTCCTTATTTAAGGAATGATGTAAACGTGTTAGAAACAGTTCAGAGAAGGTTTTCTAAACTAATACGAGGAATGGACAGGTTATTTTGTGTGAATGTTTGACAGGCAATTTACTGGAATTGAAAAGAGTAAAAGGCGACTTGATTGAAACGTATTGGCTTGAATCTTGCGTGCGTCAGACGCATGTGATCAGCGGGCCCGGAAGCAGACGCGATATGCGCTTCCGGCCTCCGATCTTGATTGCACCCTGGCTAGCCAATTAACTGGCAGCCAGCGTGAAATGCAAGGTGTGAGAGGCTCCGTGCTGCCGGGGTGGGGGGAGATGGGAAAAGGACTGGTGGGCGAGTGACTTGAGGGTGTAGGTGGGCACTCCCTGAAAGCTGACAGCTGCTCTGGAGCTGCCTGAGGGAGCTGTCAGAAAAACAAATGAGCTGAATAAACTGCTGCTAACTGTGTTAATGCTGCACCCGATAGCAGACAACATAGGTTCTCATCTCTCAAACATCGTCTTTTGCTTTATTTATCCTCGGACATTTACTCAGACCCACATGGATGGACTTTGTACCGTGACGGTTGCCTTGCTGAATAGCTACCTGCCAACTGTTAAAGTGGGCAGGCCATGTAAAACTGTTGACGAGAGGTTTCTCAGTCCAGAGATGCGCAGGTTAGGTGGACTGGCCATGATATTGCGGATATAGGACGGGAACAGGGCCGTGGTAGGGTGCTCTTTCAATAGGCTGGTGCAGACTTGATGGGCTGAGTGGCCTCCTTCTGCACTGTGGATTCTTAATGGGCTTAATTGTCCTGAGTGGTCTTAACAGGGTGAGTGTGCAGAGGATGTTTTCTCTTGTGGAAGAATCAGGGGGTTTTATTTTTAAATATGGGTTCATCCATTTAAGAGCAAAATGAGGAGAAACATTTTCTGAGGGCCCTGAGTAAGGCGGTGGAAACATTGACTTTGAATATTTTCAAGACCGAGGTAATTAGATTCTTGATAAACAACAGGGTGAAAAGTTACCAAGGGCAGCACGGTAGCATAGTGGTTAGCATAAATGCTTCACAGCTCCAGGGTCCCAGGTTCGATTCCCGGCTGGGTCACTCTCTGTGCGGAGTCGGCACGTCCTCCCCGTGTGTGCGTGGGTTTCCTCCGGGTACTCCGGTTTCCTCCCACAGTCCAAAGATGTGCGGGTTAGGTGGATTGGCCATGCTAAATTGCCCGTAGTGTCCTAAAAAGTAAGGTTAAGGGGGGGGTTGTTGGGTTACGGGTATAGGGTGGATATGTGGGTTTGAGTAGGGTGATCATGGCTCGGCACAACATCGAGGGCTGAAGGGCCTGTTCTGTGCTGTACTGTTCTATGTTAGGCAGGAGATTATGGTCCGATCAGTCTTGATACTATTGAATGATAGAGCAAGCTCGAAGGGCCGAGTGGCCTACTCCTCCTAGTTTGTATGTTCTTCCCAACCACATCTGTAACTCTTCTGACATCTACGTTATTTCAACCATTTCTAATCTCCTGGTGTGAACGCCTTTGGCCGGCTGCGGGAAGGGAGACTCCTGCTGTCGGCGGGTGTGTGCCGTGCTGGAAAACTGGCAGGCTAGAGAATCTCACCCCTGGTCTTTAACCCTCTCCCTCCTCACCATGCACTGCCCCAAACACACTTTTTCCAGATGAAACACCGATTTACTTTCACTTCTTTCAATTTGTGCAGCTCATAATACGGTCTCCTGTATACTGGGGAGACCAAAGCAGTTTGGGCGGCCGCTTTGCGAACACCTTCCACTCCGTCTGCATTCCGAAAGCATGATCCTAAGCTTTTGGCATGCATGGCGTTGCAATTCACCACCCTGCTCTCGCTGACATCTCTGTCCTCGAGCTGCTGCACTGTTCCAGTGAAGCTCAATGTAAACAGGAGGAGTGGCACCTTATCTTCCGATTCGGCACTTCACAGCTTTCTGGACTTGACATTTAAGTTCAGCGACTTCAGACCATGAATTCTGTCCACCATTTTGACTTTTGTTTTACCATGTGCTAGTCGGAAACTTGTTTTTGATATTTTTGCTTTTGGATAGCTGCTCATTATTCTGCCATTCGCACTGGCTCTGGACAAATGATTTGTTTCTCAATTACAACCACTCCCTTTGCCTTTTGTTCCATGATATTCTCTCCTGTCTTCTAACCTATCCCAGGCCTTCTCTTTTGTTCTTCCTCCACTTTCCCCACCTTTCAATGGCATAAATCTCATCCTTCAAGGAGAATGATATTCAGTCTCATTAGGTAGTAGGAATATATGATATTCCTACTGCCATCAGATTTTTGAATGGACCTACCCCGTATTAAGTTGCTCTTTTCTCTACATCTTGCTATAACTGTAACATTATATTCTGCAGTCTCTCCTTCCTTCCCTATGTACGGTATGCATGGTTTGTACAGCATGCGCGAAACAATACTTTTCACTGTATATTAATACATGTGACAATAATGAATCAAATCAGCTCGGCATGTTAACTCTTTCTTTCACCACAGATGCTGCCAGACCTGTTGAGTATTTTCAGCACTTCCTGTTTTTGGGTTATAATGTGGAACTTGCTCCCATAGTGAGTGGTTGAGGTGACCAGCATAGGTGCATTTAAGGGACGTTGGATGAACAGATGAGAGAGAAAGTAATAGAGGGTTTGGTGATATGCAGCAGACCAGGAGATGTCTCGGGAGGAGCATAAACGTCAGCATGGACTAGTTAACTGTTTGTATGAAATAGTTCCTCTCTAAGCCTTTTCCCTCTATGGTATATTTTGGGAAGAGAAGGTAAAAATTGATTGCTGTTGTTCTCTTTCAGACTCTGGCGAGTGACTCCCAAGAAGAAAGTAAGAGAAGGACCGCTGGGCACTCGAAGGCCACTGTGGAATCTGCCACCACCAAGGGTCAGCTTGATGACGGCTGCCTGATGCCACTTGTGATACCAGTGTCAGTGCCAGTCCGAAAAATGGACTCTGTTACAACAAACACTGACAGGACAGGGGAAGGGGAATCCCAAAGGAATTTATCAAGTGAAAAGGATCCATCCGATTTGAGTCTATCCCTATTAACAAGCCGCAGGCGTAGATTGAGTCGAGGCTCAGGAATGGAGCACTCAGTCCAGGTAACATCCCTTGTTAACAATGTGCATTTGTAGAGTCATAGAGTCATTAAATGTACAGCTCAACTATAAATATATCCAACTGTTTAACTATTGTAGCTCAACTATAGCTCAACTATAGTTAATTGAGGAAACCTAATTAGACACAATAAAGATGGAAGGCAGGTGATATATTGCAGCTGTAGCATGTGGGGCCTGGTACACACCAGAGTGAATTAAGGCTACATCGTGGAGTTGACCATTGGCCAGAAACTTAACTGGACTAGCCATACAAATACTGTGACTGCAAAAGCAGGTCAGAAGCTAGGAATGCTGTGGCAAGTACCTCCCCTCTCGACTCCCCAAAGCGAAAGTAAAATCGCCATAGTCCCAGATGACCATAGGCTGCTTTCCCCTTTGAGGGGGAGAACTGCCTGGTGGTGATTTAACCTGAGGATCATCACACCTTAGGCGAGGGGCAAGGTTGAGAAGGCGGAGCCTTCATGAATACCCTCAGCCGCTATGGGATTTGAACCCAAGCTGTTGGCCTCGCTCTGCATCACAAACCAAATGTTCAACCAGCTGAGGGAGTGCTACCTCTGTACGAATAGTAATCTTTTTTAATTCTTCAATTTCATAAGCCCCTTGGTCGCGTCCATGAAGACCGATTCAAAGTAACTGTTTAGTTCCTCCATAATAAATTCTCCTGACCCCACCTGTAATCACCCCATTGGCCCATCGGGTTGCACCGACCCTCTGAAAGATCACTCTATCTAGGCCCACTCCCCTGTCTTCCCCGTAACTCACGCCTTGATCATAGTCGATCCCCCAACCTGCACATCTTTGGACTGTGAGAGCAAAACGGAGCACCCGGAGGAATCCCACACAGACATAGGGGGGAAAAGTGCAAACTCCACACAGTCACCAAGGTTAGAATTGAACCCGGGTCCCTGGCGTTCTTGAGGCAGCAACACATACCACTGTGTTGCCTGCCACATTGACCATAACTAGTCTTTTCTTTTTCACATACCTAAAAAAGTTTTTGCAGTCTGCCTTTATGTTCATCGCTAGTTTACTAGTCAGGTTTGCTTGGCAGGGCAGCATGGTGGTGCAATGGATAGCATTGCTGCCTCACGGCGCCGAGGTCCCAGGTTCGATTCTGGCTCCAGGTCACTGTCCGAGTGGAGTTTGCACATTCTCCCCATGTCTGCGTGGGTTTCGCCCCCACAACCCAAAGATGTGCAGGCTAGGTGGAGTGGCCACGCTAAATTGTCCCTTAATTGGAAAAAATGAATTGGGCACTCTAAATTTATATTAAACAAAAGGTTTGCTTGGCACATGGGAACAGGAGGAGGCATTTTGCCCCTTTGAGTCGGTTGTGGTTGATCTGAACAAACAAACATCTAACTGATCTTGGTTTGAAAATTTCAGCTCAACCACTTTTTGGAGATTTTGGAAATTTCCACTGCCCTTTGTGTGGGTGTGTTTTGACATATCCTCATCCCCCAGGCTGGGCTCAGATTTTATATCTCCGTGTCCTGAATTCCCCCCTATAGGGGAACAAAACTTTCATCACCTCCTCTATTAAATTCTTTCAATAATCTTTTGTTTTAATCCCATCATTAAAGTTACAATGCGTAGAGTGGGCAAGGCAAACCCTTAATCAATCTCATAGTTTGCTCTGAAATTCAAATTGAAGCCAATTCATGGCCTCCACAAGAGAGATGTGCAAGATTCAAGCTGACAGGAAAGTTATTGCATCTCATCTTGGACTTGACATGATGCTTAGACAAAAGTCCAAGAAGCGATTCCTTTGATAATCATAATCACCTCAATTAGATCGCCCCTTAATCTTCTATACACATGCCTATGGCTCGGTTACAGACCGAGCTATGCTGCAGGGAGCAAGTACAGTGAAACCCGTATAAACCGACTCAAATAGCATGTATGGCAAAGGGCATCTGAAGCCGTAGACACTCTCAAATTACAAACCACGGGCAGCCTTCAATATGCCCAGCCCTTAGTCTGTGCTGTTCTGGTCACCATTTAGAAAATGTAAATCGATGCACTGGAGACACATAGAACATAGAACAGTACAGCACAGAACAGGCCCTTCGGCCCTCGATGTTGTGCCGAGCAATGATCACACTACTTTAAACCCACGTAACCCGTATACCCGCAACCCAACAATCCCCCCATTAACCTTACACTACGGGCAATTTAGCATGGCCAATCCACCTAACCCGCACATCTTTGGACTGTGGGAGGAAACCGGAGCACCCGGAGGAAACCCACGCACACACGGGGAGGACGTGCAGACTCCACACAGACAGTGACCCAGCCGGGAATCGAACCTGGGACCCTGGAGCTGTGAAGCATTGATGCTAACCACCATGCTACCGTGAGGCCCCCTAAAGACACCACAGAGAAAATTTACAAGGATGATGCTAGAAATGGATGGGTTTCCTTCTGAGGGGCGACCTGAAAGAAACTCCTTTTGTGGAATGGCAAGCGCTTTACCCAGCATGCAGTGTGGCAAGGAAACCACCCTATCTCTGGGATTGAATGTGTGAATGGCCCGCCCAGGCGTAGAGCAGCTCTTTACCCAGCATGCAGTGTGGCAAGGAAACCGCCCTATCTCTGGGATTGAATGTGTCAATGGCCCACCCAGGCATAGAGCACTTTCTTTGTTGATATGGATGCTAGATAAAAGCCCCTCTACGTTCTACTGAGAACATTTTGAAAATAAAGACAGCTGATGACCGTCCTTAAGATGTCTGCAAATTTACAGCTTTCGCAATAGTGTCTGTTCTGTATCTGAATAAAATGTGATGCTTATCTTTTCAGGAGAATGCTAGCTCCAGAGGTCATGTGAACCCAACAGCCAAACTGAAACGGCGGCCCAGACCGGAGCCCCTCTTCATTCCACCCAAGCCCCTCAATCATGTCTCTGTCATCACTTACCCACCTGGCACCCTCTACCAAAGCAACCTGCGCTCACCAGTCCGGCTGCTAGATCATCCCCTGGACAAGAACTTCCAGCCTCCACCCTACACTCCACCACCGATCCTCAGCCCCATGCGGGAGGGCTCAGGACTCTACTTCAACGCCTTCCTGTCTTCCACGAGCAACTCATCCCAACCAGTCACGCCAAGGTCTACTCCTAAAACCTCCTTAAACCAATCAAGTGAGTTCTTTGTCCATTGACTTTTCTCCTTTCCCCTGCTGTGGTATAAATTGGGGTTAAATGCTCAAGAATGTAAACCCCGAAGAACAAGTTCTCCTTGTCTAAGACTGTTGATATTGCAATTTTAGGGTACCTTTGTGGTGGCGGTGTGGAATTTTTATATCAAACCTATACAACCATCCCCACATCCCAGTGGACGGTTACTATTCTAGATGCATGTCTATCTGTAACTGCTTTGTGTGTGTATGCAGAGAATGAGATAAAGTGGTGATAACTCCTCTGACTTTGGATTTGTATAGTATTTTCAGAACCTCGGGATGTCCCGATAAAACACATCCCAGTTTAAGAGTGGCCAGACAATCGATTTCCACATTGCTGGTGTCTGCCTCTCCTGCCCTAGGCACACTGGCTGCACACAGCACCCTGCCTTACCTCCGCACCTTAACAGAGATTAACTTCTGCACGCAGAATTTGGTACAATGGCAGCGATACATTGTATATTTGTTACACTATTTGTATACAATCTTGGTCAATATTCATGACCACTGCTGCAATGTGTGTTTCACAACCTTGTGTTCAAATCCGTTCACGGCCTGACAACAACAATATGGTGTAGTCCATAGAATCCCAACAGTGCAGAAGGAGGCCATTTGGCCCATCGAGTCTGCACTGACTATCCGAAGGAGCACTCTATCGAGGCCCACTCTCCCGCCCTATCCGCGTAACCCTGCTCGTTGATCGTGGCCAATCCACCTAACCTGCACATCTTTGGACTGTGAGAGGAAACCAGAGCACCCGAAGGAAACTCACGCAGACGGGGGGAGAAAGTGCAAGTTTCACACAGTCATCCAAGGCCATAATTGAACCCGAGTCCCTGGCACTTTGAGGCAGCAGTGCTAACTACTGTGCCGCCCCAAAATAGTAAAACGTCTCAAGGAAAATTGCCACACACAATTTTGCACTAAGCCAATTATGGTGGTAAAAGGACTGGTAGTCAAAACCTTGGTCAAAGCGGTTGATTTTAAGGACAATGTTTAAGGAAGTAAGAGAGTGCAGCAGTTTGGGGATGGAACTCTTTAAATCTGACGGCAGTGTCTGAGTGAAGGAAATCCGGAAGGTGTGTAGGAGGCCAGAATTGGATCAGCGCAGCGATCTCTTAAAGGGTTGTAGGGTGACAGGCTCTTACAGAGCTAGGAAAGAACAAGGCCGTATGCAACTCCTTTTTGATTTTTGTCAGATTATACTCCTGTGAAGCACCTTGGGACGTTTCGCTACCCGAAAGGCGCTACAAAAATGCAAAGTTGTAAATCTGTATAAGCTGAAGAGGGTAGTGAGATTTCATATGGAGCTGCCCCCACCTATCACATCTCGCTCTGGACCTTTAAAGTGGCTCTGAAGATTGGAATATTTTCTCTCTCCTCTAGACAATGCTGAGACTCCTCCTCCAGTTCTCTCCCTCATGAACGAAACCACACCGGCAAGCATTGAACCGTAAGTAATTGCCAAAGGCGCTGTCTTTTCCTTTTTATTTTATACACACAACACGGGTATCCTGATCAAATGTGGCACAGGACATCACAAGACCAAGCAAGCATGCCTAGAATGGATGTCAGGTGGATCATACAACAGAAACCAGGTTGAATACTGTATAGAAGGTTCAGCGGCGAATTGAGAAAACAAATAAGAAAAACAAAGGGAGAACATGAGAAGAGACAGGCAGCTAACATAAAAGGGAATCTAAAAGTTTTTATAAGCAAAAAAATAGTCCCAGGATGGGTGGGTCTAACTGGGGACCAAAAAGGAGATCTACAGATGGATGCAGGGAGCATGGTTGAGGTATAAATTATTGTAAATTTACAAAAGTATATTCTGACAGGTAATGGTGAAAGAAAGGTGATTCACAGAAGGTTTATACGGTGAAGGTATTGGATAAGCTGCCTGTACTAAGGCAAAAGGACCAGATGAGATGCATCCAAGATACTGAAAGAAGTGAGAGTTTAAATTGCAGAGGCACTGGCCATAATTTTCCAGTCTTCCTTAGACTCTGGGAAAGTGCCAGAGGACTGGAGAATTTGAAATGTTCACAAATGGCTATAAGAATAAATCCGCCAACTGCAGTCCAATCAGTTTTTTTTGGTGGTGGTTAAACCTCTCCAAACAATAATCTGGGACAAAATTAATAATCACTTGCGCAAATGTGGGTTAATTAAGGAAAGCCAGCATGGATTTGTAAGGCAAATCATGTTTAACTAAGTTGCTTGAGTTTTTTGATGAGTTAACAGAGAGGATTGACGAGGGAAATGGTGTTGATGTGACGTACGTGGACTTCCAAATGACTTTTGATAAAGTGCCACACAACAGACTTCTGAGCAAAGTTATAGCTCGTGGAATAAAAGGGGCAGCAGTGACATAAAGATGAATTGGCTGAGTGACATGAAAGTTGTGGTTAATGGTTGTTATTTTTGGATTGAGGGCCAGTTTATAGTGGGGGTCCCCCAGGGATCAGTGTTGGAAACACAGCTCTAACCGGGTGTGTATATGTTATATATTTATGACCTAGATCTTGGTGTACAGGGTACAATTTCAAACATTTCAGATGATACAAAGCTTGGCAATATTGTAACTATGAGGAGAATAATGTAGAACCTTCAAAAAGGGCATAGACACGTTGGTAGAATGGGTAGACGAATGACATTCAATATAATGCAGAGAAGTTTGAAGTGATTCATTTTGGTAGATACTCTAAAAAGGTACATAATCTAAAATAAAGGATACAGTTGTAAAGTAGAAGGACCTGGGTGTATTTGTGCATAAATCATTAAAGGTGGCAGGACAGATTGAGAGCGGGGTTACTGAAGTGTCCAGTATCCTAGTCTTTATCGATAGGGACATGAGAGTACATGAGCAAGGAGGTTATTGTAAACCTGTCTCAAAGCTGGTTTTGCATCAATTACATCCAGTTCTGGGCACCACACGTTGGGAAGGCTGTGAAGGCATTAGAGAGAGTGCAGAAGAGATTCACAAGAATGATTCCAGGGATAAGGGACTTCAGTTATGTGGAATAAATTGTAGAAGTTGGGACTGTTATCCTGAGAGAACAGACAGTTGAGAGAAGATTTGATGGAGGTCCTCACTATCATGAGGGGTCTGGACATAGTTGATGGGCAGAAACCATTGTCATTGGTGGAAGTATCATGTTAAAATGAGGGCACACCGATTAGGAGCAGTAATCCACCCCTCAAACCTGACATTCAATAAGATCACGGTTCATAGAATTTATAGTGCAGAAGGAGGCCATTTGGTCTGCACTGGCCCTTGGAAAGAGCACTCCACTTAAGCCCATTCCTCCACCCTATCCCCGTAATAGGGTCCACCTAATCTGCACATCTTTGGCCTTGTGGGAGGAAACCGGAGCACTGGGAGGAAACCCACGCAGACACGGGGAGAACGTGCAGAATCTGCACAGACAGTGACCCAAGCCGGGAATCGAACCAGGGACCCTGGAGCTGTGAAGCTGTGCTAACCAATGTGCTACCGTGCTGCATCTGATTGTAACCTCGACTCCACATTCCCGCCTCCCCAACAATAACCTTTCACCTCCTAGGCTTTTGTAATTCTCGGGGGCGGGGGGCAGAATTAAAAGGTGGGGGAAGGATGAATTGGGGGCAGGGAGGTGGCCTGGCCGTTTTATAGCTTTTTCCATCCCGTTTGTCTCTCAGGCGGATCAACATCGGCCCAAAGTTCCAAGCTGCCATACCCGAGCTGCAGGACCGGTTTCTGGCTGCGTTAGATGCCAACCACGCTGATCTGGTGTTCAAGCCGTGGGAGGATCATAAAACCAATCGGCTGAATCAGCAGAGAGGTGAGACTGTGCATTGAATCTACTGAGTCAAAATATAAAAATAAATCAAAGTTAAAACAAATCCAAGCCCAGAATGAACCTGTCGATCACACTTGGTGCCCCCTCTGATGACTGGCATTGATTTGACACAGGCAACTATAGGTACAACTATCCCCCACTCACTACGCTTTGCTGCAGAAGTAATCCTGCTTTCATTGGGAGACATTGCTGTAGTTTATAGAGAATTTTGATTCCGCTTCCTGAGTGAACAGACAACATGATAAGCGTGCCGTAAGTGCACAGTAAATAGATTTTATTTTCTGTCTAATGTTCACTTTTCCTTGAGTCTTATCCTGCCTTCACCTTAATAACTGACACACGGTGTGAATACTTGTTTTGTTATTAAGCATACCTCTTTGCTGCAGTTACTCCTCCGTTCATTGTGTTTTGAACCCTCAGGCACTGGTGCAGATCCAGTTGCCAGTGACCTTGGTGTTGTGGAGATGATGCCACACAGCAGGCGATGATTGGCTAAATGTAATACTAGGCTAATAATGATGTGGAGATGCCGGCGTTGGACTGGGGTGAGCACAGTAAGAAGTCTTACAACACCAGGTTAAAGTCCAACAGGTTTGTTTCAAACACGAGCTTTCGGAGCACGGCTCCTTCTTCAGGTGACCTGAAGAAGGAGCCGTGCTCCGAAAGCTCGTGTTTGAAACAAACCTGTTGGACTTTAACCTGGTGTTGTAAGACTTCTTACTAGGCTAATAATGACAGTGAGTTCTGCCATTTGGATTAGTGATGTTGGCCCAAACAGACCACAATGGTCACCCATATCCTAACTCGTGCCAAGTCCCATTCACTTATCCCTGGCCACACAGTGTGACAGCATTTCCATTTTGAAATTCACACCCTCATTTTCGCCCTCCAAGTCCTCACGCCTCCCTGTCTCTGCAACCTCTTCCAGCTCCACAACTTTCTGAGAGAATCTACGCTCCTTTTAATTTTGGCTTCATGAGTATCGTCAATTTTAATCGTTCTGCCATTGGGAGCTGTGCCTTCAGCTGCTTTAGCGTTAAGCTCCGGAATCTCCTTCCTAAACCTCTCTGCCTCGCCTTCTTTCTTTAAGATGCTCCTTAGAACCTACTTCTTTGACTAAGCATTTCTTCCCGCACCTATTTTCAGATCTGTTGTCTGACACATCCTGTGAAGCACATTGGGTCCTTGTGACAATGTTAGAGGCACTGTGTGAATACAAATTGCTGTTCAATCTCCAAGCTGAGCCTGATTCTTCTGGGATGGGAGGGGGGGGGGTTTAAAAGTTTGCTAAAATGGCCCCACTACAATCGGTCTAGTGGGGTAGAGAAACCCCAAACAGCCAGGCTTCTGGCTCCTGATCACTATCCAGCTGGAAAATCTGCAAATGAGAGGAATGACCCAGTTTTCCCCCCTCTTTTACACTAAGATAGGCCCCTGCCATTCACCTACCTCTGAGATGACCTGCTAGTGTTCAGTAGCTGACGGGCTGAAAGCCCATCATCACAGGAGAAGAGGTAATGAATTCGGAGAGAGGGGGAGAGAAAGTGCAGTCGCCCCATGATTTGCGTCATTGTTCCCCAGAGTTGACGTTTACGTTTCTTTGGTTTTCCCCTGCAGTGGATGACCTGATGACACTAGCCTGTTCCAACATTTTACCAGGAGGAGGTACAAACCAGGAGCTTGTCTTACACTGTCTGCATGAGTCCAAGGGCAACACACTGGTAAGCAATCCAAACTCTTATTACCCACCAACCCAACCCGAATCTTCCTCCAGCACACTTTCAGTCAGGCAGTGCAATCCTGAACTGAACAACTTGCTGCTTTTGCAAAGAAAGTTTCCTCCCGTCACCTCTAGTTCTTTTGTCATTTGACTCTCCCAACAATGGGAGCAGCTTCTCTTGCTCCACTCCGTCCAGACCCCACATGATTTTGAGCATTAATCTCCTCTCAATCTTCTCCATGGAGAACAGTCCCAACTTCTCTAATTCTATTCCATGGAACTGAAGTCCCTCACCCTGGAATCATTCTCATGAATCTTTTCTCAAACCCTCTCTGTAGCATCCAGTCCTGGGCAACCTAAACCAGTAAGTGGGCCGCATGAGTGGTCCTCTTTTACCTCAGTGGGCCATCAGATTGATATTAGACATGTTCACTAACCATGACCCTATGAATAAAATAAAATACTTTTTAATATTTATTATTAAAATAATGAGGCTGGTTTAGCACAATGGGCTAAACAGCTGACTTGCAATGCAAATTAAGGCCAGCAGCGCGGGTTCAATTCTCGTACCGGCCTCCCCAAACAGGCGCCGGAATGTGGCGACTAGGGGTTTTTCAGTAATTTAATTGAAGCCTACTTGTGACAATAAGCTATTATTATTATTATTATTATTATTATTATACTACTTGCCAAATATATGCTTAAATCATTCATATATTAACAGAACTCTGTGTGGAGTCTGCACGTCCTCCCCCTGTGTGCGTGAGTTTCCTCCGGGTGCTCCGGTTTCCTCCCACAGTCCAAAGATGTGCGGGTTAGGTGGATTGGCCATGCTAAATTGCCCGTAGTGTCCTAATAAGAAGTAAGGTTAAGGGGGGGGGTTGTTGGTTTATGGGTATAGGGTGGATACGTGGGTTTGAATAGGGTGATCATGGCTCGGCACAACATTGAGGGCCGAAGGGCCTGTTCTGTGCTGTACTGTTCTATGTTCTATGAACTTTCATCAACTTCAAATGATAGAAAGAAAATGATTTGTTATGGTTTGGATGTTGAGGGTGTGCCTGGGTCTAACAGTCAATGTTGTTGCAATCAGCCGCACCTCACTTCACTTGCCCTTGCTTTACGTCTGGATCACTTCAGTCATAGTGGTAGGAAAAAATATACACGGATGGAGATCAGTGGAATGTGACGACTCTGCGCAAGAGAAACAGTCAACAGAATTACTCGTGGGTCACCCTCGGAACTCAGATGGGCCGCACGTGGCCCCCGGACTGCGGGTTACCCACCACTGGTCCACGTCTTTCTGAAAGTGTGGTGCCCAGAATTGGACACACTACACCAGTTGAGGCCGAACCAGTGTCTTCCAAAGGTTCACCATGGCCCCTCTTTGCTTTTATACTCAATGCCTCTATATGCACATGTACCCCAGGTCCCTCTGCTCCTGCACTCCATTTAGAGTTGTCTCCATTATATTATATTGCTTCTCTTTGTTCTCCCTCCCAAAATGTGTCACACATCGCACCTCACCTTTGCATTGAATTGTGCCTACCACATGTCTGCTTATTACACAAGCCTGTCCACGATCTCTTGAAGTCTATCATTATCCTGCACACAGTTCACAGTCTTTCCAATGTACATTTACACATCACGGGCGGGATTCTCTAATAATGGGGCCAGGTCCCCACGCCAGCGTGAAAACTGGTGCTAACCACTCCCCCCGTCAACGGTTCCCACAAGTGAGGAATTCTCCCCTTTCTCGGGGGCTAGGTTGGCTCCTGAGTCGTCCCCGCAGCTCCAGCCGGTGCAGAAATGCTGGCGCGATTCCGCACATGCGCGGAACGGCCGGCGTATTTCCGCGTATGCGTGGGAGTTCCCTTCTCTGCACCGGCCCCCAGGCAATATGGTGGAGCCATACAGGGGCCCGGCCCAGAGTAAAATAGGCCCCCACGGAACCAGCCCGCCTGCCGATCGGTAGGCCTTGATCGCTGGCCAGGCCCCCCCCCCCCCCCCCCCCCCCCCCCCCCCCCCCACCAGCGGCGGGACTCGGCCAAACTCGTCGGCCCATCGGGGCCCGGAGAATCGCCGGGGGGCCGCTGCCAACGGCCCCCGACCGGCACGGTGGGAATCCCGCGGGCACCCAAGAATCGGCACCAGAGATTGGGGAAGCTGGCGCCGGGGCGCGATTCTCGCACCCGCCGGGGATTCTCCGACCCTGCTACGGGTCGGAGAATCCCGGTCCATATATTTATACCTGTAACATGTATCCATTCATTTTTGTTCCTGCTGCTCATGTTGTTTTGCTTCTCCCCACCAGGCAGCCATGAATATGCTACTTATTAAAAAGACTCCACGGGGCAGGAGCAAGGCGCTACTCAATTATCACTACGCAGGTACATGAGAGCCTTACCCTCCGATTCTGACTCTCCACTAGTTTGATTTTGTACTTTTCTTCTTCTGACAAGGCCTGTATTTCCCAACCAGCTGGGGAAATGCTTCTAGTTAGATAGGGGCAGCACGGTAGCATGGTGGTTAGCATAAATGCTTCACAGCTCCAGGGTCCCAGGTTCAGTTCCCGGCTGGGTCACTGTCTGTGCGGAGTCTGCACGTCCTCCCCGTGTGTGCGTGGGTTTCCTCCGGGTGCTCCGGTTTCCTCCCACAGTCCAAAGATGTGCGGGTTAGGAGGATTGGCCAAGCTAAATTGCCCGTAGTGTCCTAAAAGTAAGGTTAAGGGGGGGGGGTTGTTGGGTTACGGCTATAGGGTGGATACGTGGGTTTGAGTAGGGTGATCATTGCTCGGCACAACATCGAGGGCCGAAGGGCCTGTTCTGTGCTGTACTGTTCTATGTTCTATTTCAGTCACAGCTCTGTGAGAGTGCTCATGTCTCTGTCACAATAGGCTAGGCTTAGGGCCTACTCCAGGGATGTGAACAGATGTTTCAGGCTGATATTCCCAGTACAATACTGAAAGAATGCTACACTGCTGGCCTTTGGGATAAAACTTTAAACCAAGGACCCCTCTCTCAAAATGGTCCACAGCATAATTTCAAAGGTGAGCAAGGGGGCTGTCTCCTGGCTAATATTCATCCTTCCGTCACTAAGACAGACTGTCACATTGCTGTTTCTGGGAACTTTTCTGTGTGCACAGGCAGAGCATCAGGAATAAAAATGACAGTCCAGTGTTTCTGATGCTTTATTTTTCCTTCTTTTTCCTCGGATGGTGATGACCAACACGAGGGGACATAGCTTTAAATTGAGGGGTGATAGATATAGGACAGATGTCAGAGGCAGTTTCTTTACTCAGAGAGTAGTAGGGGTGTGGAACGCCCTGCCTGCAACAGTAGTAGACTCGCCAACTTTAAGGGCATTTAAGGGGTCACTGGATAGCCATATGGATGAAAATGGAATAGTGTAGGTCAGATAGGCTTCAGATGGTTTCACAGGTCGGCGCAACATCGAGGGCCGAAGGGCCCGTACTGCGCTGTAATGGTCTATGTTCATTGCCTGTCTTGGACCTAAGGTGGCTCCTATATATATATTTATACAGCACCTTTAAAATGGCAACCGCTCCAAAGCTGTTCCAGGAGCATTGTGAGGGCATGTTGACACTCAGACACATAAGGAGATAACGGGTGGTCAACTGCTTGACCAGAAAGGTGGATTTTAAGGAGCATTTGGGAGGGTATTCCAGAATTTAGGTCTTTTAAAAAATAAATTTAGAGTACCCAATTATCTTATTTTCCCAATTAAGGGGCAATTTAGCATGGCTAATCCACCTACCCTGCACATCTTTTTGGGTTGTGGGGGTGGGACCCACACAGACATGGGAAGAATGTACAAACTCCACACAGACAGTGACCCGGGTCCAATTTCGAACCCGAGTCCCCAAGAGCTGTGAGACAGCAGTGCTAACCACTGCGCCAGCATGCCGCCCAGAATTTAGGTTGTGGCAGTTGAAAGCACTATCACCAATGGTAGAGAAGTTAAAATCAAGGGTGCTGAGGAGGGGAGAGTTCTGGGTACGGGAATGAGGGTTGTGGGACTGGAGGGGGTTGCAGAGATAGTGAGATTACCTGGGGAAGGGCCTGGATGAAGTTCTGGCTCACAGCAATTGGCTTCAGCTCGGGAAAAGGAGTAGGCCGATGAACAAAACTGGCCGTGATTTCCCTGGGGGAGGGGGTCCTCTGCTCCTCTGAACACCCGCTGGAAGGAGGGGGGAGGGTCAGCGCCAGGTTGCAGTGCAGAACAGCCCTCGGTGACTGCCTTCGGCGAGAGGATCAAGTGAGCAGATTAAATCGTGCCACAGTGTTCAACCAGGGCCTTCCAAAGAAACACAACATGTCTGACTCTTTTTTAAAAATATATCGTTAACAGGGTCCGATAAATGGACATCTGCAGAGAAGAAGATGTTCAACAAAGGGCTGGCAGCACATAGGAAGGATTTCTTCCTCGTTCAGAAACTGGTAAGACCCAATGAGCTGCATGCCTGCCAACTTGGGTGGGGGGGAGGGATGTGCTGGGAGAGAGGACAGACGAGGTTCAGTGGAGATTTGCTAGCATGGTGCCATGTGGAGAGACTGGTGAAGATGCAATTGTTCTTCTCCGAGAAGTGAAGGTTAAGATGAGATTTGAAAAGGTTGTTCAAAATCTTGAAGGGTTTTGTGAGAGTAGATGAGGACAAACTGTTTGTAGGACAATACAGATTTAATATAATTGACAAGGGACTAGTCTGGAATGCACTGCTGGAAAACGAGTGGAAGCAGATTTGAGTGGCATTTTCAAAATAGTTGAAATGGAGAAAGTTAAAGGGCTCTGGGGAAATAGCAAGGGACTAGGTCTAATTGGATAGCTCAAAGAGTTAGCAGAGGCACAATAGCCCCTTTACTATGCGGGGAGAAGATATGAAATGCCTCCTTGTGTCTTGCAGGTGAACACAAAAACTGTGGCCCAGTGCGTTGAGTTTTACTACACGTACAAGAAACAGGTGAAGATCGGCAGGAATGGAGTCCTGATATTTGGCGATGTTTCTGATAGCAATGGCAAGAATGAGGAGGAGCCGGTTGAAATTGACAGAAAGGTAAGGCCTGGTTACTTCATTGGATGTATGGTGTTTGGGATTTCCTGAAAGGAAAGCAATTATTTCTTGTCTGGACCACACCTGAATAATGTCAAAAGGTTATAGAATGGATAATAAATTTCAATATAGATAAGTGCGGCATGGTGCATTTTGGTAGGCAAAATAAAGAGGTATGTACTCTTTGTAAAGTAAGAGACTAACTGGGGCCTGGTAGTGTATTGATAGTAGAGAGAGTTAATGTTGGGTGGTGGATGACGTTGAGATTCTTGTGTTGTTGGTGCTGCACTCATCCAGTCAAGAGTATTCCATCACACTCCTGACTTGTGCTTCGTAGATGATGGACAGATTTTGGGGAGTCCAGAAGTGAGTTACTCACTGTAGGATTCCCAGCCTCTAACCTGCTCTTGTTATCACCATATTTATGTGGTTGATCTTGTTAAATCTTTGGTCAGGATTTGCCCCCAGGATGTTGATGGTGGGATATTTGACTTGAATTTCAAAGGGCGACCATTCAACTTTCCCTTGTTGGAGATGGTCATTACCTGACAATCAACCCAACTTGGTCTTGCTGCATAAAGGCACGGGCTACAAAGAAACCAATGAATGGCTGAGGCTCCCTCCTCTGAGTTAGTGGCTAACGTGAAAATGTGTTAAGCCATGAAAGGTGAAAGATTCCAGCCTTTGATCTCCGTTCGCACAGTGAAGCATCATCTTTGGTGCTCTTGGGCTAAAATGGGGCAGCACGGTAGCATTGTGGATAGCACAATTGCTTCACAGCTCCAGGGTCCCAGGTTCGATTTCGGCTTGGGTCACTGTCTGTGTGGAGTCTGCACATCCTCCCAGTGTGTGCGTGGGTTTCCTCCGGGTGCTCCGGTTTCCTCCCACAGTCCAAAGATGTGCAGGTTGGGTGGATTGGCCATGATAAATTGCCCTTAGTGTCCAAAATTCTATGATCTATGATTAACCTAGGATAAAAGTTCGGCACAACATCGTGGGCCGAAGGGCCTGATCTGTGCTGTATTTCTCGGTTTCTATTTCTAAATTGTGGACTTCGGGCCATCGCGGGCCGGAGAATTTGGGCGGCCCCGGAGCCCATTGAGTTGCGCTGGTCCCCACTATTCTTCGAGGCGGGCGGCGCGATTCACGCCGGGGCGAGTTTTGGGGGGCCGGAGAATTTGGAGGGCGGTGGGGGCGGGATTCACGCCGACCCCCGGCGATTCTCCGACCCGGCGGGGGGTCAGAGAATTCCGCTCACTGTCTCCCAGGGGCCCGGGTCCAGTTTCACGTGCACCACTTTAGAAATTACCCTAAAAGCCTCCTTCCAGTAATCCTCTAGCTTTGGACAGGACCAAAACATCTGAACGTGATTAGCGCCCCCCCCTCGCCCCGCAACATTCACACACATCTTCTACTCCTTGAAGAATCGGCTCATCCTCGCCCTCGTGTACCACTTTCAGCTGTATCAGCCCCAACCTTGCGCACGAGGTGGAGGCATTCACGCCGAGCAGTTGCCATGCCAGGCTGTGATGCAGCCAGGTAGGATGCTTACTATGGTGCATCTGTAAAAGTTGGGAAGAGTCAATGTGGACATGCTCGATTTCCTTAGTTTCCTGAGGAAGTATAGGTGCTGTTGTGCTTCCTTGGTGGTAGCGTTGATGTGGGTGGACCAGGATAGATTGCTGGTGATGTGCACACCTAGGAATTTGAAGCTCTCAACCAGTACTTCTGCAGGCTAGTGGAATAATATTGCACTTTGATTTTGCAGGATTCTCTCCCTCGTAGAGCCCGAGTACCTATCGTAACAGAAGTAAAGAAAGAAGAGGACGAAGAGGAGGACGAGGAGGAGGATGAACAGGGGCAGGAGGAGGAGTACAACCCAGATCACAAGAAACTAATCCTGACCCAAGCTAAGGTTGTGAAGAATGAACAGAACTCAGCAGTTGTAAGTTAATCTGGTTTCTATGAGTTGTGGCATGTTAGACTAGAGAGCATTTATTAATTCTGGTTCATCTGGTTTGAGGGAGTCTTGGGAGTGTTAGTCTAGAGGGCATTTATCCATTGTGGTTAAGCAGTGTTTTATAAAGAAACCGTTGTTTGTTTTGCCCTCGTATCTCAGTCAGTGAGATGCCTTGCGGTGTTGCAGGTAAGGATGGACTTTGGGATTCTGAGGAACTCCAGATCTGTGTTGGATACCTGCCAGGGACTTGGTGCGACAGGAAAATACCACAGAGGTGTAGTAAAAGATAGACAAAAGGTTTGCATTTCTATAGCATCTTTCACCACCTCCGATATCTCAAAGCGCTTCACAGCCAAAGAAGTACTTTTGAACTGTGTACACTATCGCTTTGTGGGAAGCGAGGCAGGCAATTCGTGCACAGCAAGATCCCACAAACAGCGGTGCGATAAATGACTAGATGATGTGCTTTGGCGACGTTAATTTAAGGGATAAGTATTGGCCAGGACACTTTAGCGAACTCCCCTGCTCTTCTTCAAAATAGTGCCATGGGATCTATTATGCCTACCCGAGAGGGAAAAGGGTCACATCTGAAAGACAACACCTCCCCCGGTGCAGCATTCCCTCAGTATTGGAGTGTCAGCCCTGAGTATGTGCTCCAATCTGTGGACTGGTCCAGCACTCATCAAACATAAGCGCAAGTACCCTTTCTTGGGCACCATTATCCAGTTAATTGAATAAAAGGAGCAATGAAGTCTCAACAAAAGCAAAAGAAATCTTCCCATCTAATTCATAGCGTCTGAACGGAGCTCGGAACATTATGCACCCTGAGGTATCCACTGGTCATGGAAGGTATCAAGTGTACCATTGGGTACCACATGCTTCCTCTCCAGGGTCACTCAGCGTTGGCAAGACAGCTGAGGGCAGCCAGAGTGACTTCCAATAGAGTCCACCCGTCCTGGACCAGGACCTGCAAACTGCTGTTTCTAGGAGGCCCGCAAGGTTCCTGTGACCTGGCCAATCAATACACTCTGTACCGTGCAAATGGGTTTAATCAAGTGTTAAAGAGCAGCTCTTTGTGACTCCTCATCCTGAATATATACACAGGAAACTGACTCATCTCCCTGACTATATATACCGGCCATTGATTTCTCATCCTTGCCCTGAATAAACACATGGACCATTGATATCTCGCCCTGAATATACACACGGGCCATTGACTCCTCACCCTCACCCTGAATATATACACGGGCCATTGACTCCTCACCCTCACCCTGAATATATACACGGGCCATTGACTCCTCACCCTCACCCTGAATATATACACGGGCCATTGACTCCTCACCCTCACCCTGAATATATACACGGGCCATTGACTCCTCACCCTCACCCTGAATATATACACGGGCCATTGACTCCTCACCCTCACCCTGAATATATACACGGGCCATTGACTCCTCACCCTCACCCTGAATATATACACGGGCCATTGCCACCTTGCCGTGAATATGTACACGGGTCATTGACTCCTCGTCCTTGCTCTTAATATATACACCGGCCATTGATCCATTGCCCTGAATACATACACGGGCCATTGACCCGTTGCCCTGAATACATAAACGGGCCATTGATCCATTGCCCTGTATACATACACGGGCCATTGACACCTTTCCCTGAATATGTACACGGGCCATTGACACCTTGCCATGAATGTATACACGGGCCATTGACACCTTCCCCTGAATGTACACACGGGCCCTGGTCCCGTGGCCCTGAATGTATACACGGGCCCTGGACCTGTTGCCCTGAATATGTACACGGGCCATTGACACCTTGCCATGAATGTATACAGAGGCCATTGACCCGTTGCCCTGAATACATACATGGGCCATTGGCCCATTGCCCTGAATACATACATGGGCCATTGGCCCATTGCCCTGAATACAGACATGGGCCATTGACACCTTTCCCTGAATATGTACACGGGCCATTGACACCTTGCCATGAATGTATACACGGGCCAATGACACCTTTCCCTGAATGTACACACGGGCCATTGACACCTTTCGCTGAATGTACACACGGGCCCTGGACCCGTTGCCCTGAATGTATACATGGGCCATTGACACCTTTCCCTGAATATGTACACGGGCCATTGACACCTTGCCATGAATGTATACACGGGCCATTGACACCTTGCCCTGAATGTATACACGGGCCATTGACACCTTGCCCTGACTACATACATGGGCCATTGACCCCTTGCCCTGACTACATACCCGCACTATGGACCCGTTGCTTTGACTACATACACGGACCATTGACACCTTTCCCTCAATATGTACACGGGCCATTGACACCTTGCCATGAATGTATACATGGGCTAATGACACCTTTCTCTGAATATATACATGGACTATTGACACCTTCCCCTGAATGTATACACGGGCCATTGACCCGTAGCCCTGAATACATACATGGACCATTGACCCATTGCCCTCAATATGTACACGGACCATTGACACCTTGCCATGAATGTATACGCGGGCCATTGACACCTTCTCCTGAATGTATACACGGGCCATTGACCCGTAGCCCTGAATACATACATGGACCATTGACCCATTGCCCTCAATATGTACATGGGCCATTGACACCTTCCCCTGAATGTATACAAGGGCCATTGACATCTTCCCCTGAATGTATACACGGGCCATTGACATCTTCCCCTGAATGTATACACGGGCCATTGACACCTTCCCCTGAATGTATACACGGGCCATTGACACCTTTCTCTGAATGTATACATGGGCCACTGACACCTTCCCCTGAATGTATACACGGGCCATTGACACCTTCCCCTGAATGTATACACGGGCCACTGACCCCTTGCCCTGACTACATACATGGGCCATTGATCCATTGCCCTGAATACATACACGGGCCATTGACACCTTGCCATGAATGTATACACGGACCATTGACACTTCCACTGAATGTATACACGGGCCATTGACACCTTCCCCTGAATGTATACACGGGCCATTGACACCTTCCCCTGAATGTATACACGGGCCGCTGACACCTCGCCCTGAATGTATACATGGGCCATTGACACCTCGCCCTGAATGTATACACGGGCCATTGACACCTCGCCCTGAATGTATACACAGGCCACTGACACCTCGCCCTGAATGTTTACACAGGCCACTGACACCTCGCCCTGAATGTATACACGGGCCACTGACACCTCTCCCTGAATGTATACACGGGCCACTGACACCTCGCCCTGAATGTATACACAGGCCACTGACACCTCGCCCTGAATGTTTACACAGGCCACTGACACCTCGCCCTGAATGTATACACGGGCCACTGACTAACTTCTCAAGGTCACACATCTGGAAGTCTCTATATACTAAAAGGCTGGGGATCAATTTGAGCTTTTAAAGCTGATTGATGCATTTATGTTGGCTAAAGGTTTCCCGGGGTGTCGGAGCTAAGGTGGGTAGAGTGTGTTAAGACACAACTCCGGTATGGTTGAACTGAATGGAGCAATGAGTTCTAGAGAATGAATGCTTCTTCCTTTTCCTAATGCTTGTACTTGGCTAAGGTACATTGTTTGAGAGGAGAAATGCAGTCTGCATTTGGCCTGTCCTAATATCTCGCCTGGTAGCGAGACACAATGTCTGAAATGGATCTGCATTCCACTGCCAGGCATAAAGTCGTTTGTGTATTATTTGAATTTATGGACATTGCATAGCTATTAAATATCCACTTTTATCACCTGAGATCCCCAGCAACACAGAAGTCAGTCTTCAGCCAATACGATTCAGCGCACGTGATTGCAAGAAACGGCTATGGACCCTGACAATATTCCAGCAATAGTACTGAAGACTTGTGCTCCAGAACTTGTTGCCTCCACAGCCAAACTGTTCCAGGACAGCTACAGCACTGGCATCTGCCTGGCAATTTGGAAAATTGCCCAGGTATGCCCTGTACCCGAAACAAAGCAGGACAAATATAGCAAGGCCAATTACTGCCCCATCAGGCTACTCTCCATCATCAGCAAAGCGATGGAAGAGGACATCAAGCAGCACTTAGCAAAAACCTTCCGCTTTCCGCCAGGGTCACTTATCTCCTGACCTCATGACAACCTTGGTTCAAACATGGACAAACGTGCTGAACTCCAAAGGTGAGATTGACTGCCCTTGATATCAAGGCAGCATTTGACCGAATGTGGTATCAAGGAGTCCTTGAATGGGCATCAGGGGGAAATGCTCCACTGTTTGGAGTCATACCTGGCACAAAAGAAGATGGTTGTGGTTATTGGAGGTCAATCATCTTAACTCCAGGGCATCACTGCATGAGTTCCTCAGGGCAGTGTCTCATGGGCCCAACTATCTTCAGTTGCTTCACCAATGTCCTCCCTTTCCTCACAAGATTAGAAGTGGGGATGTTTGCAATGACGGCACAATGCTCAGCACCATTCGCGACTCCTCAGAGCATGAAGCAGTCCGTGTCCAAATGCAGCAATACCTGGACAATATCCAGGCTTGGGTTGACAAGTGGCAAGTTACATTTGCTCCCCACAAATACCAGGCAATGACCATCTCCTACAGGAGAAGATCTAACCACCGCCCCATGACATTTAATGGCATTACCATCACTGAATCCCCCGCTATTACCATTGATCTGAAACTGAACTGGACGAGCCATATAAATACTGTGACTACAAGAGCAGGAAAAAGGCTAGGAATCCTACGGCGAATAGCTCGCCTCCTGACCCGGTCCCCCCCCCCCCCCCAACTCTTGTCCACCATCTACAAGGCACAAGTCAGGAGTGTAATGGAATACTTTCCACTTGCCTGGATGAGCGTAGCTCCAACACTACTCGGCTTGACACCATCCAGGACAAAGCAGCCCGCTTGATTGCTCCCCCTTCCGCAAACATTCAAACCCTCCACCGCCGACGAACAGTGGCAGTCGTGTGTGCCATCTACAAGATGCACTGCAGTAACTCACCAAGGTTCCTTAGGCAGCACCTTCCAAACCCATGACCACTACCATCCAGAAGGACAAGAACCGCAGATACCTGGGAACCCCCACCACCTGGAGGTTCCCCTCCAAGTCGCTCAACACCTTGACTTGGAAATATATCGCCGCTCCTTCACTGTCACTGCGGTAACATCCTGGAACTCCCTCCCTAACAGCACAGTGGGTGTACTTGCTCCTCGGGGACCGCAGCGGTTCAAGAAGGCGATTCCCCATTACCACCACCTTCTGGAAGGTAACCAGGGATGGGCAATAAATACTGGCCTAGCCAGTGATGTCCACATCCCGTAAATGAATCAAATAAAAAACGACTATTAATCTAGTCTGAGAACATCTACACCTCCTCAATGACAGATTGCCCATCTTAACTTATCGTAAATTTTTGTTTCCAGGAACTGATTTCGACAAGGTCTCATGTCCACTTTTGAGGACCATGATCTGCATTAAATTCTTCCCCCTGAGTCAGGAGATTGTGGGTTCTGGTTCTAGACCAGAGACTTGAGCACATAATAAAGGGTGACACTCCAGTGCAGTACTGAGGGAGTGCTGCATTGTCAGAGGTGCCATGTTTTCCCTCGGGTGGAATTAAAAAAGAGTCCAAGGCACTATTGGTAAAAGAGTGGGAGAGTTCTCCCCAATGTACTGGCTAATAAATATCCCTCGTACAATATCACTAAAACAGGTTATCCGATCATTTTCTCATTGTGGTATCTGTTTGTGATACCTTGCTAGATGTAAATTGTATGTACCCTTCAAAAATGTGCTATGCTGTTTGTAAAGTATTTCTGTGCAATAAACAGCATTGTATAAACTTCCTGAGGTTGTGAAAGGAGCGAAGAGAATTCTGATGAATGGAGGAATTTCAGATATATGTTGTATTACATGTATTTGGTGGGGGTTAGAAGCCTGGTACCTGGTATAGTGTGTGTATGACTGCTGTAGTCGTGTTTTTTTAAATCCTGGTTTACAAGACCAGCAGCCACAGAGGCATTGTAAGAAGGAAACAATCATTCATTCCAACCATGTGTATTGTTTACCTGAAGTTGGGCGAATGGAATTTTATTTATATAACGAAGGTTCCCTCGGGAGTAGATAATTCGAGACATTCAGCCCGATTCAACCAAATGGAGCAAAGTCCCATAGCAAATGTGTTCAGCCGCGTGTTTCCTGGCACTTGCAGCTTCAAAAGACACAACACTATCAAATGCCACTTGGGTTAGATATGCGGCCTCCGCGGGGAATGCCACTTGGGTTAGATATGCGGCCTCCGCGGGGAATGCGCAGCCAAAGTCGCACTTAGTCCCATTTCCTGCACTGAGGAGCCCCACCCACTGAAACGCCTCAGTGAAGGGAGAGAGCAGGTTCCAGTTTTAAATGCCCACCCTATCTTTCGAGCTCCCAATGTGACCCCCACTCGCTGTAAGGGAGTCCTTAGCCCCTACCCTTCCGATCCCTGCCGCGCACAAAATGCCAACTTGACATCTTGACAGTGCCAGACTGGCAAACTGGCAGTGCTTCTGCTGGCTGGCAGTGTCATCTGGGCATCTTGGCAGTGCAAGGGGGGGCCTGGGTATCACCAGCAGTACCGAGGTATCGCCCTGCCCAGAGGACACGCCCCTGGGGGCCTCTGATCCCCTGGGAGACCCCCATGTGTGCATTTCCATCTAGGCCCCGTTTGTGGAGACCAGTACGGAATGGTGCTGGCCCGAAGTCTCCAACCTGAAGGGGATAGATCCCAATGTCTTTGTTGCCTCAGGGAACTGCATATTAAAGTCAGACTTTAATATGCCAGATTTGCCAAAAAGTGATCCCGCCCACAACGGGCGGGCTTCACATTGCAACGTCTCGCGAGATCACGTTGGATTTCAAGAGGCGTGGAAAGCCGGATACATTGTGGCCTCCCGTCATTTACCAGCCACTTTGCGCTGCGACACTGCTTTTCGGCCGCAGCATGGTGGTAGATCGTGCCCATTGTGTTTAGCTTTAGTAAGGTGATGTAGTTAATGGTAGGAGCCAGAGGCTGAAGCAGTCAGATGTGTTTCAGTGTTGAGTTCAGATTTGACTGTGGACAGAAGAGCAGTTTATCTCAAAGCAATTTAGTTGCGAAGATTTTTGAGCAGAACAGCAGTTTCTGAAAGGTGGGTAGGTTAAACAGTAGTTTGACACAGGCAAGAATTTGCAAGCTGGTTTCCTGAAGAATCTCTCTTTTTCAAAGAGGTTTGTCAAGACATATCTTTACAGAAAATATTCCTGGGTTGGCTAACTGTATTTAAAAGTGGATTTTGACCTGAGAATGGTGATAAAATATGGCAGTTAAGAGTTAATGTTTCATTGTCATTGTTAAGTATTGTTTAAATGGTAGTTATAAGCTATTTTCGTATGATAAAGTTAGTAATACTGTATTAGTAATAAAGTTTGTTTCAATAAACCATATTCCTATTTGTGTGTGAAGGTACTCATGGAGCAAAGTATCCTTTCCTCACAGTAGTTTTACAAATTAAATACAGTATTGGGGTTTGTGTCCGATATCCTAGCAACTGTTGGGCCTGATCCGGGATCGTAATACCACGCTGACCAAACTTACTCTACTCTTTCTCTTTTTTTTTTGTTTGAAGCACTCCCAAGGCGTTCACTTGCGGAAGAATCCTGACCCCACGTACCGATGCAGCTACAGACCGCGACAACCTGCAGTACCCACAGCAGCACCCCGCATGCCGTCCAGGAGTGAGCAGGCACAGTCGGGCGTCACAGCCAAACCCGCCAAGCAGAGTCAAGAAAATATCTTCCCTTGCAAGAAGTGTGGGAAGTAAGTGGAAGTTTCAGAGTCGAAGCTGAGGCGTTGGTGCCAAGTACTTGGCAATCCTTGCTCCCTAAAGGAACAGTATAGTTGTGCTGCGGTTGGGTGCCCTCTTGTGCTTCACCCAAGTGGCCATTCAGCCCATGCATGCTGGTGCACGAATCAATTCCATGTTGCATGGCAGCCAATCATGATCGTGACCTCGTTCATTTTTCATTTACACTATTCCAGCCAATGGAAAGCAGACAGCTCCAACTGACGAGCTAACACTGGCAGAGGACTGATGGGCCAAATGGCTCAATTCCTGGAAATTAGATAATTCTTTGAATCTTGTCTGAGATTTTATTGGTTAACAGCCATAGTTATCGAGACCAGTTGCCATACTCGAGCCTTAGACAAAGTGAGGGTGATCTAACCCTAACTACCTAACTCCATGTCAATCTCCTCCGATCCAAATCTTGTTGAAATGACGCTCTTGCCTACCTCTCAGTAGTTGCGTGTGTTAAAATATTCCAAAGTTATATTGATTCCATCTTCTTTCTTTTACTAATGATCCCACCGGTCTGTGCCCCCCCCCCCCCCCCCCCCCCCAACTTCATTAATCTTCTCTATTCTAATCATTAAAAAGTCCTGGTTTTTCAGGCTTTTCTTTGTAATTATACCCATTCATTTTGGGCGCCATTGCTGGTAAATCTTTGCTGTTCTTGTTCGATGCCTCAAATATCCTTCCAATGGTGCTGTGCCCAGACATGTACCCTTCTTGAGGAGCCGCCACAGGTTAAAAAATCTGCTGTGCTTCTTCCCAATCTCTGTAATATCCTCCAACCCCTGTAACCCTCCAACGTCCCTTTCTGGCTGCTTACTCCTCCCCCATTTTAATTGCTCCACCACTACTGCTACCAAGGGTCCTGAACTCTCGAATTCCCTCCCTAAGCAATTGAGGCTAAAACTCTCTCTGCCCCTATCTCTCCTCTTCGTGCTTCTTAAAACCTAACTCTTTGACCGCACCTTTTGGTTCTATATCCTAAAGTCTCCTTCTTTGGCTTGGTGTGAAACTTTGTTTGAAAATGCCCCTGTGAAGTACCTCAAGGTGTTTTACCGTGTTAGGGGCACCATATTAACTATGTTGTTTGTATGATACCATGATCACATCTATTTTACAGAGTTGCAATGCACTGAAGGAGCGGTTGAAATTCTAAATATATACCTGATATACTGGAAAAATATCACCGAATCATTCTGCAGTGGTAAACTGGACACGCCAGTTCCCCTAGTTGGAGCCACAGTGCCCCCATGTGGCACACATTGGTTATGACATGCGACAGGAGGAGGCCATTCAGCCCTTTGAACCATGGCTGGTCTGTTCCTCAACTCGCCTGTCTTTGTCCCACACCCCTTGATACCCAAACTCAACAAAAAACAATCAGTCTCTGTCTTGAACACTTCTGTTGATCCTCAGATCAACAGATGTTTGGGGGAAAAAGTGTCCCAAATTTCCGCTTGGCCTTCCTGATTTCACTCCTAAGTAACTTGGTTTTAATTTTAAGATCATGCCCCCTTGTTCTGGATTTCAGAAGAAGCCACTTCTCTGTATCTGTTCTTTGGAGAACATTCATCTTTTTAAATATCCTCCGCGCGATCACCCATAATATTCTAAACTCAGGGTACTACAGGCCAAGTGTATGCAATCTATACTCCTAATCCAGGTCTCCATTTTTCTAAGTCTATGCTGAATCACCTCCAAAGCCAGTGCATCCTTTCTGAGACACCGTGTCCAGAACAGAGTGCTGGGACCGGGTCTAACTACAGAGCTGGCACAGGCCTCTAGAAGCTGACCGCTTAACAGTCAGCCTTTGAGCAATGATGGACAGGTCCTATCCGACCTGTCGCACACAATTGTGAAACCTGTATCTCAATAGGTAGAGTCCCCGACCCAGTTGAAATCAGTGCTAGCCACTTGCGCTACCGTGCTGCCCTAAAGTTGCCATAGTTCCTGTTGATCATTGGCTGTTTTCCCCTTTTTGAGGGAGAGCTGACTGGTGGTGATTTAACCTGAGGATCACCACACCTCGGGCAAGGGCCAAGGTTGAGAAGGTGGGCCTTCATTAATAACCTCAGCCGGTATGGGAATTGAACCCCTGCTGCTGGCCTCGTTCTGAATCACAAACCAGCTTTCTGGCTAACTGAGCTAAACAGGCCTCCAGCAAGAGGGTACCCAGGGAAAGGATTGGCCCATTGAAGGACAGGGGAGGGAATCTATGATTTGATTTGATTTATTATTGTCACATGTATTAGTATACAGTGAAAAGTATTGTTTCTTGCATGCTTTACAAACAATGCATACCGTATATAAGGAAGGAAGGACAGACTGCAGAATATAATGTTACAGTTATAGGCCCATTGAAAACTCTGATGGCAGTAGGGAAGAAGCTGCTCTTGAGTTGGTTGGTACGTGACCTCAAACTTTGGTATCTTTTTCCTGATGGAAGAAGGTGGAAGAGAGTATGTCCGGGGTGCGTGGGGTTCTTAATTATGCTGGCTGCCTTTCTGAGACAGCGGGAATTATAGATAGAGTAAATGGATGGGAGGCTGGTTTGCGTGATGGGCTGGGCTACATTCACAATCTTTTGTAGTTTCCTGCGGTCTTCGGCAGAGCAGGCTCCATACCAAGCTGTGATACAACCAGAAAGAATGCTTTCTATGGTGCATCTGTAGAAGCTGGTGAGGATCATAGCTGACATGCCAAATTTCCTCAGTCTTCTGAGAAAGTAGAGTCATTGGTGGGCTTTCTTAACTATAGTGTCGGCATGGGGGGGGACCAGGACAGGCTGTACACTGGTGATCTGTACACCTAAAACCTTGAAGCTCTCGACCCTTTCTACTTAGTTCCCATTGATGTAGACAGGGGCATGTTCTCCACTACGCTTCCTGAAGTCGATGACAATCTCCTTCACTTTGTTGACATTGAGGGAGAGATTATTGTCGTCGCACCAGTTCATTAGATTCTCCATCTCATTCCTGTACTCTGTCTCATCATTGTTTGAAATCCGACCCACTACGGTGGTGTCATCAGCAAATTTTAAAATTGATTTGGAGGGGAATTTGGCCACACAGTCATAGGTGTATAAGGAGTACAGTAGGGGGCTGAGGACACAGTCAAAGGTATATAAGGAGTATAGTAGGGGGCTGAGGACACAGCCTTGTGGGGCACCGGTGTTGAGGATGATCGTGGAGGAGGTGCTGTTGCCTATCTTTACTGATTGTGGCCTGTGGGTTAGAAAGTTCCGGATTGAGTCGCAGAGGGAGGAGCCGAGGCCAAGGCCATGGAGTTTGGAGATGAGTTTTGTAGGAATGATGATGTTGAAGGCTGAGCTATGGTCAATACATAGGTGGCTTTGTTATCTAGGTGTTCCAGGGTAGAGTACAGGGCCATGGAGATGGCGTCTGCTGTGGACTTGTTGCAGCAATAGGCGAACTGTAGTGGATCAAGGCAATCTGGGAGGCTAGAGTTGATTCGTGCCATGACTAACCTTTCAAAGCACTTCATGATGATGGATGTCAGAGCCACTGGACAATAGTCATTAAGGCACGCTGCTTGACTTTTTTTGGTACAGGGATGATGGTCATCTTCTTGAAGCAGATAGGGACCTCAGATTGTTGTAAAGAGATGTTGAAGATGTCTGCGAATACCCCCGCCAGCTGATCCGTGCAAGACCTGAGTGCGCGTCCGGGACCCCATCCGGGTCAGTGGCTTTCCGTGAGTTGACCTTCGAGAAGGCTGCTCTGACGTCTGCCGTGGTGATCTCAGATACAAGTTCATCTGCGGCTTCTGGGGTGGAGGGCTCGCTCTCGCTGACCTCTTGCTCAAAGCGGGCATAGAATGCTTTGAGCTCATCAGGGAGGGGTGCATTGGAGCCGACGATCTTACAAGCTTTCATCTTGTAGCCCGTAATGTCTTGCAGACCTTACCATAGACGGTGGGGATCCCTGTGGCTAGCCTGGGACTCAAGCTTGGTCCGGTATTGTCTTTTGGCATCTTTGGATTTCTTTAGATCATATCTGGCTTTCTTGTAGAGTTCAGGGTCGCCTGACTTGAACTCCTCAGACCTAGACTTCAGCAAGCAGTGGATATCCCTGTTCATCCAGAGTGTGGAGCCAGAGGAAATAGGCAAGGTACTAAATGAATACTTTGCATCAGTATTCATCAAAGAGATTGAATTGGTGAATGTTGAGTCTGGAGAAGGGTGTGTAGATAGCCTGGATTACATTGAGATCCAAAAAGACGAGGTGTTGGGCGTCTTGAAAAACATTAAGGTGGATAGATCCCCAGGGCCTGATGGGATCGACCCCAGAATACTGAAGGAGGCAAGAGAGGAAATCGCTGAGGCCTTGACAGAAATCTTTGGATCCTCACTGTCTTCAGGTGATGTCCTGGAGGACTGGAGAATAGCCAATGTTGTTCCTTTGTTGAAGAAGGGTAATCCAGGGAACTACAGGTCGGTGAGCCTTATGTCAGTGGTAGGGAAAATACTGGAGAGAATTCTTTGAGACAGGATCTACTCCCATTTAGAAGCAAGAGGACGTATTAGCGAGAGGCAGCACGGTTTTGTGAAGGGGAGGTCATGTCTCACTAACTTGATGAGAGTTTTTTGAGGAGGTCACAAAGGTGATTGATGCAGGCAGGGCAGTGGATGTTGTCTATATGGACTTCAGTAAGGCTTTTGACAAGGTCACTCATGGCAGATTAGTAAAAAAGGTGAAGTCACACGGGATCAGAGGTGAGCTGGCAAGATGGATACAGAACTGGCTAGGTCATAGAAGGCAGAGAGTAGCAATGGAAGGGTGCTTTTCTGATTGGAGGGCTGTGACTAGTGGTGTTCCGCAGGGATCTGTGTTGGGACCTTTGCCGTTCGTAGTATAAATGATTTGGAGGAAAATGTAACAGTCAGGGAGATCTTGGTGTACAGGTCCACAGGTCACTGAAAGGGGCAACACGGGTGGAGAAGGTATTCAAGAATGCATACGGAATGCTTGCCTTCATTGGCCAGTGTATTGAGTATAAGAATTGGCAAGTCATGTTGCAGCTGTATAGAACATTAGTCAGGCCACACTTGGAGTATAGTGTTCAATTCTGGTCGCCACTCTACCAGAAGGATGTGGAGGCTTTAGAGAGGGTGCCGAAGAGATTTACCAGGATGTTGCCTGGTATGGAAGGCATTAGCGATGAGGAGAGGTTGAATAAACTTGGTTTGTTCTCACTGGAACTAAGGAGATTGAGGGGCGACCTGATAAAGGTCTACAAAATTATGAGGGGCATAGACAGAGTGGATAGTCAGAGACTTTTTCCCAGGGTAGAGGGGCCAAATACTAGGGGGCATAGGCTTACGGTGCGAGGGGTAAGGTTTAGAGGAGATGTACGAGGCAAGATTTTTACACAGAGGTTGGTGGGTGCCTGGAACTCGCTGCTGGAGGGTGATGTTTAAGGGGCATCTTGAGAATTACATGAATAAGATGGGAATAGAGGGATACCGGACTCCGGAAGTGTGGAAGATTTTAGTTTAGAGATGCAGCATGGTTGGCACAGGCTTGGAGGGCCGAAGGGCCTGTTTCTGTGCTGTACTTTTCTTCTTCTTTGTTCCAGCAAAGTAAATAGAATTTTGGGTTTCATAAAAGTGTTAAGGTCCAGGGTTTAAGAGAACCCCAAAGTGTATCATGGAGTTCACCTGACCCTTAACTTCAAATTTATTGTGGTTATGAGAAGCACATGGGCCTGCCTTTCAGGTGTTATTCAACAGAGTGTTACAGTACTTTTAAATTAAAACAATGTGTATTCATGAAACTAGTTAACACTTTATAAACTCACAGTAAACATCTTAACAACTATCAACACCAATAAATCCCCAAAGAATACAGTACTCTATAGATAACCCTTGATAAATTCCCAATCAACATCCAGAAGACAAAAAACCCTTTTAACACAGAGATCAGGTTTAAATTCTCTAATGAGAGCAGTTATCCCTTTGAAATCACCCAAAGAACACTCTTTAGCATATAGAGAGTTCCATGCACATCTGCTGGCTTTCACTGCAGCTCTTCTCTCTGAAAATGAAACTAATAACTCACTCTGTAGCAGCTGCTCAAAAACGAAAGTAAAGCAGGCAGACAGCCCAGCTCCACCTACACTCTGACATCACTGATAAACACCCGTTTCTGATCTATTTCTTAAAGGTACTCTCACATGGCAAAAGAGGTTACAAGTACAAAAGCACGGCAGTCATGCTGAAGCTTAATAAAACTCTGCTTGGGCCACAACTAGGAGTATTGCTTCCGATTCTGGTCATCACATTTTAGGAAGAAGGTGCGAGTTATTGAAATGATGCAAACGAGATTTACCAGTGTTTCCCTGGAGATGAGGGATTTTATTTGCAAGGTTTAGGCTGGAGAAGCTAGAGTTGTTCTTGGAACAAAGGCGATTGAAGGGCGATTTGATCGAGGTGTACAACAATATGGCAGGTTTAAATATAGTAGACTTAAGAGAAGCTGTTCCCATTAGCTGATGGTACAAATTTAAGGCTCTGGATAGGGTGGAATGTTTTTACGCAAGGAATGATAATGAACCTGCCACCTCTGAGGATGGCAGAAGCGGAAATAATGATTTCAAAGGGAAATTGGGTGGGCAGACATTTTATAATAGGGCAGCAAGGTGCCACACCTAAACTGAGCTGGAATCCAGCATTGGGTGTTTGAATCTAGTATTGGGTGACTGTCTTGAGTTTGCATGTTCTCCCTCTATCTGCGTGGATTTCCTCCAGGTGCTTCAGTTTACTTGCACAGTCCAAAGATGTGCAGGTTAGGTGGGGTTACAGGAATAAGGTGGGGCAATTGGCCTAGGTCGGGTGCACTTTTGGATGGTTGCTACAGCTTCGATGGGTTGAATTGCCTTCTGCACTGTAGGGATTCTATGGCCACAGGTATAGAGTGGGTGGGAATGGGACTGACTGGATTAGTCTACAGAGAGCAATCATGGACCCAATGGGTCAAATGGCCTTCTGTGCCATACTGACTCCATAAATATGATGAGATGGGTATGCCATAACCGGGATCGAACCCGGGAACTCAGCGTGTGAGGCAGCAGTGCTAACCACCACGCCACTGTGCCTCCCTTCATTCCTCTATCCTACACTTGATCTTAGCCAAAAGGCCGAGAAGCGATTCATTCCTCTATCCTAATCATAAAAAGCACCCCTATGATTCCCTTAAATATTGTTCCTATTACTGATGTCAAATGAATGGATTATACTTACTGAGGTCCACCTTGTCACCCTGTTTAAAATATGAGGACTTTGTTGGGCCTCCTTCCAGTCTGCAGATACCACCCCAGAGGGCAGTGAGCTCTTCAAAAGATGGGTTAAGGGATTACATGTGATGTGTCCCATTTCCCTGAGGGCCTCTGGAAGGACATCCAGATGCGCCATCTATTTTCAGATTTCTGAAACAAAGAAACCTAAGCATCAGTCCAGCTCAGAGTAAGACGCAAAAACACAACCCGAGGATTGTCAAATTTAAGTTAAAAGGTGTACCTCAACATACCATTGCTCGTATTGAGAAAGATTGCGAGGATTCAGTCTTATTTCATCCTGAAAAACTGCAGCTGTTGTAGATACAAGTTGTATGTTGTCTTGTTACGTCAGATGAATTGTTTCAAATTGTTTAACCATTGTTACCTTGAAGGCACTTTACCTCCTCCCTTGATGCCAACACTCTTAATGCCTCTTCCCTCTCCAGTTGACACTGGCATTCTTCTCTCGCTCCCTCTTTAAATTAAGATAGCACATCTTTTGTTCCCTCTCTTCCCCCACCTCACTTCATGTTGGTATTCTTCATCTATTGTGCAAATTCCTAATTAAGAATATGCAGAAAAGGCAAGACCTCAGACCCCCTAGAAATACAATCCCCTCAGACATAAGAGAAAGGAGAAATAACATTTTTGATCGTAACAGAAAGACCAGAGTGGGAGGCCATTTGGCCCGTCAAGCCTGTTCTATTGTTGAATTAGATCACAGCTGATCTATACCTCGCCTCAATTTACCTGCCTTTGCCCCACCGAACAAGAATTCATTGGTCTGTGTTGAAAATTCCAGTTGATCTTTTAGTGGGTGAGTGTTCCAGATTTTCCTGCAGAACAAGTCTGGGGAATTCTTGGATGATTGTGTAAAGGGAGCTCCATTGGCGATGCTGCCAACTTGGTTAGGAGCATCAACTCTGACCTGATCTTTCCATTCCAGGGTTTTCTCCAAAGTGAAGAGTCGGAGTGCACACATGAAGAGTCACAGTGTCCAAGAAAAGAAGCAACGGGAAGCGGAATTGAAGAGCCGTATTATGGCAGAGGAAGAGCAGACGGTGGAGACAGACAAGTACGAGGACTATTCCTATTGCTACCAGGATGTATAGAGTAAGTGAAGAGATTGGGCTCCCCTCAACAGTCTGCGGCCTTGACTGGACTCGCCAGGTCGACATGGGCGGTGCTGGACGTACCTCCTCTGGGAAGCTATGCATCGCTTTGTCATCATCTATTCCTCACCCTCAGCCCTGCAAATGGACAAGTGGCGAGTGTGGAGGGCTTTTGGGTTGCTTCTCACCCCAGGCTGATTGCACAACGAATGGGTGATAGCAGTGATTCTAGCAAACTAAGGTTATACATTGGAAAATTGCATGCACTTTTTCAGTTCTATTGTGTCCAATTGATTGAATGCTTTCCTTCACTTAGCGTTCCCCTTTTTATTCACCGTTGCACAACAAATTTCTTGCACAGATTCGAAGATTGCTCAGGAGCAGAGTTGCACGTTAGTTAAGTGTGGATAGACAAATATTATTGTTGCTCAGCAGAAACTGGCTTTAAACATATATTCAACTGAAAGGAGTCAGTGTATTTACATCACACGAGACAGAATTTCATTTAGCTCAGTTGGCTGGACAGCTGGTTCGCGATGCAGAGCCAGACCAGCAGCACAGGTTCAATTCCCGTACTGACTGAGCTTATTCATGAGGACCCCACCTTCGCAACCTTGCCCCTTGCCTGAGGTGATCCTCAGGTTAAATCACCTTCAGTCAGCTCCCCCCCTCAAAGGGGAAAGCAGTCTATGGTCACCTGGGACTACGGCGACTTTACTGCATAACTTTGGGTTGCAATATTAAAATTGGACAACCAGGATGAACTGTTTGTCAGTTTAATACAACCTCATTTACACAGTTAGGCTCTTTGAGCTTGCTACTGAGTGAAATCTTGTCCTGATACATTAATCTGGGGTCTAGAGTCTGAGAGCTGTCTCGCTGCTCACTATCCCATTGTTTATATGTACACGTCAGTGTTCCCGACCCTGGATGCATTTTCTGCACAACGTTCAGACTCATCGAGTAGAGTCACAAAGTATATTCTGTTATATGAACTCAAATCATTCAGGTGCCATAGTGCCCAGGCGCAGGATAGTCCATATCAATATTGCTTCTCCCACCCATTGCCCCCCCCCGTCCCCCCCCGGAATGTGCGGGCACCAGAGGAAATGCTGGGAGCTTGAATCTTGTTACATCTTCTCCCCTTCATATGCTTTGTAAAGCTTTGCAGAGCAAGTATTCTGGACTTGTAACTTCATCCAGGCAATTTCTGAGAGATTTGCTCAGGGCCCCACCATCTTGTTGGCATGAGACAGTTCCACAGATGTTATCAATCGTGTGATAGTCTTGCCCTGGTCTGCACCGTGTCATTGGCACAGAATCCTAGCAGTACCAGATGGAGGGCATTCTGCCCATCGTGTCTCTGACCATTGCAGCTACTGCAAGTGGGAAATCTTTAGCCCATTCCCGTTACAAGCCACAGAAGATCCCTAATTTCCTAAGCCGCCATCTCTTTTCTAAATCACATTTCCTGAATTGTTATTTATTTGAAGCAAGTTCATAATAAATCACAGCAGTGGCTATGCTCCAGTACCGTTGCCAGTTCAGGTTGGGCATGTTCCTGGAGACCATGATTTTTTATAACTGTAACTGAAAGTGTTCCAAAAGAGTTTTAGTGCCCTGAAGAGTCTTCTCCCAGAGTTGCTGGCAGCAGCACCAAGGAGATTATTATTTAATTTCGGGAGACTTTAGGGCAATTCTGAAGGGCCATATGTTGTGCGAGAGACTGACACTAGTACAAGTGTACAATCTTTGTTATTTAATGTTAAAAGAAAATGAATAGGAGATTCCTGGGTGTCCAGCCCTGAAGCTGGGGAACCATGATCCTCTTAACCTTACAACTTGTTCACCTTTAAAGCTGCTTTTGCTCATTCTGCCATTGTACATACAGCACAAGGAGTAACTATATAATCCAGAGCTACAGCGAAGGCTGTCAGCACTGACTTTATCAGCCTGTTTTACCACAGACCTTGTAAATATATTAAAAGATTACATTATTTATTCTTACTATGCTTATTTGATTTCTGTATAAACTTCATAAGATTTATAATGTGATTGACTTAAAGGCTGGCCTGTACAATGTTTTCTGTGAATGGTTTTGTACATTTTGTTTCTTTTCGATGCCCTTCTACCCCTGCCCTTTGAAGCTAGTTTAAACTAGTCAGTGGTGGGTCAGCGCTCCTCAACGCCTACTGACCACATCAATCTTTCTGCAATGTAATATTTGTATTATTTTATATCAACGATTCAAAGCTTTGTTTTACAAAGGAAATAAATTGTAAATATGCCACTATTAAATGTAAATGCAGTTGAATTTTTTTAAAACAAAAGTTGTAAAAGAGAAGGCTCCTCTTGGAAGGATTGATCACAGGATCACAGCACGCTAGAATTTCAAATTCAGATTGAGCGGCAGAAGACAAGAGTGCCATACAAGAGCTCTAGCGTTGGGCAGAGGTTATTATACAGGCCTGATTAGTAGGACATATTTTAAAACCTTGTACCTAAATGCACGCAGTGTTCAGAATAAGGTCAATGAGCTGATGGCACAAGTAGAGACAAATGGGTAGGATTTGGTGGGATTACTGAAACATGGTCGCAGGAAGACTGGGAGTTGAATGTCCAAGGTTACTCAGTATTCCCAAAGGATAGAGAGGATGGAACAGGAGGTGGAGTTGCTTTATTGGTTAAAGATAACATTAAGGCTGTATTAAGAAAGATATTGGCAATGAAAGCCAAAACGTTGAATCAATCTGATCTGAGTTGAAATAAGAAAGAAAGGAAAGAACTCCTTGGAGGGAGTAATTTATAAGCCCCCCCGAGCAATACTTCCAAAGGGGGCATAGTATGAACCAAGAAATAACGAGGGCTTGTGAGAGGGCGCAGTGGTAATCATGGGTGATTTTAACATGCATATTGACTGGACTAATCAAATTCCCTCCTCGAGGGAGATTTCATTGAGTGCATGAGGGATTGTTTCTTATAGAAATATGTTATGGAGTCAACCAGGGAGCAGGCTATTTTAGATTTAGTATTATGTAACGGCAAAGGGTTGATAAATAGTCTTGTTAAGGATCCTCTTGGAATGAGTGATCACAGCATGCTAGAATTTCAAATTCAGATTGAGCGAGAGTGCCATGCTAAAGTTAATTATACAGGTCTGAGGAAAGAGTTGGCTTAAGTAGACTGGGTACAAATAATTGATGGTAGGACTGTTGATGAAGAATGGCGATGTTCAGGGAGATATTAAACACATCTCAATTAAAGTATATTCCTGAGAGGAAGAGAATTATAAAAGGGAGAAAAATGTTCCATGGCTAAACAAGGAAGTCGAGGAAGACATAAAGGCAAAAACTAGGGCGTACCATACTGCAAAAGCTAGTGGTAAGCTGGAGGGTTGGGAGAACTTTAGGGGTCAGCAAAAGGCTACTAAAACTAAAATCAAAAGAGCTAAGATGAATTATGAAAGGAAACTAACAGAAAACATAAACACTCTTACTAAAAGCTTATATAAAGAAGAAGAGAATAGCTAAAGTGAATGTTGGCCTTTTAGGGGATGTAGAAAAGCAATAGTGGTAGAGGATTCAGTAGTCAGGGGCATAGATAGGTGCTTCTGTGGCTGCGAGAAGGACTCCAGGATGGTAGTTTGCCTCCCTGGTGCCAAGGTCCTGGATGTCTCTGAGCGTGTACAAAGCATCCTAAAACGGGAGGGAAATCAGACCGAGATCATTGTCCACATTGGCTTGAATGACAGGCAGAAAGAGTAACGAGGTCCTGCAACAGCAATTTAGGTAGAAGATTAAAAAGCAGGACCTCTAGGGTAGTAATCTCCGGATTACTCCCAGTGTCATGAGCGAGCAAGGCTAGCAACAGGGATATAGTGCAGTTGAACACGTGGCTAGAGAACTGGTGCAGGAGGGAGAGCTTCAGTTTTTTGATCACTGGGATATCTTCCAGGGAAGGTGGGGCCTGTACACCTGAACTGGAGGGACACCAATATCTGGCTGGGAGGTTTGCTAGTTTGGTTCGGATGGGTTTAAACTAATTTGGCAGGGGGGAGTGGGAATCAGAACAGTAAGCCAGCAAGTGTAGAGACTGGGGATGAGCATGGTACCAGGGCCAGGCTGGCTAAGAGGAAGGGCAGGCTGGGGGAGGTCGAACTCAGTGGGCCTGAAGGTGTATCTACTTCAATGCAAGGAGTATAACAGGTAAGACAGATGAACTTAGAGCCTTGATTCACGCGCGGAACATGGATGTGGTTGATGTAATGGAGACTTGGTTAAAAAAGGAACAGGACTGGCAGCTAAATATTCCAAGATATAGGTGTTTTGGGTGAGACAGGGAGGAAGGTAAAAGAAGTGGTGTAGTTGCAATACTGGTTAGATAACATATTACAGCAGTACAAAGGGAGGACACCATGGAAGAATGAAGTAACAAGGCACTGTGGGTAGAACTGAGAAACAGGAAGGGGGCAGTCACTCTGGGGGTGTACTGCAGGCCTTCCAACAGCCCACGGTAAGTTGAAGAACAAATATGTAAGCAAATTCTGGATAGATGTAGAAATAATGGGGTTGTTGTAGTGGGAGACTTTAATTTTCCTCATATTTACTGAAAATCCCATAGGGCTCGGGGTCTGAATGGTGAGGGATTTGTTAAGTGTGTCCAAGAAGGTTTTTTGGAACAATATGTGGATAGTCCGACTAGAGAGGGGGCTATATTGGAGCTAATACTAGAGAATGAGCAAGTCGCAGTGGGAGATCATAGAATTTACAGTGCACAAGGCCATTCAGTCCAACGAGTCTGCACCGGCCCTTGGAAAGAGCACCCTCCTTAAGCTCCACACCTCCACCCTATCCCCGTAGCCCAATACTAAGAGCAATTTATCATGGCCAATCCACCTAACCTGCACATCTTTGGACTGTGGGAGGAAACCGGAGCACCCGGAGGAAACCCACGCACACACGGGACGAACGTGCCGACTCCACACAGACAGTGATCCAAGCCGGGAATCAAACCATGACCCTGGATCTGTGAAACAACTGTGCTAACCACTATGCTACCGTACTGTCATATGTGGTGAAGAGTGACCACAATTCTGTAAGCTTTCGGATACTCATGGAAAAGGACGAGTGTTGTCCCAGGGTTAAGGTGCTAAGTTGGGGAAATGTACAACCAGATTAGGCAGGATTTGGAGGCTGTTGCTTCGGAAGCTTTGAGGTTAAATCCACGTTTGGCATGTGGGAATTTTTTAAGGAGCAGTTAATGGGAGTGCAGGATAGGCATATGCTGGTAAAAGGGGACAGGAAAGCAGGATTCGGAGCTATACAGAGTCTCGCTATATGCAGACGGCCTGCTTTTGTATGTTTCGGATCCAATGGAGGGGATGGAAGAAATTATGGGAATTTTAGGGGAATTCGGCCGGTTTTCGGGGTACAAGGTTAATACTGTATGGGGAAGAGCAAGATGTTTGTGGTCCAGGCGAGGGGTCAGCAGAGGCAACTGGGGGAACTGTCATTTAGATTGGTAGGGGACAGTTTCAGGTACCTGGGTATCCAAGTGGCGCGTGATTGGGACCGGCTGCATAAATTGAACTTGGCCTGGTTGGTGGATCAGATGGAGGATTTCCGGAGATGGGATGCGCTCCCGTTGTCTTTAGCGGGCAGAGTTCAAACGGTGAAAATAACGGTCGTCCCGAGATTCCTGTTTGTATTTCAATGTCTCCCCATCTTCATCCCATGGTTCTTTTTTAAGCGGGTCAATAAAGTTAGAGCGGGCTTTGTATGAGGGGGCATGTACCCACGAGTGAGGAGGGTAATGCTGGAGTGGAGTCCGGTGGGTGGGTGGGTGGTGGTGGGGGGGGGGGGGGGGGGGGCTGGCATTGCCGAACTTTAGCAATTATTACTGGGCGGCTAACATAGCCATGATTAGGAAGTGGGTGGTGGGGGGAGGGGTTGGCATGGGTGCGTGTGGAGGTAGCTTCTTGCAAGGGCACAAGTTTACGGGCGCTGGTAACTGTGCCTCTGCTGTTCCGCTGGCGTGGTACTCCACCAGCCCCGTGGTGGTGGCGGCCTTGAGAGTCTGGGGGCAATGGAGGAGATATGTGGGAGCAGTGGAACCATCGGTCTGGTCCCCAATTTGCGATAATCACCAGTTTGCCCCGGGGATGATGGATGGGGGGTTCCGAGTATGGAGAGGAGTGGGGATTGAGAGGATGGGGGACTTGTCCCCTCTATAAAGAGGGGAGCTTTCCGAATATGAGGGCGCTGGAGGAGAAGTTTGCATTGGCGGGGGGAAACGAATTTCAATATCTGCAGTTGCGGGACTTTCTGCGAAGGCAGGTACCAACCTTCCCACTCCTGCCGCTAAGGGAGATTCAGGACAGGGTAGTTTCCAGAGGATGGATAGAAGAGGGGAGCGTTTCTGACATTTATAAGGAGCTTATGGGGTCAGAGGAGACGCAGACCGAGGAGCTGAAGCACAAGTGGGAGGAGGAGCTGGGAGAAGTGATAGAGGATGGTCTATGGGCAGACGCGTTGAGTAGAGTCAACGCGACCGCAACATGTGCCAGGCTCAGCCTGATACAATTCAAGGTCGTTCATTGGGCTCACATGACAGTGGCCGGATGAGCAGATTCTTTGGGGTGGAAGACAGGTGTGCAAAATGTGCGGGAGAACCAGCGAATCATGTCCACATGTTCTGGGCATGCCCGAAGCTTAGGGGATTTTGGCGGGTTTGTGGACGTCATGTCCAAGGTGTTGAAAACAAGGGTGGCACTGAGTCCAGAGGTGGCGATTTTCAGGGTGTCGCAGGATCCGGGATTCCAGGAGGAGAAAGAGGCAGACATTCTGACCTTTGCTTTCCTGGTAGCCGGGAGGCAGATATTACTAGCGTGGAGGGACTCCGAGCCCCCGGAAGTTGCAGACCTGGCTATCTGGCATGGCTAGCTTTCTCTGTCTGGGGAAAATTAAGTTCGCCATGAGAGGGTTCGCCCAGAGGTGGCAACCATTCATCGACTTCTTTGCACAGAATTAATCGTCAGCAGAAGTGGGGGAAGGGGGTAGGTTAGCGTAGATTACGGGGCTAAGTAATGGTGGGACCTGTGGGGGAGGGAGGCGGTATTTGCACTATGTTAATAGTTTTATGTACATTGTTTATGCTGTTACAATGCCAAAAAAAAACTCAATTAAATGTTTATTTTAAAAAAAAGGAAAGCAGGTTTCGGGAACCATGGAGGACCAGGGAAATCGCTAATTTAGATGAAATGAAAATCGCTTATTGTCATGAGTAGGCTTCAATAAAGTTACTGTGAAAAGCCCCTAGTCGCCACATTCCGGCGCCTGTCCGGGGAGGCTGGTACGGGAATTGAACCGTGCTGCTGGCCTGCTTGGTTTGCTTTAAAAGCCAATGATTTAGCCTGGTGAGCTAAACCACCATGGTAAAGTATTATCTAAATGCAAAGCGGATTCAAGATGAGTCTGGGTTGAGGGATCTGGGTGTCTTTGTTCATGAATTGCAGAAAGTCAGTATGCAGGTACAACATATAATTAAAAAGGCAAATGGAATGTTAACATTTATTGCAAAAGGACTGGAGTATAAAAGTAGAGAAGTGTTGTTGCAATTGTATAGGGTGTTGGTGAGACCTCATCTGGAGTATTGTGTCCAGTTTTGGTCTCCTTATTTGAGGAAGGATGTGGTGGCATTGGAGGAAGTTTAGAGGAGGTTCACCAGATGAATTCTAGGGATAAAAGGGTTGATGTCAGAGCAGAGATTGAGCAAGTTTGGGCTTCTACTCGCTGGAATTTAGAAGGATGAGAGGGGATCTGTTTGAGGTGTATAAAGTATTAAGGCGGATTGATAAAGTAAACGCAAACCAAATGTTCCCCCTTGTGGGGCAATCTAGAATGAGAGGTCACAGATATAGGTTGAATAGTGGGTGGTGAATTTGTGGAACTGACTGGCTCCATCCTCACATGCACGAATTGGAGATATACAACAGCAGATCATCAGCGTAGAGGGACGCCCTATGCTCCACCTCACCTCCCTATCCCCCTCCATTTATCTGAGCACCTCAGCGTAATGGCCAAGGGCTCTAATGCCAGCTCAAACAGAAGGGGGGACATGGGGCACCCCAGCCTTGTTCCCATGTGCAGAAGAAAGCACCTTGAATTAATCTTGTTTGTAAGCACACTCACCATCGGGTCCTGATACAACAATTTCACCCAAGCCACAATCCCAAACCTCTCCAACACCGCAAACAAATAGCTCCACTCTACACGATCAAATTACTTCTCCAACCAGTGCCACTGCCACCTCCAACTCTTTCCCTTCTGCCACAGAAAGCACCACATTCAACTGACGCTGCACGTTAGACAACTGTCTGCTCTTCACGAACTTCACCTGCTCTTCCCCAATCATATTCGTGAGGCATTTCTCCAACCTACGCTCCGACACCTTTGCCAGAACCTTGGCATCCACATTCAATAACGATAATGGCCTGCACGACCCACACTCTTCTGCGTCCACATCTTTTTTTAATATAAATTTAGAGTACCCAATTAATTTTTTCCAATTAAGGGGCAATTTAGCATGGCCAATCCACCTAGCCTGCACATCTTTGGGTTCATAGATCATAGAATTTACAGTGCAGAAGGAGGCCATTTGGCCTATCGAGTCTGCACCGGCTCCTGGAAAGAGCACCCTACCCAAGGTCAACACCCCCACCTTATCCCCATAACCCAGTAACCCCACCCAACACTAAGGGCAATTTTGGACACAAAGGGCAATTTATCATGTCCAATCCACCTAACCTGCACATCTTTGGACTGTGGGAGGAAACCGGAGCACCCGGAGGAAACCCACGCACACACTGGGAGGATGTGCAGACTCCGCAGACAGTGACCCAAGCCGGAATCGAACCTGGGACCCTGGAGCTGTGAAGCGATTGTGCTATCCACAATGCTACCGTGGTTGTGGGGGCAAAACCCATGCAACACGGGGAGAATGTGCAAACTCCACACACAGTGACCCAGAGCCAGGATCGAACCTGGGACCTCGACGCCGTGAGGCCGCAGTGCTAACCCACTGCGCCACCGTGCTCTCCTTATCTTTTTTAAGCAACAATGAAATGGATGCCAGTCCCATTGTGTCTGGCAGTGCCCCCTTTGCCACCGCGTCCTCGAACATCTCCGCCAGCAGTGGTGCTTACTTATCCAGAAACCTCTTATAAAACCCTACCGGGAAACCATCCGGCCCGGTGCCTAACCCGTCTGCATCATCCCTATTGCCGCCCACACTTTCTCTGCCCACACAGGGGGCACCCTTGGGAGAGGGAGTATTTGTCCTTTTCGCCAATTCACAATGTGTATTTGAGGATAGACATTTTTGTTATGGGAAAGGCGTTGTTGGCCGGGTGAGGAAGGCAGAATATTCAGCGATACTCCCTCTCCCAAGGGTGCAGATACCTCCACAGGTCCACCCCTCCCAACCTCCCATCTCCCTCAAAAACGCACCCACAGGTGGTGCAGTGGTTAGCACGCTGCCTCACAGTGCTGAGGACCCAGGTTCAATCCCAGCTCTGGGTCACTGTCCGTGTGGAGTTTGCACATGGGTTTCTGTGGGTTCTCCCCGAGTTTGCGTGGGTTTCGCCCCCACAACCTAAAGATGTGCAGGGCAGGTGGATTGGCCACGCTAAATTGCCTGTTAATTGGAAAAAATGAATTGGGTACTCTAAATTTACATTTAAAAAATAATCGCAGCCCTATCTTCGCCCACACCCCCTTCCTCACCACCCCAACCCCGAGGCAGTCAGTGAACACGGTGTTTTGTCATGCTCTTGACGTAGCATAAGCCGCTTCCTTGATGTGCTCTCTGACAAAGGAAGATTCAGACTTGGAGATAGCTTTAACACATTGATTAAACTGTTAGCGATTCTCCTACTTGGATTCGACTCTCCTGTTAATCCTGCTATAGCTACTCAGACTACCTAACCAGTCTGCTACAATCCACGTGGTGGGTGTGATGTGTTTCAATCAACCCTGTGTACACACGGAGTGTCTCCACTGGAAAGAGGAAGATCATTAGGGGCAGCAGGGTAGCATGGTGGTTAGCATAAATGCTTCACAGCTCCAGGGTCCCAGGTTCGATTCCCGGCTGGGTCACTGTCTGTGTGGAGTCTGCACGTCCTCCCCCTGTGTGCGTGGGTTTCCTCCGGGTGCTCCGGTTTCCTCCCACAGTCCAAAGATGCGCGGGTTAGGTGGATTGGCTATGCTAAATTGCCCGTAGTGTCCTAATAAAAGTAAGGTTAAGGGGGGGATTGTTGGGTTACGGGTATAGGGTGGATGAGTAGGGTGATCATTGTTCGGCACAACATTGAGGGCCGAAGGGCCTGTTCTGTGCTGTACTGTTCTATGTTCTATGTGCTGTGTCCTTATATATGGGTTGATGTAACGCCCCCCCTGTGGTAGTGTCACCTCTGTGTGTGTCTTGAATGCCCATTGGTCGTGTCCTATCTTACTGGCCTATTGGTTGAATGTCTATGTGTTATGATGTCTCTGGTGCTCCCTCTAGTGTCTAGCTAGGTGTAGTTTGTTCACATTAACCCCTTGATAACTGTGGAAGTAGACTATCACAGCCCTCGGTGGCTCAATCGTCTTTGGCTTCAGCCGGAGCCGGAGCGAGGTCTGTCCAACTCATAGAAGGAGGGCTCCTCCTCCTCCCTCATCAACTTAGCAAACATCTCTGTAAAATATTCCGTTGGCTTCCGGCCCTCCAGTCCCTCAATCGGTCCCACGATCCTCAGATCTGTCTTTGAGACCTGTTCTCCAGGTCCTCCGCTTTAGCCCTCAGCCCTTTGTTACTCTCCTGCACATTCTGCAGCTCCTCACCCACCGAGGTGAACTGGTCGCTGTGCTGCAACAATGCCTCCACCATCTTCAACACCTCTCTTTGCTCCTGTACCTCTGACGTTGTCTTTGCCAAAGCCTTCTTTACCGGGGCAAGAGCCTCACCCACCCATTCCTGAGCAAGGTCATCATCTCCATTCGATGCTTATCAAAGGATGTGGAGGCTTTAGAGAGGGTGCAGAAGACATTTACCAGGATGGTGCCTGGTATGGAAGGCATTAGCTATGAGGAGCGGTTGAATAAATTCAGTTTGTTCTCACTGGAACGACGGAGGTTGAGGGTGACCTGATAGAGGTCTACAAAATTATGAGGGGAATAGACAGAGTGGATCATCAGAGGCTTTTCCCCAGGGTAGAGGAGCCAATTACTAGGTTTAAGGTGCGAGTGGCAAGGTTTAGAGTAGATGTACGAGGCAAGTTTTTTACACAGAGGGTAGTGGGTGCCTGGAACTCGCTGCCGGAGGAGGTGGTGGAAGCAGGGATGATAGTGACATTTAAGGGGCATCTTGACAAATACATGAATAGGATGGGAATAGAGGGATACGGACCCAGGAAGTGTAGAACATTGTAGTTTAGGCGGGCAGCATGGTCGGGCTTGGAGGGCCGAAGGGCCTGTTCCTGTGCTGTACTTTTCTTTGTTCTTTGTCTTTGTTCAAAGTGTGTTGAAAACAGCCGCTCAAACTCCCCCGCCATCACTGTTGTGGGTGGCAGGCCAATTGACAGGGCTCCCACCATCTTTATTCCCACTGAACTTCCCACCAAACTCACCGGCGGATTTTCATTTGTTTCCTTTTTCCCTGTATTCTTTTTCTAGGATTTCGACATCCTTTAGTTGCCTCAGGCTTTCCTACGAATGATCATGTAAAATTCTCCCCAAAAACGGGAGTACAAATGGACAAAAAAACGAAAGCTCTAGCAGGAGCCACCAAACGTGCGACCTCCACCTACATGCCACCACCAGAGGTCCGTCCAGGGGGCAATTGCTGACACGTATGTTGCCTTGCATGCACGGGTGCATCAGGGAATGCCCTTCATTAACAGGAAAGAGTTCCACTCCCTGAATATTCAACTCGTGTGCGACTACCACCTCTGATCATGCACGTGTGCACGCTTCCCTGGGAGCTATATGCTGGGGCGCTAGAAAATTCACGGTGTCTTCGAGGACCACCCCAGGATGACGAGTAGGCTTGTGGGGGATAAGGGGTCCTGGCTGATGGCACCATGGTGGAGGCCGGAAACAGAGGCAGAGACCTGGTATAACGAGGCACATTGCAGCCACCAATGTGTCATTGAGCGGGGTAATGGACTGTTCAAAATGTGGTTCCTGTGCCTTGACCAATCTGATGCTACACTGTAGTAGAGCCCCCAAGAGGGTCTCCCGCTTTGTTGTGGTCTGCTGTACCCTCCACAACCTGGCACAGAAGTGGGGTCACGAGCTGGAGGAGAAGGAACATGCAACCTTATCTGAGGAGGATGAGGAGGGGCTGGAGGACAAGCCCGGGGAGGACCCGCGGGAGCAACCGGAGAGTGGATGACGGCAAGGGTCCCGCATGCCCGGGGCCAGGGAGAATCTCATCCTTGCCCGCTTTTCATAAGATGGGGCTTTGTCCATCATTTCACCCCCTCTTTTCCCCCATCCCGCCTTCTCTCCCCATCACCCCCACCCCCAATGTCCACCCTGCCCCATCCTCTCATCCATTTGCCCCCGTTCCTTGACCCCTTGCCCACCACCTCCTCAACCACCCTGTTCCATGTCAATCATCCCAGGTTAATGGGCCTGTGTCAGCGCTGTCAGCAGATCAGTGACAGTGAGGTGTGTGTCTCTGTGCTGGTGAAAGGTGGGGGTGAGAGCTGTGACACATCGATGGTGGCATCCTCGAAGCTCTCCTCTGAAGTGTTCTCTTGGGTGGTGGGATGTAGCGACCCCGGATGGTCCGGCCCCATCACATGGTGATCCTGTGAGAAAAATGACGTGGTGAGTGAGAGGGAAGGACCATTTGTTTGCTATGAACAATATCCAGGCAGGTCATCTGGGTGAAGGGGCAGTGGATCCTCATCTCTGCGGCACAGGCCAATGTCACTGTTGGTGAGTCGGTCATCCCCACGATCTCCAGGGCCCGGTCCTCAGAAGGGAAGACGACTCAGATGTCTGGCACCCTGCCGTCCATCTGGCGGGACAGCCATTTCCACCATGAAGCTCATGGAGGATCTTTTCCAGCCCTAATGTCGTTAGATACGGATTGTAGTCTTGTTGGATCGGCCGTCGGGAAGCACCTGGGAAGCTGTGTACAATACGGCACTGTGAACTTATCTCATTAGATCGCGTCCTCAGTCTGATTTCTCTGTTTTTGTACTCGATGCCTCTTTTTATGAAACCCAAGATCCCATAAGCTTTGCTCCCTCAGTATGCTGTCTCATCTTTGGCGTTGCTAAGCAGACATTTAAAAAATATGTTTTAAGTACCCAATTCATTTTTATCCAATTAAGGGGTAATTTAGCGTGGTCAATCCACCTACCCTGCACATCTTTGGGTTGTGGGGGCGAAACCCACGCCAACACGGGGAGAATGTACAAACTCCACACAGACAGTGACCCGGGGCCGGGGTAGAACCTGGGTACACAGTGTCATGCGTTGCTGAGCAAATATGAGAACATTACAATTTAAAAAACAACCTTGCTCAGGACGGCAAGGTGGCGCAGTGGTTAGCACTGCTGCATACGGCGCTGAGAACCCAGGTTCGATTCCCGGGTCACTGTGAATGTGGAGTTTGCACATTCTCCCCGTGTCTCATGGGTTTCACCCCCACAACACAAAGATGTGCAGGCTAGTCGGATTGGCCATGTTAAATTGCCTCTAAATTGGAAAAAAATAACCGGGTAGTCTAAATTTATATATTGTTTTTAAAAGATGGCTGCTGACTTTTGGAATTATAAGTTGGTGAAGCTTCTCTCAGCTTCTAAACATGCAGTAAAAAGTCTTACAATGCCAGGTTAAAGTTCAACAGGTTTGTTTCGACCTATTGGACTTTAACTTGGTCTTGTAAGACTTCTTACTGTGCTCACCCCAGTCCAATGCGGCATCTTCACATCTTCTAAAAGTGGATTGCAATGAGCATGCCTGGACAATATCTTTGTGGAATGCCAGTGTTACGACTTATCCCAAAACAACAAGGACAATAAGCCCTCAGACTTTCAGACTCCAGATCTGCCAGGTTACAAAGAAGCACAAACAAAACCAAGAAAGTTTTGGGAAGTGGAATCTATTTTATCAATAGGAACAGACTATCAATTACTTTCTATGGTGTATCAATGGCGAGTCATCATATGAATAAAACTCTAATTTTTGAAAACCTTTTAATGACAGGCCGTCCTTGATTTCTGCAGTAGACAGTAGACTGTCTGTAGACATACTATCCTTGGATTTCCCAAAGGCATTTGACAAGGTGCCACGTCAAAGGTTATTGTGAAAATCAAATGCTCATGGTGTTGGGGGTAACTTAGTCATAGATTATCATAGAATTTACAGTGCAGAAGGAGGCCATTCGGCCCATCGAGTCTGCACCGGCTCCTGGAAAGAGCACCCTACCCAAGGTCAACATCTCCACCCTATCCCCATAACCCAGTAACCCCACCCAACACTAAGGGCAATTTTGGACACTATGGGCAATTTATCATGGCCAATCCACCTAACCTGCACATCTTTGGACTGTGGGAGGAAACCGGAGCACCCGGAGGAAACCCACGCAGACACAGGGAGGATGTGCAGACTCTGCACAGACACTGACCCAAGCCGGAATCGAACCTGGGACCCTGGAGCTGTGAAGCAATTGTGCTATCCACAATGCTAACGTGCTGCCCCAGATTAGTATTAAGTATTAGGGTGCATAGAAGATTGGCTGGCTGGCAGAAAACAGAGTACACATAAATGGGTCTTTGTCTGATTGGCAGTCCTGCGGGGTCTGTGCTGGGACCTCAATGTTTTAATTCACATCAATGATTTAGATGAGAGGAGCGAAGGCATGGTAGCTGAATCTACATCAGAAGGAACATCACTGCTGTAATCAGGTTGGAACATCTAGCTTTCTAGGCTTAAGGTTTTGAAGCCTCCTTGAAAGCCTGTTTCTGTAAGATCTTGACTTTACCTGGAAAAGGGAAACTGGTTCTCTGGCTATAAGTATTATCGAGGCTGACAACTCTATTTGCTGCATCTCTCTTATTCGGAAGAAACTCCACAAAACCCTGGGCTGGATTCTCTGGTGGGCGAGGCCAAAATCACGATCTGCGACGGGGAATCCAAGTTCCTGACAGAATCAGGGGCGGGGCCGCTTCCACGATGCTCTGCCCCCTCCAAGAATGCACTGCGCCATGTATCACGGCCTCAGGCCATTGCCTGAGGACTGCCCCCCCCCGATGCTCCATCCCCAACCGGCTGAGTTCCCGACGGCGTGGGTCTCTCACGGTCTCACCCATCGGCAACTCAGCCTGGTGGCTGCGGACTCAGTCCAGCACTGCCACAGTCGGGGGAGGGTCGATCCGTGGGCAGGGGGTGGACATATTTGGGGCTGGGCGCACTGTGGTGGGACTGTCAGGGCGCACAAGCCGGCCGAAGGGGGGGGGGGGACTATTTCACAGGCTGGGTCCGTGAGCGGCATCCGTCATGAAGCATGGCCGCTGCTGTGTGCATGTACAGCCATGGACCCAGCAATTCTCCAGGCTGTATCGGCAACTAGGGCCAGGTGCTCTACGCTGCCGTCCTGCTAGCCCCCAGCAAGACGGGGATTCGGGGGCCGGTTTGCCCCAGTTTTCCTGCTGTAAAATGCCACTTTCCCACGCCGGCGTGGGAACACACTCTCCAAAACGGAGAATCCAGTCTTCAACTATCATAGGAACGTCAACTCCTGGACGGAAAGGTTCCTTTCATCTTAGAAACACATAAGCTAGTAACTATTCTGTTTTTTAGAAGTGGAACTCCTTTTAACAGTATCATCCTATCCCAATAACCTAACCTACACATCTCTGGACACTAAGGGGCAAATTTATCATGGTCAATCCACCTAACTGCCACATCTTTGTACTGTGGGAGGAAACCGGAGCACCCGGAGGAAACCCACACAGACACGGGGAGAATGTGCAAACTCCACACAGATGGTCACCCGAGGTCAGAATTGAACCCGGGCCCCTGGTGCTGTGAGGCAGTAGCGCTAATCACTACGCCATAATGCGGCCCAAACCTTATCTCCATCAAGCCACGCTGATAATGGGCTGATAATCACGCTGAGAAAGTGGTTGAAGAATGAGAAGGTTTCGGTCTGTCTCACTCCCCTGCCCATAACACCTTTATGGATCTATGCACCTGAACCCCAGGTCCTTCTGATTCTGCACACTCTTTAGAACTGTGCCATTGAGTCTATAAACCTATCTGTAATGAATTCTGCCTGCCATTTGTCTGTCCATTCTACTAGACAATGTCTTGTTGCAGACTGGTTGTATCATCCTCACTGCTTGCCAGACCTCCAAGTTACTCTGTGATCCAAGTATAGCAAAAAAAGCAGTCGTCCTAGTTCTGATCCTTGGGGAACCGCACTGACAACTACCTTACAATCCAAAACAACAACCATCTATGTGACTCACTACTTCGTACTTAAGATAATTTTTATCTAACTGCACAGTGACCCTCCTATTCCCTGAGGCTCAATTTTGTTAATTAACCTTTTATGCAGTACTTTCGTCAAATGCTTTCTTAATATCCATACAAGCAACATACACTGCATTCCCTTCATCAACCTTTTCTTTTACTTCATCAAAAAATTCAATTAGACTAGCCAAGTGCAATCTGCCTTTTACAAATTTGTCCTTGATTAACTCAAACCTCTCCAATTGCCTGTTCATTTTTTCCACTCATCATGGATTCCAAAACCTTACCCACCACTGATGTTAGACCAACTGGGGTCACATTTTATACACTCCGATCCTCTGGCACCTCCCCATATCCCGGGAAGATTAAAAGATTTAAGACAAGCCCCCCGCTATCTCCATCCCTGCTTCCTTTAGCAATTTGGGATACATGCCATTCAGACCAGGTGACTTAACCATCTTAACCATAGGTTCCATTTCAGTACCACTTCCTTTTCAATTATCAGACTATCCACTGCTTCTACCAACTCTGCCGGATTTCTCTTCCTCAGTAAACACAGATACTAAACCATCATTAATTACTCTAGCCTTGTCCTGCACTTCAAAGCATAATTACCCCTACTTGTCCTGAATGGGACCCACTCCACCTCTTACTGCCCACTTATTACATGCTGGTAGAAGATTTTTGGATTCCTTTTCATGCTGACTGTCATTCTATTCACAGACTCTCTCTTTGCCAGTCTTATTTTCCTCTTCACTTCCCTTCTCAACCTATTATATTGACCTGGTTCGCACTTGCAAAATTCACCTGACATGCATCATACACCCTATTTTTTATTTAAACATTATCTCTCTCTCCCTTGTCACCCAAGGAGCCCGGGCAGTCTGCAGTTCCATTTTCAGTTGCACTGAAATTAGTCCTCTTCCAAATTAGAAATTCTATATTAGATTGTTCCTTGCGCTTTACCATTACTAATCTAAACCTTATGATATAATGATCACTCTTACCTATATGTTCTGTCACAGACACTTACTTGGTCCATTTGGCCCACCTCATTTCCCAGAACCATATCCAGCAATGGCTCTTTTCTACTTGAGCTGAAAACATACTCAACATGGAGGATCCTTCCCTTCTTTAACATTATCCTAATCAATAGATGGGTAATTTACATTTTTTCTTTTCAAACATTATCAATCAACCTTGACGATGTCCTTAACACAGGCTCAACGAAACGTCATGCCGACGGGGGGGTGGGGAGGGGCGAGGCAAAGCCAGCCCCCTCCCCCCTGGCAGGAACACCCAGAACGAAAAACAACCCAATGCCCAAGGGCCCGCTCCAGGTGGGAGGCCAGGCCCTGGCACGAGGGAACGGGAGTACTGGAGAGGGGAGAGGAGAAGCGGGACAGCAACCTCCGAGAGGGGAGCCACCGTGCTAGCAGGAAAGCTAGCGACGGGGGCGAGCAACAGAGCAGGGCCGCAGCGCACCCCCAACAGGGGGGAAGGCGCCAGGCAGGGGAGGGGGGGGATCACCCATCAAAGGTGGGAGAGCAAATGGGGACAGGAATGGGGGAGAGAGGGGCAATGGAGGGGTATACAGGGGAGGGGGGAAAAGGGATAGAGCGGGGGGGGGGGGGGGCACTCGGGGGGCGAGAGACCAGGGAGGGGAAATGCAGGGACGAAGGGACAAAAGAGGCCAGAAAGGGAATAGGGCCACAAAGTGCCACGGACAAGGGCTCGAAACAGGGAACCGCTGCAAGCACCCACCCAGTACGGTCTGTGGGTGAAGGGGCCCCCCGGAGTGCAGGGGACTACCTGCGTGGCGGACACACAGTGGACGGCCATGGCGGGTGTCCCCGGGACAAGGGGGAACCCCGGAGCGCAGGGACCCGACCGCATGGGGAGAGCAGTGATAGTGGACATCCTGGACGGCCCCCTAACAAAGGGAAACCCCAGAGGGCAGGGGCGCGTCCACCGGACAAATATGGTTAACCCCACAGGAGCAAGGGGGCAGAAGCCCCCCACCAGAATAGTCACCTGGAACGTAAGGGGACTTAACGGCCCAGTGAAGAGATCTAGAGTCCTCACCCACCTTAGAAACGTGAGGGCCGACATAGTCTTCCTCCAAGAGACGCACCTGAGGGAGCAGGACCAACTGCGGGTAAGAAAGGGCTGGGTGGGACAAACCTATCATTCCTGTTATGGGGCAAGGGCCAGGGGGGTGGCGATCCTGATTGGCAAGAGGACAATGTTTAGGGCGACAAAGACGGTTACGGACCCAGGGGGACGGTATGTCATGGTCAGCGGGGTCCTGGATGGGGCGCCGGTAGTTCTAGTTAACGTGTACGCGCCCAACTGGGACGACACGAGCTTCATCCAAAAGACCATGGCAGAAATCCCGGACATAGCAACGCACCGACTAATCATGGGGGGGGACTTCAACTGTGTACAGGACCCAAAGACGGACAGATCAAACCCCAGAACGGGGAAAACCTCAAACATGGCAAGGGAACTCAGTCACTATATGGAGCAGATGGGAGCAGTGGACCCCTGGAGATTCGCCCACCCGGGGGAGAAAGAATTCTCTTTCTTCTCCCCAGTACACAATGTGTACACCAGAATTGACTTCTTTGTGGTGGGGAAAACGGTGCTTCCAGGGATAGACAAGGTGGAATATTCCGCAATTGTGATATCAGACCACGCCCCACACTACATGGACGTGCGGCTGGAGACGGGAAGGGCCCAGCGCCCCACATGGAGGCTGGACGGTGCCTTACTAGCTGACAAGGCCTTCAGCGAAAGGATAGCGCGGGCCATAGCGGAATACACGGAGAACAACCAAAACGGGGAGGTCTCACCCTCCACGTTCTGGGAAGCGCTTAAGGCCGTACTAAGAGGGGAAATCATTGCCTACAAAGCGCAAAGAGATAGGGAGGAAAGGGTGGCTAGGCAGAAGCTGGTCGACTCGATACTGGAGGTAGACCGTAAATACTCCGAGGCCCCGACCGTAGAGCTCCTGGCGGAGAGAAAAGAATTACAAAGGAACTTTGACCTGCTCTCCACCAGGAAAGCAGTACACCAACTCCGCCAGGCACGCGGGGCCCTGTACGAACACGGAGACGAAGCCAGCCGCCTGTTGGCACACCAGCTGAGAAAGCAGGCAGCCAGCAGGGAAATTGCGCAAATCAGAGGTACCAGAGGCACGTGGGAAACAGAACCAGAGAGGATTAACGAAACCTTCAAGGCCTTCTACCAAGAGCTATACACCTCGGAGCCCCCAACGGGGAAGGCTGGGATGAACCGGTTTCTTGATGGACTGGACATACCAGTCGTGGGAGAGGGCAGAAAACGGGATCTGGAAGCACCACTAGCACTGGGAGAGATCATGGAGAGCATTAGCTCCATGCAGACGGGGAAGGCGCCGGGACCGGACGGATTCCCGGCGGACTTCTACAAAAAATTCGCGACAGCGCTGGCCCCGCACCTGCGGGAGATGTTCACAGACTCGCTAGCTAGGGGCACACTGCCACCCACGTTAGCACAGGCCTCAATCTCGCTGATACCTAAGAAAGACAAAGACCCAACGGAATGTGGGTCATACAGACCCATATCTCTGCTGAACGCAGACGCCAAAATACTGGCCAAAATCGTAGCCAAAAGGCTAGAAGACTGTGTACCTGAGGTGGTCACAGAGGACCAGACGGGCTTCGTCAAAGGTAGACAGCTTACCGCGAACATCAGGCGCCTGCTGAACGTGATAATGACCCCCTCCGGGGAGAGAACACAAGAGGTGATCGTCTCCCTGGACGCAGAAAAGGCCTTCGACAGAGTCGAATGGAAATACCTCATAGAGGTACTGGAGCGGTTCGGGCTTGGAACAGGGTTCACCGCTTGGGTAAAGCTCCTATACAACGCTCCCATGGCGAGTGTACGGACCAACAATACCAACTCCCAATACTTCCAGCTGCACAGGGGCACCAGACAAGGATGCCCACTGTCCCCGCTGCTGTTCGCACTAGCAATCGAACCGCTAGCAATCGCGCTCAGGGCAGCAAAAAATTGGAGGGGGATCCGAAGGGGAGGTAGAGAGCACAGAGTCTCACTCTATGCGGATGATCTGCTCCTCTATATCTCGGACCCACAAAGCAGCATGGACGGAATCATAGCGCTCCTGAAAGAGTTTGGAGCCTTCTCGGGCTACAAACTCAACATGAGCAAAAGTGAGATCTTCCCAGTACACCCGCAAGGGGGGGGGGGGGGGGGGGGGGGGGGGGCAGCACTAAAGGGCCTGCCGTTCAAACAAGCCCGAAATAAATTCCGCTACCTGGGGATCCAAATAGCCCATGACTGGAAAGGGATCCACAAATGGAACCTCACCAGCCTGACGGAGGAAGTTAAAAAGGACCTGCAAAGATGGAACACACTCCCGCTCTCCCTCGCGGGGAGAGTCCAGACGATCAAAATGAACGTACTGCCCAGGTTCCTTTTCCTGTTTAGATCCATTCCGATCTACATCCCCAAGGCCTTTTTCAAAGCGCTGGACAAACATATCATGGCGTTCGTATGGGGGGGTAAAAATGCTAGGATCCCAAAGAAGGTCATACAAAAAACAAAATCCGGGGGGGGCTAGCCCTCCCGAATCTACAATTCTAACACTGGGCGGCAACAGCCGAGCGAGTAAGGGGATGGATCCAGGAGCCAGAAGCCGAGTGGGTGCGTGCGGAGGAGGCCTCCTGCATGGGAACCTCCCTCCGGGCCCTCGCCACGGCAGCACTCCCATCCCCACCCAAAAAACACTCCACCAGCCCAGTGGTGACAGCCACCCTCCAATCCTGGAACCAACTGCGGCAGCAATTTGGCCTGTACAAAATGTCGGACAAGGCTCCCATCTGCAACAACCATAGGTTCAAACCAGCACTGACTGACGCCACCTTCAAAAGGTGGAGGCAGGACGGGGGGACACTGACAGTCAGGGACCTATACACGGACGACAGGATCGCAACACTGGACGAACTGACAGAGAAATTTCAGCTAGCTGGGGGGAACGAGCTACGGTACCTGCAGCTCAAAAACTTCCTACGAAAGGAGACAAGGACGTACCCACAACCGCCACGACAGACACTATTGGAAGACCTACTGGACGCAAGTATCCTAGAGAAAGGGAACTGTAGTGACATGTATGACCGACTGGTAGACAGGGACGACACCGTACTGGACGCAACAAGAAGGAAATGGGAGGACGACCTGGGGATGGAGATAGGGTGGGGACTCTGGAGCGAAGCACTGCATAGGGTCAACTCCACCTCCACGTGCGCAAAGCTCAGCCTGACGCAACTAAAAGTGGTACATAGAGCCCACTTAACGAGAAACCGTATGAGTAGGTTCTTCCCGGAGGTGGAGGACAGATGTGAGCGGTGCCAGAGAGGCCCGGCCAACCACGCCCACATGTTCTGGTCTTGCCCCAGACTTGTGGAGTACTGGACAGCCTTCTTCGAGGCTATGTCCAAAGTGGTGGGGGTGAGGGTGGAGCCATGCCCGATAGTGGCGGTCTTCGGGGTTTCAGACCAGCCAGATCTATTCCTGGGGAGGAGGGCGGACGCCCTTGCCTTTGCCTCCCTGATTGCCCGCCGTAGAATCCTGTTTGGCTGGCGGTCAGCAGCACCACCCAGAGCTGCAGACTGGCTGTCCGACCTCTCGGAATCTCTCCAAATGGAGAAAATCAAATTCGCCATCCGAGGGTTGGATGACGGCTTCCACAGAACGTGGGAGCCATTCATGCAACTGTTCCGGGACCTGTTTGTGGCCAACGTACACGAGGAAGAATAGTCGGGTGGCCAAGAACCAGGGGAAAATGGGCGGGAATCGGGGGAAGGTAGCCGGGGGGAGGGGGGGGGGGGGGGGGGGGGGGGGCTACGGGCTCGGTATGGGGGTTTGATGGCAAGCCAAGGCCCAAAACCAAACTATAAATAAATGCCTATAAACATGTGCCTCGGCCATATTGGGGAATGTAAAATATGTATGCTGGCTAAAGGGGGCGGCCACAATTATTGTTATGAAGATGCTTACCTGTAAATATTCATGTTAAATTTTTGTGTTTTCCTTTTTTTTTTCTCTCTCTCTAATAACTTGTAATTTGTCATATATAAAATATGAAAACTCAATAAAAAAACATTTATAAAAAAAAAACACAGGCTCAACAGAGACCGAACATCTTCAGAATTTGGAGGCGGTGCTGTGATGCTTTTCTGAGTATGGTATCCAACTCTGTAGGGAGAAATGTGTGTTTCAGGCAAGAAACATTGTTTAGTTGGGGTACCAGGTTAACCATGATGGCCTCCGCCTGATGGCTGACAAGGTGCAAGTTGTTAATCAGGCTCTGACACTGGCGAATGCTGTTCATTTTTGGGCCGAGTTAATTATTATGGGTGCTTCCTGCTGAATTTGGCCATGACCTTGGCCCCCTCCATGGTTGCTGCAGAAGAGCAGGCCCTGGATGTGGGGCTTTCCAATTGGTGAAGCGAGCATTGGTTTCCTCCAAAGTTCTTACGCTTTATGCCACGGCCAGGCCCCTATACCTGACATGTGACACCTCACCTTATGGGATTGGTGCAGTGCTTTCACACAACATGGGCGATGGCCTCGATCGACCCATCGCTTATGCCTCTAGAACGGAGCGCAACTATGCTAATATTGAAAAAGAGGGCTTAGCAGTTATTTTTGGAGTTAAGAGCTTTCACCAGTATGTATACGGTCGCCATTTCTTTATTATAACGGACCACAAACCACTGCTGGGCATGTTTCAGGAAGACAAAGCAGGACCGCCAAATGCCTCGGCCTTCCTACAGAGGTGACCCCTTCTTTTGGCAGCCTAGCAATACTCCTTTGAGCACCGCCCCGGAACTCTGATTGCGCATGCATAAGTTTTGAGTCACCTTCTGTTGCCTGAACAGACACACAATCCCCCAATGCGGACAAAGTTGTGACGGTTCTTAATTTCACGGTCTCCCTGCCAGCGACAGCTACATGCAACCTCAGTATAATCCCATTGTATCCAAAGTTCGAAATTTGGTTTGGACTCGTGGCCCACGTCAACAACTCCCAGTGGAGCTGAAGGCTTTATCAACAAAGATGGCAGAGTTGACCGTTGAGGATGGTGTCCCCCTCAGGGTACCAGGGTCGTCGTTCCCGAGAAGGAGCGCCGGAGATTGCAGGCGGTGTTTGATTTGCTGACCACGGGGAAGGCGGAGGCACAGTTGAGGAAAGTGAAAGGGGCAGTCTACGAGTATGGGTAGAAAGCAAGTAGAAAGTAGCTGGCACACCAACTTTGCAGGAGGGAGGCGGCCAGGGAGATCGGGGGAGTGCGGGATAAGGAAGGTAACACGGTGTTGAGCCCAGAGAGGATCAATGAAGTCTTCAAGGAGTTCTATGGGAAGCTCTATGAGTCAGAACCCCCGAGGGGAGGGGAAGGGATGAAGCAATTTATGGATCAATTGAGGTTCCCAAGGGTGGACGAAGATCTGGTAGAGGGACTGGGGGCCCCGATTGAGTTTGAGGAGATAGTTAAGGGCCTAGAAAGTATGCAGTCGGGCAAGGCCCCGGGTCCGGACGGCTTTCCTGTAGAATTTCATAAGAAGTTCTCAGAGCTACTGAGCCCACTCCTGCTCAGAACCTTTAACGAGGCGAAGGAGTGAGGAGCCCACCATCCGATGATGTCGCAGGCACTGATCTCGCTCATTTTGAAGAAGGAGAAGGATCCGCTCCAATGTGGGTCCTACAGGCCGATGTCGCTCCTGAATGTAGATGCCAAATTGCTGGCAAACATTCTGGCCACCAGAGTAGAGGACTGTGTCCCTGGAGTGGTCAAGGTGGACCAGACGGGTTTCGTTAAGGGCAGACAACTGAACACGAATGTGAGGAGGCTCCTGAATATTATTATGATGCCCCCAGAAGGAGGGGACGCAGAAGTAGTGGCTGTAATGGATGCGGAGGCCTTTGACAGGGTGGAGTGGGAGTACCTGTGGGAAGTTTTAGGTAGGATTGGATTCGGTGAGGGATTCCTAGGGTGGGTCAAGGTGCTGTATCAGGCCCCCATAGCGAGCGTGTCCATGAACCGGCTGAGGTCGGAGTATTTTAGAATGCATCAAGGGACGAGACCGGGTGCCCCCTATCCCCGCTACTATTTGCCCTGGCAATTGAGCCGTTGCCCATAGCGCTGAGGACTTCAAGGAACTGGAGGGGGCTGGGTCCGGGGGGGAGGAGCACCGGGTTTCCCTCTATGCAGACGACCTGCTATTGTACATTTCAGACCCGCTAGAGGGGATGGGGGAAGTCATGCAGATCCTAAGGGACTTTGGGAGCTTCTCGGGGTACAAGTTGAACGTGGGAAAAGTGAGCTGTTTGCAATCCACGCTAGGGGCCAGGAGGAGAGACTGGGGGAGCTCCCGCTCAAGATGGTGGAGAGAAGCTTTCGTTACCTCGGTTTACAGGTGGCTAGGAACTGGGATGCCCTACACAGGCTCAATCTATCTCGGCTGGTAGAGCAGATGGAAGGAGAATTTAAAAGGTGGGACATGCTCCCGCTTTCCCTGGCAGGAAGGGTGCAGGCCGTGAAAATGATGGTCCTCCCCAGATTCCTGTTCATTTTCCAGTGCCTTCCCATCTTCATCCCCAAATCCTTCTTCAAGCGGGTGAACAGGATTATCACGGGATTTGTGTGGGCAAACAAGACCCCGCGAGTTAAAAGACTGTTTTTGGAGGGCAGTCGGGGAGGGGGAGGGTTGGCACTGCCAAACTTCTGTAGCTACTATTGGGCGGCTAATGTAGCCATGATTAGGAAATGGGTAATGGAGGAGGGGTCGGTGTGGGGATGACTAGAGGCGGCGTCATGCAAAGGCACTAGCCTGAGGGTACTGGTAACGGCACCGCTGCCGTTCTCGCCGACACGCTACACCACAAGCCCGGTGGTGACGGCGGCACTGAGGGTCTGGGGTCAGTGGAGGAGGCACAGGAAGGAGGAGGGGGCTTCAGTTTGGACCCCGATACGGAACAATCATAGGTTTGCTCCGGGCAAGATAGATGGTGGGTTTCAAGGCTGGCACAGGGCAGGCATTAGAAGGATGGGGGACCTGTTTATAGATGGGACGTTCCCCAGCGTGCAGGCGCTGGAGGAGAAGTTCGGCCTTCCGACATCCGGAAGTGCGTTTTCACTGAAAGAGTGTGTGTTTGGCCCGGAGACGGTTCCTGTTGGGGTGCAGGTCAGCTTCTCCACCCTGTGCCCCGGCTTGGCGAGGGGGGGATCTGCTGGAATTTCTAACTCTCGAGAAGGTGAAGTTTGAGCTGAGGGGGATGAACAAAGGGTTCCACAATTCATGGGGACTGTGATTATGCACTTTCGAGAATTGGTTGCCATTGAACATTAAGAGGGGAGAGGGGGAGTTGGGTATTGTTGTTTTTGATTACATTTTTACTGATTGACTGTTAATTGCTGTTTTTACCTGGAATGTACGGTGGATATTTTGGTCTGCATATTGAACACGGTGCTGTTTGTGTTTAGGGGCTGATCTTGCATTTGTTTTTGTTTTTTTATTTGTTGAAAATGTTGAAAATGAGGAGAATAAAATGATTTTAAAAAGAAAGAGTGCGTGCTTCTAGTCCATGACAAAGGAAATAGTGATGGATCTCATTCCACGGAGTGGAGTGGGGGAAGTGGAGCAGTTTGCCGTGGGGGGGGCGTTTGGGAAATCGTGATCAGAATATCGGGATTAGAGTAGTTATGAAAACTGACCAGGAAAAAAAATCAAACATGGAAGTATTGAACTGGAGGACAGCTTACTGGATCTCACCCAGGTAGATTGGAATCAAAAATTGGCAGATAAAACAGTAAATGAACAATGGGATGGTTAGGGTTAAAGAGGAACTAGTTCAAGTGCAGATTAATCACAACAGGGGATATGAAGGGAGTACAAAGTTAGAGCTCCTTAGTTCTAAGGATATTGAGAGTAAAAGGGAACTCTGAAAAAGGAAGTATGAGAGATTAGTGAATAACATAAAAGAGAAACCAAAAGTATTGTATAAACAGAAGTAGTAAAAGGAAGGGTGAGGTTCAGTAGGCATCAAAAAATAGATATCTCAGTTTTCAGCAAATTTGTTTCACTCCACATGATGTCAATAAATGGCTGAAGGCCCTGACAATATTTCGACAATAGTAGAAACAATTTGTTCTCCAGAATGTGTCATGTCTCTTGCTGTTCCAGTACAGTGACAACACTGGATCTACCCGACAATATGGAACATTGCCCAGGTATGTCCATTTGATAGCTCAAGACGTACACTGGAGCCTAACCAGGTTTATTGATGAAATGCAAAGGCAGATAGATAACAGGCACAGAACACTATACAACATGGCCGGGATTCTCCATCGGCCGACGCTGGAATCCAAAACGCGATTGGTCAGAGAATCGGTTCCAACGCCAAAATCGCGGCGGACGCCGATTTCACGCCAATTCTCCGTCGCAATGCATTCCAGAACACAGGTACAGTAAACACCGACCCAGTATTCTCCGGGGCCTCCGCGAATCTCCGCCACTGATGGGCTGAATTCCAGCCGGCGAGCTTCACTTCTGCTTTTATAAACTATTAAACAAGCGTCGTGGCTGCTGAGGGAGACAGAAGGGGTACGGAAAGTGTCCAACATCGCCATAGTTTGCTGACAGTTGTGCCGATGGCCGGGGAGTAGCAGGGGGGGGGGGGGTGGCCAGGACGTGGGCTGCGGTGTTGGGGTGGACGGGCAAGGAACACCATTGCCAGAGCCGGAAAGGCAGCCATGCAGCTGTGCACGCTGCTGATAGCCCACTGTGAACTTAGTGCCAAGGGTTGTATAGGTGTCTCCACAGGGCACCCCACTGGGTACACTCTGGCCCCAGCCGACCCATCAGCGGGATGGGAGTGCTCGATCACAACCAGTGCCATCTTGTTGGCTGGGATGAGTATGTGTCGTGAGTGTTGTGTTGTTCCTCGTGTCTTAATAAAACTCGTAGTCTCAAATGTGGAGAAGATGCTTTATAGTGAATTCGTTCTCTCTTCAGAGCTTAACATACGGCTACCTCAAGTGCTGCCTGCCTGCTTGTGTGTCTGTGTCCTGCTACAAGTTCTGCCTTCCGTGAAGTGTGTCCTCACTTCCTGTCCCGGTCTATTTATATGGCTCTCCCGTGCTCCCTCTAGTGTTTGCTCAGTTGTATTGCATCTAGTTAACTTGTGATCACCACATCCCCCTTTTTCTCTTTACATATTTTCTGTACATCGTTAAAGAAAATTGTACATCCTGTCCTGGTGTATTTATAGCTCTCCCTCTAGTGTTTGCTCAGTTGTATTGTATCTAGTCAATCTACGATCACCACATCCCCCTTTTTCTCTTTACATATTTTCTGTACATCGTTAAAGAAAATTGCACAAAACAGTTACTTATGATATGCGTATCTATACAAGTGATGGTGCTATTGCATATTTTACAAAGCCAATGTATTTATGTGTCCAATCTTAATAAAAACATTTATGAGTCCAAACTTGATGAATTTGTTCAGAGTTTTTTTTCTTTTTTGTTGTTGATGACGTGGTGATATTTATATTGCAACTCCGTTGTGAATGTTGTTGGTGTTCCTTGTTATTTTAAGTAACCAATGCGTCATCCCGAGGTGTTTGCATGGTCGAAACACTGATATTGACTGACATGGACTTTTTTCTGTGCTTGTGGTATCGATGTATTATCTCATCTGCCTTGAAAGCTGGTGTGCTTGCTTGTTCTAGAGCAGATGTGAGTTTGTGCGATTCGTTGTCATCCCATGGCATGTTTGTAGTGTTGTCATTGTTTTGCAGTGTGCTGTGGCATTGTCCTTCATGTGCCGAGTAGTACCATTGTGTACAAGTCGTTGTTTCATTGCTGTTGTTTCTGTCGTTCCTGTCTTTGTTGTTTTTGTTGCCGTTCTTGTTGCTGTTTTTGTTGTTTCTGTCTTTGGTGTTGTCGCTATCTTTGATCCTGACTTTGTTGTTTTTGTTGCCGTTCTTGGTGCTGTTTTTGCCGTCGCTATCTTTGTTATGCTTCTTGTTGGTTTTGTTGTTCTTCTTGTCGGGCTTCATGTTGCTTTTGTTCTTGCTGTTGTTGTTCTCGTTTCTGCTGTGCTTCTTGCTATTGTTGTTGTTCTTGTCGCGCTTCATGTTGCTTTTGTTCTTGCAGTTGTTGTTCTCGTTTCTGCTGTGCTTCTTTTGGCTTTTGTTTTTCTTGTTATGCTCTATGAGTGTCCCGTGTGGATAATTTGAGTCATTGAACATTTTGTCTCGAGAATGGTGAGAATGATTTGATGTTGCATCGGTGCTGGTGACATCAATCATTTGTGGAGGATTTGATTCCTCATCTTTGCTTTCTTGGTGCTCCTCTTCTGGAGTCAACTTCTTCTCGATTTCATTTGACGCGGTCTCTCTGGATTCTTGGCGCTCCTCGTCTGGAGTCAAAAACTTCATGACTACAATTGACGTGGTGTCTGTGGACTCTTGGCGCTCCTCTTCTGGAGTCAAAATCTTCATGATTTCTGTTGATGTTGTCTCACTGGACTCCAGGTGCTCCTCTTCTGGAGTCAAAATCTGCATGGTTTCTGTTGGCGTGGTCTCTCTGGACTCCAAGTGCTCCTCTTCTGGAGTCAAAATCTGCATGTTTTCTTTCGGCGTTGTCTCTCTGGACTGTTGGGTGGCCCGCTTCTGTACAGACAAGCTGAAAACTGTCAGTCTCGCTGTGATCCTGTACGTTGAGTGTGATCACCTTGTCACTGTTTTCGCATGCAGTGGGTAGAGGTACATTGTCTTCTTCTTGTTCATGTGAGCTTGGTAGACTTTCATAGTCTGCTTGTGGTTGCTCAGATACGGCGGGTTGACCTTCATGGTCTTGTTCATACATGGTGTCAGTGGGTAGATGTACGTTGTCTTCTTCTTGTTCATGTGAGCTTGGTAGACTTTCATAGTCTGCTTGCGGTTGCTCAGATACAGCGGGTTTACCTTCATGGTCTTGTTCATGCATGGTGTTCACCAGGGAGTGTTTGCTTGCATCCCTTTTGGAGTCTTTCATCACTCGCACTGTGGAGCCTGTCATCGCTCGCTCTGTGGAGTCTTTCTGTGCTCTCTGTGTGGCGTCGTCTTCGTCTTGGGTATTGCTGACATCCAATGTATCGACGAGCTGCCATGGCATCATGGTGTTGGATTCATCTACCACGAGTAGATTCGTGTTGAGCTTTGCAACCATGTCGCTGATGCTGTGATCAGCATATCCGAATAACTCAGCCATGTCTGAGTAGTATTCTTTGAAACCCAAATCATCTTGGTTGGCTTCTTCTACCACAAGTTGATTCGTGTTGAACTTTGCGACCGTGTCGCTGATGCTGTGATTAGCATATCTGACTAACTCAGCGATGTCTGAGTAGTATTCTTCGAAAACCAAATCATCTTGGTTGGATTCATCTACCACGAGTTGATTCGTGTTGAACTTTGCGACCGTGTCGCTGATGCTGTGATTAGCATATCCGACTGACTCAGCCATGTCTGAGAGGTAATCTTCGAAAAACAAATCATCTTTTGTTGTTTCGGAATTCTTTTTGTTCTCTTCACTTTGGGTGGTGCAGACTGCTTTTTTTCAGGGTGTTGTGCAAGTTGTTTTTAACTTTTGGTTTAGGTTCAGGCGTTTTTTTTGTGTTCTGAGGCAAGAAAATTTGGTTTTACCACTTTAAGTGTCTTGTTTTCAATTTTCGGGCATTGCCCTTTTAAGTAGGCGTGGTCGGGATGCTCAGACGTCATGACGTCACGCGTAGAAATGAATTGCGCATGCGCAAATCGGCCGTCCTCCTTCACTGTGCGGTTTTGTGTCCATTGCGCATGCGCGGCTTGCGCATGCGCATAACGATCCGCGACCAAAACTTTTTGAGACTGCGCATGCGCGGCTTGCGCATGCGCATAACGATCGGCAACGCGACCTTTTTAAGCTGCGCATGCGTGGCTTCCGGTTCCGGCGCATGCGCAGACGCAATTTGTAGTTCTTTGCTTGCCCAAGTCTGCAAAATGTGCTCCGACGCCATTTTATCGCGGATTTCAGCGTTTTTCCTTTCTAAATGTTGTAAGTTACCTTTTCTTTCCGATATGGACTGGATTTCAGTGTTTTGGCTTTGTGAAAAATTCATGTTATTTCTTCTTTTTGATCTGTACTTTTCATTCGCGATTTCTTGTTCTTTTCGTGATTTTTTAAGTTTTGCATCACTCAGCCTCTCTGCAGTTTGGCCTCTGAGCATGCCTTGCTGTTCAAATTCCTTACAGTACTCTTCGAATTTGTTTAGTATCATTTGTAAGCTGTTTCTGTCTTCACCTTTTGAGTATTTAAATCCATTATAAACTTTCCTAGCTTCATGTCCTTCGATGAGCATTGTTTTTTTAATTTCGTCTGAGGCTGCTGCTGCATCATTTGCTATGATACCTAAATCGAACCATTGTTTAAACATTTTCCAGACATTTCTTACATTTCCAGTCGTGTCCAGCTGAAGTGGGTATCCAAGGCACATCCTCCCATCAGCGATGTCTTCCCAAGTCGAATGTCCAGTAGGAGATTTCCATGCCATTTTGTTATTTCTGTGTCTGCAGCTGAGTTGTCCTGTAGTAAGCGTCTGAAGCCACTGCTGGTACCATGTGTTGTTCCTCGTGTCTTCATAAAACTCGTAGTCTCAAATGTGGAGAAGATGCTTTATAGTGAATTCGTTCTCTCTTCAGAGCTTAACATACGGCTACCTCAAGTGCTGCCTGCCTGCCTGCCTGCCTGCCTGCTTGTGTGTCTGTGTCCTGCTACAAGTTCTGCCTTCCGTGAAGTGTGTCCTCACTTCCTGTCCCGGTCTATTTATATGGCTCTCCCGTGCTCCCTCTAGTGTTTGCTCAGTTGTATTGCATCTAGTTAACTTGTGATCACCACATCCCCCTTTTTCTCTTTACATATTTTCTGTACATCGTTAAAGAAAATTGTACATCCTGTCCTGGTGTATTTATAGCTCTCCCTCTAGTGTTTGCTCAGTTGTATTGTATCTAGTCAATCTACGATCACCACATCCCCCTTTTTCTCTTTACATATTTTCTGTACATCGTTAAAGAAAATTGCACAAAACAGTTACTTATGATATGCGTATCTATACAAGTGATGGTGCTATTGCATATTTTACAAAGCCAATGTATTTATGTGTCCAATCTTAATAAAAACATTTATGAGTCCAAACTTGATGAATTTGTTCAGAGTTTTTTTTCTTTTTTGTTGTTGATGACGTGGTGATATTTATATTGCAACTCCGTTGTGAATGTTGTTGGTGTTCCTTGTTATTTTAAGTAACCAATGCGTCATCCCGAGGTGTTTGCATGGTCGAAACACTGATATTGACTGACATGGACTTTTTTCTGTGCTTGTGGTATCGATGTATTATCTCATCTGCCTTGAAAGCTGGTGTGCTTGCTTGTTCTAGAGCAGATGTGAGTTTGTGCGATTCGTTGTCATCCCATGGCATGTTTGTAGTGTTGTCATTGTTTTGCAGTGTGCTGTGGCATTGTCCTTCATGTGCCGAGTAGTACCATTGTGTACAAGTCGTTGTTTCATTGCTGTTGTTTCTGTCGTTCCTGTCTTTGTTGTTTTTGTTGCCGTTCTTGTTGCTGTTTTTGTTGTTTCTGTCTTTGGTGTTGTCGCTATCTTTGATCCTGACTTTGTTGTTTTTGTTGCCGTTCTTGGTGCTGTTTTTGCCGTCGCTATCTTTGTTATGCTTCTTGTTGGTTTTGTTGTTCTTCTTGTCGGGCTTCATGTTGCTTTTGTTCTTGCTGTTGTTGTTCTCGTTTCTGCTGTGCTTCTTGCTATTGTTGTTGTTCTTGTCGCGCTTCATGTTGCTTTTGTTCTTGCAGTTGTTGTTCTCGTTTCTGCTGTGCTTCTTTTGGCTTTTGTTTTTCTTGTTATGCTCTATGAGTGTCCCGTGTGGATAATTTGAGTCATTGAACATTTTGTCTCGAGAATGGTGAGAATGATTTGATGTTGCATCGGTGCTGGTGACATCAATCATTTGTGGAGGATTTGATTCCTCATCTTTGCTTTCTTGGTGCTCCTCTTCTGGAGTCAACTTCTTCTCGATTTCATTTGACGCGGTCTCTCTGGATTCTTGGCGCTCCTCGTCTGGAGTCAAAAACTTCATGACTACAATTGACGTGGTGTCTGTGGACTCTTGGCGCTCCTCTTCTGGAGTCAAAATCTTCATGATTTCTGTTGATGTTGTCTCACTGGACTCCAGGTGCTCCTCTTCTGGAGTCAAAATCTGCATGGTTTCTGTTGGCGTGGTCTCTCTGGACTCCAAGTGCTCCTCTTCTGGAGTCAAAATCTGCATGTTTTCTTTCGGCGTTGTCTCTCTGGACTGTTGGGTGGCCCGCTTCTGTACAGACAAGCTGAAAACTGTCAGTCTCGCTGTGATCCTGTACGTTGAGTGTGATCACCTTGTCACTGTTTTCGCATGCAGTGGGTAGAGGTACATTGTCTTCTTCTTGTTCATGTGAGCTTGGTAGACTTTCATAGTCTGCTTGTGGTTGCTCAGATACGGCGGGTTGACCTTCATGGTCTTGTTCATACATGGTGTCAGTGGGTAGATGTACGTTGTCTTCTTCTTGTTCATGTGAGCTTGGTAGACTTTCATAGTCTGCTTGCGGTTGCTCAGATACAGCGGGTTTACCTTCATGGTCTTGTTCATGCATGGTGTTCACCAGGGAGTGTTTGCTTGCATCCCTTTTGGAGTCTTTCATCACTCGCACTGTGGAGCCTGTCATCGCTCGCTCTGTGGAGTCTTTCTGTGCTCTCTGTGTGGCGTCGTCTTCGTCTTGGGTATTGCTGACATCCAATGTATCGACGAGCTGCCATGGCATCATGGTGTTGGATTCATCTACCACGAGTAGATTCGTGTTGAGCTTTGCAACCATGTCGCTGATGCTGTGATCAGCATATCCGAATAACTCAGCCATGTCTGAGTAGTATTCTTTGAAACCCAAATCATCTTGGTTGGCTTCTTCTACCACAAGTTGATTCGTGTTGAACTTTGCGACCGTGTCGCTGATGCTGTGATTAGCATATCTGACTAACTCAGCGATGTCTGAGTAGTATTCTTCGAAAACCAAATCATCTTGGTTGGATTCATCTACCACGAGTTGATTCGTGTTGAACTTTGCGACCGTGTCGCTGATGCTGTGATTAGCATATCCGACTGACTCAGCCATGTCTGAGAGGTAATCTTCGAAAAACAAATCATCTTTTGTTGTTTCGGAATTCTTTTTGTTCTCTTCACTTTGGGTGGTGCAGACTGCTTTTTTCAGGGTGTTGTGCAAGTTGTTTTTAACTTTTGGTTTAGGTTCAGGCGTTTTTTTGTGTTCTGAGGCAAGAAAATTTGGTTTTACCACTTTAAGTGTCTTGTTTTCAATTTTCGGGCATTGCCCTTTAAGTAGGCGTGGTCGGGATGCTCAGACGTCATGACGTCACGCGTAGAAATGAATTGCGCATGCGCAAATCGGCCGTCCTCCTTCACTGTGCGGTTTTGTGTCCATTGCGCATGCGCGGCTTGCGCATGCGCATAACGATCCGCGACCAAAACTTTTTGAGACTGCGCATGCGCGGCTTGCGCATGCGCATAACGATCGGCAACGCGACCTTTTTTAAGCTGCGCATGCGTGGCTTCCGGTTCCGGCGCATGCGCAGACGCAATTTGTAGTTCTTTGCTTGCCCGAGTCTGCAAAATGTGCTCCGACGCCATTTTATCGCGGATTTCAGCGTTTTTCCTTTCTAAATGTTGTAAGTTACCTTTTCTTTCCGATATGGACTGGATTTCAGTGTTTTGGCTTTGTGAAAAATTCATGTTATTTCTTCTTTTTGATCTGTACTTTTCATTCGCGATTTCTTGTTCTTTTCGTGATTTTTTAAGTTTTGCATCACTCAGCCTCTCTGCAGTTTGGCCTCTGAGCATGCCTTGCTGTTCAAATTCCTTACAGTACTCTTCGAATTTGTTTAGTATCATTTGTAAGCTGTTTCTGTCTTCACCTTTTGAGTATTTAAATCCATTATAAACTTTCCTAGCTTCATGTCCTTCGATGAGCATTGTTTTTTTAATTTCGTCTGAGGCTGCTGCTGCATCATTTGCTATGATACCTAAATCGAACCATTGTTTAAACATTTTCCAGACATTTCTTACATTTCCAGTCGTGTCCAGCTGAAGTGGGTATCCAAGGCACATCCTCCCATCAGCGATGTCTTCCCAAGTCGAATGTCCAGTAGGAGATTTCCATGCCATTTTGTTATTTCTGTGTCTGCAGCTGAGTTGTCCTGTAGTAAGCGTCTGAAGCCACTGCTGGTACCATGTGTTGTTCCTCGTGTCTTCATAAAACTCGTAGTCTCAAATGTGGAGAAGATGCTTTATAGTGAATTCGTTCTCTCTTCAGAGCTTAACATACGGCTACCTCAAGTGCTGCCTGCCTGCCTGCCTGCCTGCCTGCTTGTGTGTCTGTGTCCTGCTACAAGTTCTGCCTTCCGTGAAGTGTGTCCTCACTTCCTGTCCCGGTCTATTTATATGGCTCTCCCGTGCTCCCTCTAGTGTTTGCTCAGTTGTATTGCATCTAGTTAACTTGTGATCACCACATCCCCCTTTTTCTCTTTACATATTTTCTGTACATCGTTAAAGAAAATTGTACATCCTGTCCTGGTGTATTTATAGCTCTCCCTCTAGTGTTTGCTCAGTTGTATTGTATCTAGTCAATCTACGATCACCACATCCCCCTTTTTCTCTTTACATATTTTCTGTACATCGTTAAAGAAAATTGCACAAAACAGTTACTTATGATATGCGTATCTATACAAGTGATGGTGCTATTGCATATTTTACAAAGCCAATGTATTTATGTGTCCAATCTTAATAAAAACATTTATGAGTCCAAACTTGATGAATTTGTTCAGAGTTTTTTTTCTTTTTTGTTGTTGATGACGTGGTGATATTTATATTGCAACTCCGTTGTGAATGTTGTTGGTGTTCCTTGTTATTTTAAGTAACCAATGCGTCATCCCGAGGTGTTTGCATGGTCGAAACACTGATATTGACTGACATGGACTTTTTTCTGTGCTTGTGGTATCGATGTATTATCTCATCTGCCTTGAAAGCTGGTGTGCTTGCTTGTTCTAGAGCAGATGTGAGTTTGTGCGATTCGTTGTCATCCCATGGCATGTTTGTAGTGTTGTCATTGTTTTGCAGTGTGCTGTGGCATTGTCCTTCATGTGCCGAGTAGTACCATTGTGTACAAGTCGTTGTTTCATTGCTGTTGTTTCTGTCGTTCCTGTCTTTGTTGTTTTTGTTGCCGTTCTTGTTGCTGTTTTTGTTGTTTCTGTCTTTGGTGTTGTCGCTATCTTTGATCCTGACTTTGTTGTTTTTGTTGCCGTTCTTGGTGCTGTTTTTGCCGTCGCTATCTTTGTTATGCTTCTTGTTGGTTTTGTTGTTCTTCTTGTCGGGCTTCATGTTGCTTTTGTTCTTGCTGTTGTTGTTCTCGTTTCTGCTGTGCTTCTTGCTATTGTTGTTGTTCTTGTCGCGCTTCATGTTGCTTTTGTTCTTGCAGTTGTTGTTCTCGTTTCTGCTGTGCTTCTTTTGGCTTTTGTTTTTCTTGTTATGCTCTATGAGTGTCCCGTGTGGATAATTTGAGTCATTGAACATTTTGTCTCGAGAATGGTGAGAATGATTTGATGTTGCATCGGTGCTGGTGACATCAATCATTTGTGGAGGATTTGATTCCTCATCTTTGCTTTCTTGGTGCTCCTCTTCTGGAGTCAACTTCTTCTCGATTTCATTTGACGCGGTCTCTCTGGATTCTTGGCGCTCCTCGTCTGGAGTCAAAAACTTCATGACTACAATTGACGTGGTGTCTGTGGACTCTTGGCGCTCCTCTTCTGGAGTCAAAATCTTCATGATTTCTGTTGATGTTGTCTCACTGGACTCCAGGTGCTCCTCTTCTGGAGTCAAAATCTGCATGGTTTCTGTTGGCGTGGTCTCTCTGGACTCCAAGTGCTCCTCTTCTGGAGTCAAAATCTGCATGTTTTCTTTCGGCGTTGTCTCTCTGGACTGTTGGGTGGCCCGCTTCTGTACAGACAAGCTGAAAACTGTCAGTCTCGCTGTGATCCTGTACGTTGAGTGTGATCACCTTGTCACTGTTTTCGCATGCAGTGGGTAGAGGTACATTGTCTTCTTCTTGTTCATGTGAGCTTGGTAGACTTTCATAGTCTGCTTGTGGTTGCTCAGATACGGCGGGTTGACCTTCATGGTCTTGTTCATACATGGTGTCAGTGGGTAGATGTACGTTGTCTTCTTCTTGTTCATGTGAGCTTGGTAGACTTTCATAGTCTGCTTGCGGTTGCTCAGATACAGCGGGTTTACCTTCATGGTCTTGTTCATGCATGGTGTTCACCAGGGAGTGTTTGCTTGCATCCCTTTTGGAGTCTTTCATCACTCGCACTGTGGAGCCTGTCATCGCTCGCTCTGTGGAGTCTTTCTGTGCTCTCTGTGTGGCGTCGTCTTCGTCTTGGGTATTGCTGACATCCAATGTATCGACGAGCTGCCATGGCATCATGGTGTTGGATTCATCTACCACGAGTAGATTCGTGTTGAGCTTTGCAACCATGTCGCTGATGCTGTGATCAGCATATCCGAATAACTCAGCCATGTCTGAGTAGTATTCTTTGAAACCCAAATCATCTTGGTTGGCTTCTTCTACCACAAGTTGATTCGTGTTGAACTTTGCGACCGTGTCGCTGATGCTGTGATTAGCATATCTGACTAACTCAGCGATGTCTGAGTAGTATTCTTCGAAAACCAAATCATCTTGGTTGGATTCATCTACCACGAGTTGATTCGTGTTGAACTTTGCGACCGTGTCGCTGATGCTGTGATTAGCATATCCGACTGACTCAGCCATGTCTGAGAGGTAATCTTCGAAAAACAAATCATCTTTTGTTGTTTCGGAATTCTTTTTGTTCTCTTCACTTTGGGTGGTGCAGACTGCTTTTTTCAGGGTGTTGTGCAAGTTGTTTTTAACTTTTGGTTTAGGTTCAGGCGTTTTTTTGTGTTCTGAGGCAAGAAAATTTGGTTTTACCACTTTAAGTGTCTTGTTTTCAATTTTCGGGCATTGCCCTTTTAAGTAGGCGTGGTCGGGATGCTCAGACGTCATGACGTCACGCGTAGAAATGAATTGCGCATGCGCAAATCGGCCGTCCTCCTTCACTGTGCGGTTTTGTGTCCATTGCGCATGCGCGGCTTGCGCATGCGCATAACGATCCGCGACCAAAACTTTTTGAGACTGCGCATGCGCGGCTTGCGCATGCGCATAACGATCGGCAACGCGACCTTTTTTAAGCTGCGCATGCGTGGCTTCCGGTTCCGGCGCATGCGCAGACGCAATTTGTAGTTCTTTGCTTGCCCGAGTCTGCAAAATGTGCTCCGACGCCATTTTATCGCGGATTTCAGCGTTTTTCCTTTCTAAATGTTGTAAGTTACCTTTTCTTTCCGATATGGACTGGATTTCAGTGTTTTGGCTTTGTGAAAAATTCATGTTATTTCTTCTTTTTGATCTGTACTTTTCATTCGCGATTTCTTGTTCTTTTCGTGATTTTTTAAGTTTTGCATCACTCAGCCTCTCTGCAGTTTGGCCTCTGAGCATGCCTTGCTGTTCAAATTCCTTACAGTACTCTTCGAATTTGTTTAGTATCATTTGTAAGCTGTTTCTGTCTTCACCTTTTGAGTATTTAAATCCATTATAAACTTTCCTAGCTTCATGTCCTTCGATGAGCATTGTTTTTTTAATTTCGTCTGAGGCTGCTGCTGCATCATTTGCTATGATACCTAAATCGAACCATTGTTTAAACATTTTCCAGACATTTCTTACATTTCCAGTCGTGTCCAGCTGAAGTGGGTATCCAAGGCACATCCTCCCATCAGCGATGTCTTCCCAAGTCGAATGTCCAGTAGGAGATTTCCATGCCATTTTGTTATTTCTGTGTCTGCAGCTGAGTTGTCCTGTAGTAAGCGTCTGAAGCCACTGCTGGTACCATGTGTTGTTCCTCGTGTCTTCATAAAACTCGTAGTCTCAAATGTGGAGAAGATGCTTTATAGTGAATTCGTTCTCTCTTCAGAGCTTAACATACGGCTACCTCAAGTGCTGCCTGCCTGCCTGCCTGCCTGCCTGCTTGTGTGTCTGTGTCCTGCTACAAGTTCTGCCTTCCGTGAAGTGTGTCCTCACTTCCTGTCCCGGTCTATTTATATGGCTCTCCCGTGCTCCCTCTAGTGTTTGCTCAGTTGTATTGCATCTAGTTAACTTGTGATCACCACAAGTGTAATGTGTATGTGCAGCTGCAGTTTGTCGGCCTCCTGAATGTCAATCACGGACCCGGCGAATCCTGCACCATTTTTCATTGGAATTGATTGTATTCCATGTCGTTGATAGCCCTTCAACGGTAGCGGAATTGATACTGATGCGGAGCCAGTTTTGCTGTCGTGAAAGTCGACAAATCCTGCCCCGGCGTCAACACTTAGTCTCAAAAACGGAGAATCCAGTCCCAGGTATTTACACTTCAGCACCCTGGTCCACACTGCCCAGGGTCCCGCACAAACTCCCCATTGGCTGAGGTTCATGCGCTTCCATGCAATTGACCCCAGGACAATCATGTGGTCTGTGGAGCCTGCCGCTTAAAGGAACCACGCTACCACATCCTTGCTTCCTTAAGTCCCTTAACACACTACCCCAAAACTATGTACAAAAGTTATAATTGTTAACAGGGACAACCAAGGAAAGAGAGTCCGTCAAAATGTCAATCAGTCCGGAGACGTCCAGGTGCTCCTGGACCTCTGTAAACCAGCCACAGTTTCAGCACTCTTTTGGGCAATTGAGTAGTCCACAGTCGATGCCACCTCAAGAGGGCCCACTTCGACAGCATGCAAACTAGCCTCACCACCTTCAGGTTGAACAGAAATGGAAGCCCCTGGCTCCCCTTGGCTGGACCGAGTTACAGCAGTATTGACAATGCTCGCTGGACTTGTTGACTCCACGTTGGGGGTCAACACCCCTCACGGTGTCACGGTGGCACAGTGGCTAGCACTGCTACCGCACAGCGCTAGGAACCTGAATTCAATTCCGACCTCAGGTGACTGTGTGGAGTTTGCATGTTCTGCGCTTGTCTGCGTGGGTTTCCTCCGGGGCCCCGGTTTCCACTCAGGGTCCGAAGATTTGCAGGTTAAGTGGAATGCCATGCTAAATTGCCGCTTAGTGTTGACGCTGGGTGATGGGGGCTTTCCTCGTGTGTCGTATGCTCTCACAAAATCATTGCCGGTGAAGGGGGTGACATTGTCTGAAACAATTGACTCGGGAAGGCCATGAGTGGAAAACATCTGGCAAGGCATCTACTGTGGCCACCAAGGTAGTGGTCCCCATCTCCTGGACTGATAGCCACTTTGGTGGGCATCTACCAGCACCAAAAACATCTTGCTCATAATCGGGTCAGCAAAATCAACATGGACCCTGGTTCACGGATAACCTGGCCATTCCCAGGGGTGAAGGGTGAGGGAAGGTGGCAAAGATTACTGCATGTTGCAAGTGTGACATTGTTGTACTAGTTCTTCAATGGCTTTTTCTATGCCTGGTCACCAGATTTGACTGCGCATCAACATCTTCATCTTTGTCTGCCCTTGGTAGGCGCCGTGTAACTCTTGAAGGAAGGGCACCATGGCTTGAGGCACCACGGCCACCCACGATTCTCACAGAATCATGCCGTCATCACATGTCAACTTGTCTTGACAAGTGAAGTAGTGCCTAAGCTGTCCAGGCTTCTCATATCACCAGCCGGACTGGATCATTCGTTTGAACTTTGAAAAAATAGGGGGCTGGTTTCACCGATTGCCGACGCCGAAATTACGCTCGGCAATCGGCCAGAGAATCCCGGGTTACGCCGAATCGGGGCAGCGCCATTTTACGATGCTCCGCCCCCTCAAAACGTCATACTATGGACGGCCTCACGACATCACCTGAGGCCCTCACCTGATGCTCCACCCTCAATAGGTTAAGCCTCCGATGGCATCGCTCGCATGTGCTCACACTATTCGGGGACCTCGTGTGGCGGCTGCGGACTGTGTCCAGCACCGCCACAGTCGGGGGGGGGGAGAGCCATTCCGCTGGCGGGGGGTGCTTGAGCAGGGGCTGGGGAGACTGGTGGGGGGTGGTCCGGGGGGGGGGGGGGGCAAGGCTGGTTACAAGGGGGCAGTTTTTGACAGGCCGGGTCCGTGTGTGGACGGCGCCATGTTACACAGCGCAGCCACCACATGTCGCCGCCGTGCGCATGCGCGGCCACATACCCACCCATTCTCCGGCCGTATCTGCAGGTAAAGCCGGGACCGCGCGGCTGCTAGCTCCCCCACCGGATGGAGGGCCACTGCAGGGGTGTCGCCGACTTTCTGGTCATAAGACCAGACAGATCCTGTGGACATAGCCGTAGGATCGGAGAATCCAGCCCAGGGTCTCTTTGGGTCCAGTTGCAGATGTGTCCTGCGAACACTGGCAGGGTGTCGAGGAAGTTGAGGGCTAGAACGATCTCCTGGGGTGCCGGTAGTGGCGGAATGCTCTTGGGTAGGGGCAGGCGACTTAACGCATCCACATTAGCAATTGCGTCCCAGGCTGGTGCTGAAAAGCATGGTTGTAAGCGACCAACAGCAGGACCCAATGCTGCACCCTTGCCGTGACTATGGGCGGTATGGCATATCCTCCCTTAACAGGCCCAGTAACGACTTGTGGTCTGTCACTATTTTGAACCGTCAACAATACACATGCTGGTGGAATTTCCTCACACCAAATGTAACCACAAAGCCCTCCTTCTCGATCTGGGCATAGTTTCATTTTGCTTCAGAAAGGGTCCTTGAGGCAAAGGCGATGGGATGTTGCAAACCATCTCCCACTTTGTGGGATAAAATTGTGCTGTAAGGGGATGTATCACATGTTAGTACGATTGGTTTCCCCGGATCAAAATGCACCAGGAGGTTTGAATGCTTGCTTCATCAATCTGAAGGTTTCCTCTTGCGGCTCCCCCCATTACCACTGCTGATTCTTCCTGAATAGCTGGTGTAATGGCACCAGTGTTATGGCTAGATTCAAAATAAACCTTCCATAGTAATTGACCGTACCAGTGAAGGACTTAAGCTCGCTGACGTTTTTGGGTGTAGGGTCGTCTCGCATGGCCTTGACCTTTTCTTCCACTGCGTGCAACGGTGTCGCATCAACGCACAATCCCAAGTACGTCACTCCAGAGGCCTGAAACGTACATTTTTTACATTTTAGGCGGACACCTCCATCTTAAAACCTCTTTAATACTTCTGCTAGGCTGGCCACGTGTTCTTCTGATGTAGTGCCAGTGACTAGCATATCATCAAGTTAAACCATCTCCTTGGGAATTCCTTGGAGGCGAATTACCATTGTACCCTGGAAGATAGCGCAGGCTGAATCAATGCCAAACGGCAGTATGTTGTACATGAAGCGCCATTATGGGTATTGATTGTAGCGAACTTCTGAGACTCCTCATCCAACAGTTACAGGTAGACGTGCCCGAGGTCCAATTTTGAATAGGTGAGGCCCCCGCCTTTGGTGCAGAGGTCTTCAATTCAGGGAATCGGATACCAATCGATTGGGCAGCTTGATTTATTGTCAGTTTATAATCCCCACAAATCCTTCTTGTGGTGATCACAAGTTAACCAGATGCAACACAACTGAGCGACCACTAGAGGGAGCACGGGAGAGCCATATAAATAGATCAGGACAGGAAGTGAGGACACACACTCTTCACAGCAGGCGGGCTGGTAAGCAGGACACACAGCAAGCAAAGCTGATAGTTAGCACTGGAAGGTAGTTCTAGGTCGAGCTCTGGAAACTGAACGAACCCACAATAAAGCATCTTCTCCACACTTGAGACTGCGAGCTTTATTAAGACACGAGGAACAACACATGGTACCCAGGAGTGATTTCAGACGCTTATGACAGGACAACTCAGCTGCAGATACAGAAAAAAAAAAAAAAAATGGCATGGAAATCTCAACCAAGAATGGCATGGAAATCTCCTACTGGACATTCGACTTGGGAAGACATTGCTGATGAGAGGATGTGCCTTGGATACCCACTTCACCTGGACACGACTGGAAAAGTAAGAAGTGTCTGGGAAAGGTTTAAACAAATGTTCGATTTCGGTATCATAGCATATGATGCAGCAGCAGCTTCAGACGAAATTAAAATAGCAATTCTCATCGAAGGAAATGAAGCTATGAAAGTTTATAATGGATTTAAATACTCAAAAGGTGAAGACAGAAACAGCTTACAAACGGTACTAAACAAATTTGAAGAGTACTGTGAGAAATTTGAACAGCAAGACATACTCAGAGTCCAAACTGCACAGAGACTGAGTGATGCAAAACTTAAAAAATCACGAAAAGAACAAGAAATCGCGAATGCAAAGAACAAATCAAAAAGAAGAAATAACATGAATTTTTCACAAAGCCAAAACGCTGAAATCCAGTCCAGATCGGAAAGAAAAGGTAACTTACAACTTTTAGAAAGAAAAAACGCTGAAATCCGCGATAAAATGGCGTCGGAGCACATTAAGAGAAAAAGGGGGATGTGGTGATCACAAGTTAACCAGATGCAACACAACTGAGCGACCACTAGAGGGAGCACGGGAGAGCCATATAAATAGATCAGGACAGGAAGTGAGGACACACACTCTTCACAGCAGGCGGGCTGGTAAGCAGGACACACAGCAAGCAAAGCTGGTAGTTAGCACTGGAAGGTAGTTCTAGGTCGAGCTCTGGAAACTGAATGAACCCACAATAAAGCATCTTCTCCACACTTGAGACTGCGAGCTTTATTAAGACACGAGGAACAACACACTTCTGGACAGATCACGTTTAAGGGCAGGGACTATAGGGCGCCACGGTGGCACAGTGGTGGTACTGCTGCCTCACAGCGCTAGGGACCCGGGTTTAATTCCGGCCCTATCTAAGTGGAGTTTGCACTTTCGCCCGTGTCTGCACAGGTTTCCTCCGGTGCTCTGGTTTTCTCCCACAGTCAAAAGATGTGCAGGTTAGGTGGATTGGCCATACTAAATTGTACCTTAGCGAACAGGGATGTGCAGTCTAGGATAGTTGAGTCTAATCCTCAGCAAAATTCAGCAAAGGCAGACCAAGGGATTGATTAAGAAAGGGAAAATACAATTTGAAAGTAAGCTTTTGGGAAACATAAAAACTGACTGTAAATGTTTCTATAGGTATGTAAAGAGAAAAAGATTGATAAAAATGAATGTAGGCCACTTACAGTCAGAAAAGGGGGAATCCATAAGGGAACAAAGAAATGGCTGAGGAACTAAATTTGTACTTTGCTTCTGTCTTCACAAAGGAAGACATGAATAATTTACCGGAAGTTCTGAGTAGCACAGGTTTTAATTAGGAGCTGAAGGGAATTAGTTTTAGTAGCTAAATGATTTGGAGAAATTGATGGGATTGAAGGCATACATCTCCAGAGTTTGATAATCTTCATCCCAGAATACTTAAGAAAGTGGCCCTAGAATTAGTGGATCAATTTGTGGTCATTTTCCAAAACTCTTTGGACTCTGGAATGGTTCCCACAGATTGGAGGGTAGTTAATATAACCCACTATTCAAAATGGGAGGTAGAGAGAAAACAGGGAACTATGGACCACTGAGCCTAACGTCAACAGTAAGGAAGTTACTAGAGCCCATTATCAAGGATTTCATAGCACAGCGACTGGGACATTCAGAGGGAGATGTCAGCGACACTCCAGCAGGTCTATAACCGCTTGGAGGAGTCCCAGAGGTTATTGGCGCAGGAGATGTCGGTGGCAATGCGTGGCACCGAGGGCAACACTGCTAGGGAGGCGACCACAGTGGAGGGCCTGGTGCACAATGTCGGCACCAATAGTGAAGGTGTCCAAGGCATCACACAGTCGGTGACTGCCATGGCTGAGGGTCTCGGCAGAATGTCCGCCTCGCTGTGGATGTCACTCAGTACCAGGCTGACCTTGATAAGGTTCTGCAGGACATGTCCCGCTCTCAGATGGGCATTGCCAAGGCGCTATGAAGTTGCCCCAGTCACAGGTGGGCATTGCCGAGACACTGCAGAGCAAATCCCAGTCATCGAGGAGCATCGCTGAGGGGTTAACACGATAGTGCAGACATCAGGGATCCTCCAGGGCTGGCAGAGCCAGATGATGCAGGGACAGCCGGGTCTCAAACCAGCTGCCCCATCATCCCAAGGTGAAACCCAGCATATAGATCATAGAACATAGAACATTACTGCGCAGTACAGGCCCTTCGGCCCTCGATGTTGTGCCGTCCTGTGAAACCCCTCTAAAGTCCCTCTACACTATTCCCTTATCGTCCATATGCCTATCCAATGACCATTTGAATGCGTTTAGTGTTGGCGAGTCCACTACTGTTGCAGGCAGGGCATTCCACGCCCTTACTACTCTCTGAGTAAAGAACCTACCTCTGACATCTGTCCTATATCTACCACCCCTCAATTTAAAGCTATGTCCCCTCGTGCTGGATATCACCATCCGAGGAAAAAGGCTCTCAATGTCCACCCTAATTAAGTCACCTCTTAACCTTCTTCTCTCTAACGAAAACAGCCTCAAGTCCTTCAGCCTTTCCTCATATGATCTTCCCTCCATACCAGGCAACATCCTTGTAAATCCCTTTCCAATGCGTCCACATCCTTCCTATAATGTGGCGACCAGAACTGCACGCAATATTCCAAATGCGGCCACACCAGAGTTTTGTACAACTGCAACATGACCTCATGGTTCTGAAACTCAATTCCTCTACCAATAAAAGCTAACACACAGTACGCCTTCTTTTAAAAAAAAATTTAGATGACCCAATTATTTTTTTCCAATTAAGGGGCATTTTAGTGTGGCCAATCCACCTACTCTGCACATTTTTGGGTTGTGGGGGCGAAACCCATGCAGACACAGGGAGAATGTGCAAACTCCACACGGACAGTGACCCAGAGCCGGGATCGAACCCGGGACCTCAGCGCCGTGAGGCAGTTGTGCTAACCACTAGGCCACCGTGCTGCTCTCCGTACGCCTTCTTAACAACCCTCTCAACCTGGGTGGCAACTTTCAGGGATCTATGGGCATGGACACCGAGATCTCTCTGCTCGTCCACACTACCAAGAATCTTACCATTAGCCCACTACTCTGTCTTCCTGTTATTCCTTCCAAAATGAATCACCTCACACTTTTCTGCATTAAACTCCATTTGCCCCTGTCAGCCCAGCTCTGCAGCTTATCAATGTCCCTCTGGACCTTGTAACATCCTACTGCACTGTCCACAACTCCACTGACTTTAGTGTCATCTGCAAATTTACTCACCCATCCTTCTACTCCCTCCTCCAGGTCATTTATAAAAATGACAAACAGTAGTGGCCCCAAAACAGATCCTTGTGGTACACCACTAGTAACTGGACACAAGTCAGAACATTTCCCATCAACCACCACCCTTTGTCTTCTATCAGCTAGCCGATTTCTGATCCAAACTGCTAAATCACCCTGAATCCCATGCCTCTGTATTTTCTGCAATAGCCTACCGTGGGGAACCTTATCAAACGCTTTACTGAAATCCATATACACCACATCAACTGCTTTACCCTCATCCACCTGTTTGGTCACCTTCTCAAAGAACTCAATGAGGTTTGTGAGGCACGACCTACCCTTCACAAAACCATGTTGACTATCGCTAATCAAATTATTCCTTTCCAGATGATTATACATCCTATCTCTTGTAAACCCTTCCAAGACTTTTCCCACAACAGAAGTAAGGCTCACTGGGGCACGGAGGCTGGTGGACAGCGCAGAGGTGAGGAACCATCGACCCCACCCGGAGGACCTGTCAAATGTGAGTAGTGATTGCCTTACTGACTGACTCATCCCTCCCACTGACCACATGTCCATTCTCCCACAGGCCCTCCAGCCGACAGCAACGGCCCATCCCGGGCGGCAGCCTCTCCTGCCTCCCAGAGACCACCTTAGAGGGAAGCACCAAGGATGTCACCGTACTAGCTGCATCACAGCTGTCATCCCCACCCTCCACCAGCGCAGATACACACACCTCAGTGGGAAATGTTAGTGGTCAGGCTTCTGGGGCACAATCTGGTGAGCGCCACACTGCTGCTGATGCACATCAGGTGGAGGCAGGAAGCTCCAGGCAAGACAGTAGTCAGAGGGCTGCTGGATCCCAGGACCCAGCTGGGTCCCAGCCTGATGCTGCGTCTGTGGAACCGGAGTTGATGGAGACGTTAGGGAGCAGCTGGGACATTCAGAGGAAGATGTCAGCGACACTCCAGCAGATCCATAGCCACTTGGAGGAGTCCCAGAGTCTACGGGCGCAGGAGATGTCGCCTGCAATGTGTGGCACAGAGGCCAACACTGCTCTGGTGCACAACTAGCATGAAGCCGACCTCCGAACCCTTGGCCCAACTCTCCAGGCATCTCCCCGTGGCACTTGTAATGTTCTTGAATTGGGCTGATGTGAACAAAGAACATTAGACTTTGTCTTATAAACAAAGCTATTTATTATTAACAATGCATTAACGAATAACTAAAATGTCTAAGATGAATACAGTTGGAAATAAATGTCTTACACTAACTTACACAAAGATACAACAGAGCTGTTGTATCTGCGACTGTGATCAACTCCTTACAAACACCTTCTGATGGAGCACATGGTGCATCCCGGGTCCTGGGACTCCGTACTCGCCCCACCTGCTGTTCGGATGATAGAACTACAACAATAAAACATATAACTTATAATACACATGCAGATCATAGAATTTACAGTGATGATGAACTACTCATATTATATACTGAGGATAGTCTACCTATCATCATAGCACCCGCCCACCGTCCGGACATGGACATGTTCCCTGGAGCTGTGTCCTATCCCCTGGATGGTCGGATGTTGGCTGTTGCATGCGTGCTGTTGCCTGCCGCAGTGTCCAGGCACCAAGGTGTGATTGGGATGCTAGGCAATGAGCTGCACATGCTACATGGCCCGCCCACCCACGGGAATCCACTTGGGTTGTGTGAAGTGCTCACTGAACCATGATTGCCAATTCCCTATTATAATAACCTTCAGCTGCACAGACTTTGGAGATTATGGGTGGTTGATGGGACAAACAGGCAGGGATAAGGGTTGCCTCCGGAACGGGTTCACATGATCCAGGGGTTGGCATGCTGGTGCCATGCGCAGTTGCTGACACCGGTTGCACCCCCCCAGCACTCCCCATGGCGGCCCACCCCTGCAGAGGGGCCCCACCCCCTGCTGGGCCTCCCCCACCCTCCACCGAGAACTGGGGTGGCAAGCCCAGCACTCCCGGGTTCTTTGCCTGTGAGCAAAGATGGCTACTCACCTCCTTGGCTCCCCACAGAAGCCCTTCCACCAGGTTCACATTTTTCAAAAGGAGTACTAATCAGTGCCAGCGTGACCACTTGAAAATGAAAATCGCTTATTGTCACGAGTAGGCTTCAATGAAGTTACTGTGAAAAGCCCCTAGTCGCCACATTCCGGCGCCTGTCCGGGGAGGCTGGTACGGGAATCGAACCGTGTTGCTGGCCTGCTTGGTCTGCTTTAAAAGCCAGCGATTTAGCCTTGTGAGCTAAACCAGCCCCTTGCTGGGGAGGTCACTGAATGACGGGAGGCAGTTGGGTAAGGTGTGGCTCTCATTAATTGTATGGAAATAGGGCGTAAGTGGTGATAATTGGTTTCTCGCAGAGATGTATACTGTGATTCATTTTGGTTGGAACAGCAAGGTGTCCTGAAGACCAATCCAGTCAGTCAGTCCGATTCTCCTGCTCAATCCCTGTAGCTCTGTGAGTTCATTCCCCTCAAGTGCTCCATTCAGTTTCCATTTGAAATGATTGATTGTTTCCACTTCCATCCCTGGAGGAAAATTCCAGGATGTTGCCACTGGCTGAAAGGGCAATGGAAGCAAATTCGACAGTAACTTTCAAAAGGAAATTGCATATATACTTGGAGAGGGACGTTTTGCAGGGTTATGGGGGAAGAGCACAGGAGTGGGACTAAATGGATAGACCTCAAAGAGACAGGACATGCACAGTGGACTGGGAGGCTCCCTGCTGTGCTGTATCTCTCAATGGTTCAAACACCCACTGGGTAATGATGTTTCTGTGGTGATATGCATCACTGTATATACACAAGGGGTTAATGTAAATACATTACAACTAAGTAACCACTAGAGGGAGCGCCAGAGATGTCATGACATGCAGATATACAACCAATGGATCATTAGAACAGGATACAACCAATGGGTAATCAGGACACCCAGAGGTGACATCACCACAAGGGGGCACTTCACAACCCATATAAAAGGACAGGGCACACATGAAAATGAAGATGAAAATCGCTTATTGTCACGAGTAGGCTTCAAATGAAGTTACTGTGAAAAGCCCCTAGTCGCCACATTCCGGCGCCTGTTCGGGGAGGCTGTTACGGGAACATGCTCTGCCTCTTTCCACAGACAGACACCTAGAGAGTGATACAGGGTTGATCAACAGTATCACACTCCAGCACATGGCTTAGAGCAAGCTGGTACAGTTAGATTGAGTTACAACAGCTAGATTAGCAGAGAGTCAAACTCATTTGAGAACTGTGTTAATAGTTCAATAAACACGTTGAACTAATTTCATAGTCTGGAGCTTCCTTTGACAAAGCCTCCATCAGGAAGCAGCTTATGATATACGAAGCAGCAAAACACAACAGTTTCCATTGCATTTTTAAGTGACTATCTTATATTGATGGCCTCTAGTTCTGGACTGCCTCATAAGTGGAAACATCATCTCTATGTTAACCTTATCAAACCCTGATGTGGAGATGCCGGCGTTGGACTGGGGCGAGCACAATAAGAAGTCTTACAACACCAGGTTAAAGTCTAACAGGTTTGTTTCTCCGAAAGCTAGTGTTTGAAACAAACCTGTTGGACATTAACCTGGTGTTGTAAGACTTCTTACTGTTATCAAACCCTATCACTTTTAAAGACCTCCATCAGGTCATAGAATCATAGAATTTATAGTGCAGAAGGAGGCCATTCAGCCCATCGAGTCTGCACCGGCTCTTGGAAAGAGCACCCTACCCAAGGTCAACAACTCCACCCTATCCCCATAACCCAGTAACCCCACCCAACACTAAGGGCAATTTTGGACACTAAGGGCAATTTATCATGGCCAATCCACCTAACCTGCACATCTTTGGACTGTGGGAGGAACCCGGAGCACCCGGAGGAAACCCACACGCACACGGGGAGGATGTGCAGACTCAGCACAGACAGTGACCCAAGCCGGAATCAAACCTGGGACCCTGGAGCTGTGAAGCAATTGTGCTATCCACAATGCTACCATGCTGCCCCAAGAGGTCACTTGATAAACCCTCTTTTCTGGGGAAAAAAGACTCAACCTTTTTATTTGTAATATGGAGATCAGAACTGAACACAGTACCCTGTGTGGTAGATCTATTTTTGCAACTTGACCAGTGCCAAATAACAGGTTACAAGCACACTTGTTTTATGCTATAGGCCTGCATGATGTTACATGGAAGGATCTCATTCCACCCATTGCTGGATTGGGAAATATTTGTGTGACTTCTCCAAGCACATTAAACAAGCTAAATGACCTTCTTCAGTGATGTAAGCTGAGATCAGAGAAAATGTAGTCTACATGTTTCCTCATACACAAAATTAACCAGTGCGCCATCCCAGATTGCACAGTGCAGGTGATATCTGTGCCAAGATGACTGATTTGCTTATCAGATTACATGCAAAGTACCAGAACGGAAGTAACCAAGCTGATGCAACAATAAAAGTATTGTACAGTGGAGATTTTCTTGCATTGTGTGTGTGCCTGGAATAGTGAAATTCTGATATTGAAAAATGATTCAACATCACCATGGGACCAGACTGACCTTTGCTACATTGAGTCATTTGCCACAGAAGAAGGCCAGACAGCTAATCAAGTCTATACCTGTTCCTTGAGGAGCAATCCAGTCAGTCCCCTCCCTTGTTCAATCTCGTAGCCCTAAAAATTGATTTCCTTCCATGCCCAGCCAACTTCCAAAAGAAGCGTTTCACTTCCTTCAATTTGGTCTACTGTATTCGCTGCTCCCACTACGGCCTCTCTTGTTTAAAATCTGAAATCTGTATCCTCTAATCTTAATAGGAACAGTTTGTCATTGTTGACCTTATCTAAGCCTGTCTTAACGTTGTCCACCTCTCTATCAAATTTCCCTTTACTCCAAGAAGAACAACCTCAGCCTATCCAACCTAACCTTGTAATTAGCACACCCCCCCCCACCGCCCACCCCCTTACTGCTCCCCCAGCCCACGCCATGCTTCACTGGAGTATTGTGGGAGGCCAAGGACAGGCATGTGGGCATGGGAACAAGATGCTGAGTTAAAATGGCAAGTGACAGGAAGGTTGAGGTTATATTTGCAGACTGAGCGAAGATGTTCTGCAAAGCGGTCACCCAGTCTGCGTTTAATCTCTCAAATATAGAGGAGGCCACACTGGGAGCAGCGAATACAGTAGACCAAATTGAAGGAAGTGAAACGCTGCTTAACCTGAAAGGAGCGTTTGGGTTCTTGATTGGTGAAGAGGGAGGAGTTAGAGGAACCTCATCTTCCAGTTGGGTACCTGGCAGCCCTCAGGACTCAACAGGGCAGCAGGGTAACATGGTGGTTAGCATAAATGCTTCACAGCTCCAGGGTCCCAGGTTCGATTCCCGGCTGGGTCACTGTCTGTGTGGAGTCTGCACGTCCTCCCCCTGTGTGCGTGGGTTTCCTCCGGGTGCTCCGGTTTCCTCCCACAGTCCAAAGATGTGCGGGTTAGGTGGATTGGCCATGCTAAATTGCCCCTAGTGTCCTAATAAAAGTAAGGTTGGGGGGGGTTGTTGGGTTACGGGTATAGGGGGGATACGTGGGTTTGAGTAGGATGATCATGGCTCGGCACAACATTGAGGGCCGAAGGGCATGTTCTGTGCTGTACTGTTCTATGTTCTATGTAACACTAAGTTCAGCAACTTTAGATTTAGACCTTTCTCCTCTATATTAAACGCCCCCCCCCCCCCTCCTTTTTTAATATCCCATGCATGTATTGCCTCAATGCAAATCTGGGAGCAGATCTGGGCACCGCACCTTAGGAAGGATATTTTGGTTAGAGGGAATGCAATGTAGGTTTACAAGAATTAGACCTGGACTACAGGGGTTAAGTTACGAGGACAGATGACAAATTAGAACTGCTTTTGCTAGAATTCAGAAGGTTAAAGGGTGATCTGAACGAAGTTTTCAAAATATTAACAGGAAAAGACAGAGGAGATAAAGATAAACTGTTTCCACTGGTTGGAGATTCTAGAACTAGGTGGCATAGTCAAAAACATTAGGCCAGGCCATTAAGAAGAGATGTTAGGAAGCACATCTGCACACAAAAGGTGGTAGAGATTTGCAACTCTCTCCCACAAACGGTAATTGATGCTTGATCAGTTATTAATTTTAAATCTGAGATAGATTTGTGTTAAGGAAAGATATTAAGAGATATGAGCCAAAAGCAGGTGTATGGAGTTAGGTCACAGATCAGCTATGACCTTACTAAATGGCAGAGCAGACTCGAGGGGGTGATTGGCCTACCTCTGTTCCTACCAGACCATCTATCTTTCGTTCTTAAAGTTGCTACTTTTTATTGCAATCTCCTACAGCTCTAACACTTTCTGTCACTTTCAGTTCTGATGAAGAGTCAAGGGACTTGAAACATTAACTCTGTTTCTCTCTTGATAGATGCTGGCAGATCTGCTGGGTTTAAATTTCAATGATACAATCCAGCTGAAAGAAATAATTAAAGATTGGCGGACCAGCTGCCCAACATACATATCTCCCTTTTCAAATACTGATCTGCGGAGAGCTGTTTTCAACCTAATCAAAGTTGCACTATGGGCCCACATGAGGAATGACCTGGTACACATGAGGAATTCCAATGGTACAACATGGAACTTCGATGGGCTGCCACTGCCAGCTGTGTCTCAGTGGATACTCAGTAGAGTCACTCTGATCCTAGAGTCAGCTGTGGATTCAAGTCTCTCTTAGGACACTTGAGCACATAATCTAGGTGGACACTCCATTGCAATTCGGGGGGGGGGGCTGCATTCTTGGAGGTTCCAGCTTTCAGCGGAGACATTAACCAAGGCTCTGCTGCCCTCTGAGGCAGATGTGAAACATCGCTTGGCACAAATTCAAAGACTAGACGTCTTCTCCCTAGTGCCCTGGCCAACATTCATTCTTTAGCCAAGATCACTAAAAAGCAGATTATTTGTTTGTGATCACATTGCTGTTGTGGGACCTTCGCTGTGTGCAATCTGCTGCTGTGTTTCCTCCATTACAAAAGTACTTTATTGACTGTAAAGTGCTTTGGGATGGCCTGAGATTGGGAAAAGTGCTCTAGAAGTGCAATTTCTTTCTAAATAAAAGCAACACTGATGTAGTTGTGTGTGGCAAGAGATCTATAACATAATCGGCAGCTGTCCCTTGATTTGAAATCAAGACTCTACAGCAGGCTCAAGGGGTGGAATGGTCTACCCCTGTTCATATCTCTTATTTCCTTAACATCAGCAGAGCAGGAATTTCGTTCGATAGATCATCATATAGACAATTGCTCTGAAAATGTAGCATCTCCTTTACACAGGAAGATTATCCTAAATTGGGAAATCAACTTCTGCATCGCGGATTCAATCTTCTAAACCATACGTATCATAGAATTTACAGTGTAGAAGGAGGCCATTCGGCCCATCGGGTCTGCACCGGCTCTTGGAAAGAGCACCCTACCCAAGGTCAACACCTCCCCCTATCCCAATAACCCAGTAACCCCACCCAACACTAAGGGCAATTTAGCATGGCCAATCCACCTAACCTGCTCATCTTTGGACTGTGGGAGGAAACCGGAGCACCCGGAGGAAACCCACGCACACACGGGGAGGATGTGCAGACTCCACACAGACAGTGACCCAAGCCGGAATCGAACCTAGGACCCTGGAGCTGTGAAGCAATTGTGCTAACCACAATGCTACCGTGCTGCCCAGCCATGAAGACTAACAAATGGATCCAATAAATTTTTTAAACATTCAGTTTCCAAAATAGCCGAGGAGATGGAAACAAGTTCAGCTGACAGTGCAGTGGAACCCTTGTTACTTTAGCTTGGGAACACCCAACACTGAATACAAAGATAAGGAAAAGTCCTTAGCATATAAAGGTGCCGCTAACAGCAGTTCCAATGTGGAAACCATTCAAGCGGAATGTGACTCCTGGAAGCAGGAAATGTAATTTCCAAATGCTATAGGGGTCTGGAAGCATGTCCACTTCCAGAAGACGTTGATTTTGTGCCATTTATTTGGCGTGCTTTCTGATATTTTGGTACCTCCTGAAATTGGATCTTTCAAGCCAAAACCAATTTCCCTCAAAGGAATGTACATAGAATTATAGAAGCCCTACAGTGCAGAAGGAGGCCATTCAGCCTATCAAGTCTATACTGACCCACCCTCTGAAAGAGCACCCTAGCTAAGCCCATTCCCGCACCCTATTGAGGTCTACAAAATTATGAGAGGTATGGACAGGGTGGATAGCAACCAGCTTTTTCCAAGAGTGGGGGTGTCAATTACAAGGGGTCACGGTTTCAAGGCGAGAGGGGGAAAGTTTAAGGGAGATGTGCGTGGAAAGTTTTTTACGCAGAGGGTGGTGGGTGCCTGGAACGCTTTTCCAGCGGAGGTGGTACAGGCGGGCACAATAGCATCATTTAAGATGCATCTGGACAGATATATGAATGGGCGGGGAACAGAGGGAAGTAGACCTTGGAAAATAGGCAACAGGTTTAGTTAAAGGATCTGGATCGGCGCAGGCTGGGAGGGCCGAAGGGCCTGTTCCTGTGCTGTAATTTTCTTTGTTCTTTCTTTGTTCTATTCCTGAAACCCCATAACCCCACCTGACCTTTGGACTCTAAGGGGCAATTTAGCATGGCCAATCCACCTAACCTGCACATCTTTGGACTGTTGGAGGAAACCGGAGCACCCGGAGGAAACCCAGGCAGACACGGGGAGAAAGTGCAAACTCCACTCAGACAGTCACGGAATTGAATCCATGTCCCTGCGCTGTGAGGCAGCAGTCCTAACCACTGTGTCACCGAGCCACCCAGGTGGGAATGTTTTAATGATGAAAATAGATATGGTTGAACAGACATTAATACTTGAAACGATGGCTAAAATGAAAGGATTAACGCCAAGGTTCACTTTGAAATGTAATTGTGGTGCGGGGCCTTTTTGTGCACACATTATTTATCACAGAATAAGGCCAGAACAATACCTTTCAGGTTGCTGTATGACCATTCACCTGTGCAGCTTAGTGGGAACATTGGTTAACACCCTTTGGCAAAAGAGTGAATGGAGGGTCTTATCAATACCCAGAACATCTAACACTATTGCCAGTAAAATTACCAATACAGCACAGGAGGGAGTGCTACATTGCCAGAGGCACTACCTTTTGGCTGATATTGTTAAATTAAAGTCCCGTCTGCCTGATGATTCGGATCTGAAAGATCCCATGACACTATTTGAAGAGCAAGAGAAGAGGCCTGCTATTCTGGGCAGCATTTAACTGCCACCCAACACCAAACTGGCTCAGTCTTTAACTTACCACTGTTTGGTTCAACCTTGCTACCCACAAATTGGTTTCTATCTTTAGCTACATTATGCCCACACATTGGTTGTGATATGTTTTGATACTATATGAATGCAAGGTCATTTTAATTCCTCTCCAGCCACGTGGGAAGTGCCAGAGGACTGGTGAATAGCTGATGTGGTCTCACTAATTAAGAAGGGTTGTAGAGATAAGTCAGGAAACCAGGCCAGTGAATCTCACGGCCGGGATTCTCTGATCCCGCACCGCGTCGGAGAATCGCTGGGGGAGGGGGGCGCGAGAATCGCACGACGCCGGCCCGGCAATTCTCCGGCACCGATTCTTTGGCGCCCGCAGAATTGCCGCCGCGCCGGTCGGGAGCCATTGAAAGCGGCCCCCCTGGCGATTCTCCACGCCTCGACGGGCCGAGTGCCCGCCAAGTTTGGCCAAGCCCCGCTGGCGTGGGTTACGTATGGTCCCAGCCAGCGGGGCCTCGGAGTTCTGGCTGCGGAGGCCGTTCTGGTGAGGGGGGGGCGGGGGCATCCGACTCCGGGGGGGGGCCTCCACATGTGGTCTGGCCCGCGATCGGGGCCTACCGATCGGCAGGCTGGCTAATGCCGTGGGGGGTCTATGTTCCTCCTCGTCGGCCCCTGTAGGGCTCCGCCATATTGCCCGGGGGCCAGCGCAGAGATGGGAACCCACGCACATGCGCAGACTTGCACCGGCCGTGGTGTGCATGCATGGACCCACGCCTGCCGTGGTGCGTCGGACTTTGAGCACTGGAGCAGCGGACACCACTCCGGCGCCGTACTAGCCCCCTAGGAAGGGGTGAATACGTGGGCCTGGAGGCCCGTTGACGCTGGAGTGGCTCGTGCCGCTTTTGACTCCGGCGTCAGAACTTGGCTGCGGTATCGGAGAATCCCGGCCCACGTCAGTGGTAGGGAAACTATTGGAGAAAATTCTGAAGAAATTCAGAGGATCTATCTTCACTTGGAGAAGCAAGGTTTGATCAAGAATAGTCAGCATGGATTTGTCAGAGGGAGGTCATGCCTAACAAATTTCATTGAATTTTTTGAGCAGGTGACCAGGGGTGTGGATCGTGATAGTGCAGTTGATGTAGTTTGTTTTACAACAAATTCAAATAGCGTGGCCAATTCACCTACTCTTCACATCTTTGGGTTGGGGGGGTGGTGACCCACGCAGACATGGAGAATTTGAAAACTCTACACAGTAACCCGGGGTGGGATTGAACCCAGGTCCTCAGTGCCATGAGGCAGCAGTGCTAACCAGGGCATTATACACCGATGATTTACTGTATGAATATATATATTATATATATATATATATATATATATATCTGACCGGATACCTACAATTGGAGACATTATGAGGTTACTAAAAAGGCTTGGAGCCTTCTTAGGCTTGAAGTTAAATCTTGGAAAAAGTGAGTGCTTTTCAATTTCAACACCGAGAGGGGACAGAACATGGGTGTGATGCCATTTCAGGCAAACAGCAAGGCTTAAGGAAGACTTACAAAAGGTGGGATATTCTGCCGCTATCGCTTGAGGGCCGAGTGCAAGTAGTAAAAATGAACGTTGTACCACAATGTTTCTTTTTATTTCAGTGTCTCCTGGTCTTTTTATCTAAAGCATTTTTGTGGGGAGGGAACAATTGATCTTTTCATTTATATGGGATGGGAAGGTTCCTGGGATTCTTAAATCGTTGCTTCAGAGGCGGCGACAATTGGGCAGCCTAGTCTTACCAAATCTTGTGCACTATTACTGAGCAGTGAATGCTCAGAAGGTTTGGTGCTGGGGTAGGAAACTGATACAGTGTGGGTTCGGATGGAGGAAGGGGCAAGGAATTGGGGCTATGGGTGCTGGCTACTACACAACTCCTGTTGGCGCCATGGAAATACTTGAGGAGCCCGGTTGTGGTGTCAATACTGAAGATATGAAAGCAGTTTCACAAACATTTTAAGTTAGGGGCAGGGTCAAAACTGATGCGAGTCCGAGAAAACCATCTGTTGGAACCGGCAAAAATAGACAAAGGGTTCCAAGACTGAGAGGAAAAAGGTGTAATCACGTTGAAAGAATTGTTTCTGGAAGGTCGTTTTGCATCATTTGAAGAATTGAGGGAGAAACATAAGCTCCCGAGGAGGGAGGGCTTTAGATAGACAGATAGAACATAGAACGATACAGCGCAGTACAGGCCCTTCGGCCCTCGATGTTGCACCGACATGGAAAAAACTAAAGGCCATCTAACCTACACTATGCCCTTATCATCCATATGCTTATCCAATAAATTTTAAATGCCCTCAATGTTGGCGAGTTCACTACTGTTGTAGGTAGGGCATTCCACGGCCTCACCACTCTTTGCGTAAAAAACCCACCTCTGACCTCTGTCCTATATCTATTACCCCTCAATTTAAGGCTATGTCCCCTCGTGCTAGCCACCTCCATCTGCGGGAGAAGGCTCTCGCTGTCCACCCTATCTAACCCTCTGATCATTTTGTATGCCTCTATTAGGTCACCTCTTAACCTTCTTCTCTCTAATGAAAACAACCTCAAGTCCATCAGCCTTTCCTCATAAGATTTTCCCTCCATACCAGGCAACATCCTGGTAAATCTCCTCTGCACCCGTTCCAAAGCTTCCACGTCCTTCCTATAATGAGGCGACCAGAACTGTACGCAATACTCCAAATGCAGCCGTACTAGAGTTTTGTACAACTGCAACATGACCTCATGGCTCCGGAACTCAATCCCTCTACCAATAAAGGCCATCACACCATAGGCCTTCTTCACAACCCTATCAACCTGGGTGGCAACTTTCAGGGATCTATGTACATGGACACCGAGATCCCTCTGCTCATCCACACTACCAAGAATTTTACCATTAGCCAAATATTCCTCATTCCTGTTATTCTTTCCATAGTGAATCACCTCACACTTCTCCACATTAAACTCCATTTGCCACCTCTCAGCCCAGCTCTGCAGCTTATCTATGTCCCTCTGTAACCTGCAACATCCTTCCGCACTGTCTACAACTCCACCGACTTTAGTGTCGTCTGCAAATTTACTCACCCATCCTTCTACGCCCTCCTCTAGGTCATTTATAAAAATGACAAACAGCAACGGCCCCAGAACAGATCCTTGTGGTACGCCACTCGTAACTGAACTCCATTCTGAACATTTCCCATCAACTACCACTCTCTGTCTTCTTTCAACTAACCAATTTCTGATCCACATCTCTAAATCACCCTCAATCCCCAGCCTCCGTATTTTCTGCAATAGCCGACCGTGGGGAACCTTATCAAACGCTTTACTGAAATCCATATACACCACATCAACTGCTCTACCCTCGCCCACATATTCAGTCACCTTCTCAAAGAACTCGATAAGGTTTGTGAGGCATGACCTACCCTTCACAAAACCATGCTGACTATCCCTAATCATATTATTCCTATCTAGATGATTATAAATCGTATCTTTTATAATCCTCTCCAAGACTTTACCCACCACAGACGTTAGGCTCACCGGCCTATAGTTACCGGGTTATCTCTACTCCCCTTCTTGAACAAAGGGACCACATTTACTATCCTCCAGTCCTCTGGCACTATTCCTGTAGCCAATGATGACCTAAAAATCAAAGCCAAAGGCTCAGCAATCTCTTTCCTGGCTTCCCAGAGAATCCTAGGATAAATCCCATCAGGCCCCGGGGACTTATCTATTTTCACCTTGTCCAGAATTGCCAACACTTCTTCCCTACGCACCTCAATGCCATCTATTCTAATAGCCTGGGTCTCAGCATTCTCCTCCACAATATTATCTTTTTCCTGAGTGAATACTGACGAAAAGTATTCATTTAGTATCTCGCTTATCTCCTCAGCCTCCACACACAACTTCCCACCACTGTCCTTGACTGGCCCTACTCTTACCCTAGTCATTCTTTTATTCCTGACATACCTATAGAAAGCTTTTGGGTTTTCCTTGATCCTACCTGCCAAAGACTTCTCATGTCCCCTCCTTGCTCAGATCTGAGCTTTCGTAAAGGTCTTCCCACCTTCCACTGTTAGCCCCTTCTTCTTTGCTGGAAGAGGTGTTGGGGATAGAAGGGGGAGTTCACAGAAACATTTGACAAAGTTGAGAATGAATCACCCGTTCAAAGGGGTTGAGGACATTTGTGAAAGGTGTGGGAAGCGGCTGGCCAATCATTTGCACATGATTTGGTCGTACCTAAAACTGGCAGACTTAATGGGGTTTCTAAGCCTAGAGAAGGTTAAATTTGGCTTAAGAGAATGAGGAGGGGTTTTACAAGAGATGATGTCCGTTCATATCTCACTTTAAGGGATTAGCCTCAGTCAGCAGCTAAAAGGGGATGGGGTAGTTAGTTGATTCATTGTTTTTGGGTTGAGGGAGAGATTGTTATAGTAGTTAACTATGTGTAAAGTAAATTATGTAAAAAAACTTTGAAAAAGCTAATAAAAACGTTTATTAAAAAAAAGATGATTCCAACCAGATAACAAATAATCTACTCAACTTCCAATCGCCTTGGAGAGGAGGCTGAACCAATGGCGAGAATGAATAGGTGGGATAGTTCGAAGGGAGAGGCTATGCTAAAACTTCCAGGAACGTATCCAGCCAGATTTGGCCAACCTAACTCCCACTCTTCACAGCTCCTCAGGGAGGCTTTATTCCCCTTCCAATATAACTATGAAACAAAACATACCTGTAGAGGTGGCGCAGTGTTAGGCCCCCCGATTAACATAGGCATAGGCCTGACACAGCCACCCTTGAAAAGGGACAGACAAATTTCAGTGTCCTGATGCACAACCCATCTCACCAGCAAGGTGTGCAGCACGGTAGCATTGTGGATAGCACAATTGCTTCACAGCTCCAGGGTCCCAGGTTCGATTCCGGCTTGGGTCACTGTCTGTGCGGAGTCTGCACATCCTCCCCGTGTGTGCGTGGGTTTCCTCCGAGTGCTCCGGTTTCCTCCCACAGTCCAAAGATGTGCAGGTTAGGTGGATTGGCCATGATAAATTGCCCATAGTGTCCAAAATTGCCCTTAGTGTTGGGTGGGGTTACTGGGTTATGGGGATAGGGTGGAGGTGTTGACCTTGGGTAGGGTGCTCTTTCCAAGAGCCGGTGCAGACTCGATGGGCCGAATGGCCTCCTTCTGCATTGTAAATTCTAAGATTACACCCACTTGGCACCTGAAGAAACCAGCACAAGCGTACCAATATCTACCCCATATCTTCAGGGGAGCAGAGAGCATGGAGTCGGTGCTTTGGAATCATTAGCAAGAACAGAGATGGGAAAGTTAATGATCTTTAATCACTACCAGAATAAATCATTTTTCACAAGGTATCACTTACAAGTACCACATCCTCTGATAAATTACTTTATATAAAATGGATAAAAAGCACTTTACAAAAACAAGGTGATCACTTAAAAATCTGGACTGATCTTGACGAGAGAAGCATGAAGAAAAGCTGCATACAACAAGCAAGGGAAAGTCCTAGTGCAAGAGTAACATCACACTCCTGAACTACATAGCTGCCTTGTAACAACATCCTCGAGTTAATTTATAATTACAAATAAGTTAAAATAAAAAAACACTAACTTCAAGTAGCCTACCACAAATGAGCAAATGTTTATTATGTAGTCACAGAGCTAATGCATTTGCTACACAAAACTATAAAAAAAAAACGATTACGTTCTGTAGTTGAAGCAACTCTTGCTGCTGGTGGCTGAAACAGAAATTTAAATAATTCGGAGCTAGTCAGTGGGTACAGAAGAACTCACTGGTTCAACAAGCAATATTAATCACAAAGCAACACAACAAAGTACACGCTAGGAATGCTTTAAAAACTACAGTATGCAAGCAGCTTGGGATGAAGTCCAGTCACAAGGAAGGGTGAGGAAAGTGCAATGGTGAAGGAGAACATTGGGATCTTTGAGACGTCAGTCGTTGTGATGTGCGCATTAGTCTTCGGCTTCTTCATCCACTTGTTTAATGACAGGGACTCCTAGATTTAAAAGAGGTTACATTGTCAGAAACTTATTGGTTTTCATTCTGAAAACATAATTCAGACTTGAGGTAAAGCACAGCATTCGCTTTGGAATGGGAGAGTATTTACTCACTATCACTCATGACCTCTGAATGTTCCAAAGTGCTTCAAAACCCAATGAGACACTTTTGAAGTGCAGTCATTGTCGTAATGTCAGGAAGCACAGCTGCCAATTGTCACACAGCAAGAACCCACAAACCAATGATATGAATGACCAATTAAATTGCTTTAGCAATGTTGCCTGAGGGATTAAGTTTAGCCAGGACACTGGTCACTGCACTTTGATTGTAATCTACCATGTAATGGGCAGCAGGGTAGCATGGTGGTTAGCATAAATGCTTCACAGCTCCAGGGTCCCAGGTTCGATTCCCGGCTGGGTCACTGTCTGTGTGGAGTCTGCATGTCCTCCCCCTGTGTGTGTGGGTTTCCTCCGGGTGCTCCGGTTTCCTCCCACAGTCCAAAGATGCGCGGGTTAGGTGGATTGGCTATGCTAAATTGCCCATAGTGCCCTAATAAAAGTAAGGTTAAGGGGGGGGTTGTTGGGTTACGGGTATAGGGTGGATACGTGGGTTTGAGTAGGGTGATCATGGCTCGGCACAACATTGAGGGCCGAAGGGCCTGTTCTGTGCTGTACTGTTCTATGTTCTAATCTTTTATTCATTTGAGTTGAGACAGAGCCTCGATTAAAAGTTTAATCCAAAAACGGCAACATCCAGACTGTAAAGCATTGATTTAGTATTTATATAGCCATTAATTTTTTATAAATTTAATGTACCCAATTCTTCTTTTTCCAATCAAGCAGCAATTTAGCGTGCCCAATCCACCTACCCTGTACATCTTTAGGTTATGGGGGTGAAACCCACGCAGACACAGGGAGAATGTGTAAACTCCACACAGACAGTGACCTGGGGCCGGGATCAAACACGGGTCCTCAGTGCCATGAGGCGGCATTGTTAACCATTGCACCACCGTGCTGCCCAGCATTGACTTAGTAAAGCACTGGCATGTTATCCCAGATTGTGTGAAGTCTCTGAGTGAGACCTAAACCCCCGACTCAGAGGACTACCCATTCAAACACAGCTGACATTTGCTCTTTTTTGTTTGGTTACACACTTCCCTCACTCCTCATTGCAAACATGAAAACTGCAAACTAAATATAATGAGATATAATACACAGCACAGAAACAGACTCAGATTCTTCCTGTATTCCTTAATGGATTTGTTATTTGTTTCCAGAAGTTGAAACACGTTCAGAATTGTTAGGACCTCTATCAGGGCACCCCTCAATCTCTACTCTTTTCCAGAGGAAAGAGCCCCAACTTGTTCAATCTTTCTCAATAGCTGTAATTTCAGTTGCAAATCTTGTCTAGTACTTCTACATACCTCTTGATGATTCGGAGACCAAAACTGTGGACAGCACTCTTGTGGGCTGAACTATTCTTGATGTGACAAAATTCACTTTAAGGCGTGAAATCATCATTCTGTTGGTATGACCCTCCTGAGGTTGAGCATTCACTTCCCTTGTGAAGAGCCAAGCTTGTCAGAAAGGGAACTCCCCAAACCAGAGTCCACCAGTGTGCAATGCCTCGTTATACAATCAGTGTAAATATTGGACTTCTTTACCCCCTGTTGGTATTCTCCTGGCTGGCCTCCCATCTTGCATCCTTTGTAAACTTGAGGTTATTCAAAACTCTGCAGTGAACGTGCCGGCTGGCATCAAATTCTGTTCAGCCATCACCAGCCTACATTGGCTCCCAGTTCAGCAATGCCTTCATTTTAAAATGATCAAAGTTTTCAAATCCCTACATGGCTCATCCCTCCCGATCTCTAATGTACAGTAACTGCATTACAGTGTTAATGTAAGCCTACTTGTGACACTAATAAAGATTATTATAATGTTCTCCAGCCCCACAATCCAAGACGCCACGCTCCCTATATTCGGCTTCTAGCGCATCCCAGATTTCAATAGCTGTACCATTGGGGATGAGTCTTCAACTACCTGGACCTTATGCCCTTCCACCTCTCCCTCTCCTCCTTTAAGTAATTCCTTAAAACCTACCTCTTCGACCAAGCTTTTAGTCAACTTCCTAATGTCTCCTTAAGTGGCTCAGTGTCAAATTTTGTCTGATTATGCTCCTCTGAAGTGCCTTGGGATATTTCATGACATTAAAGATATGATATAAATACAAGTTGTTGAACAAACCCTTTCATTTATAAGACCATAAGACATAGGAGCAGAATTAGGCCACTCGGCCCATCGAATCTGCTCCGCCATTCAACCATGGCTGATATTTTTTCATCCCCATTCTCCTGCCCTCTCCCCATAACCCCTGATTCCCTTATTAATCACGAACTTATCTAGCTCTGTCTTTTTTCAAAATATTTTTCTTGACGTATTTGCTAAATTTTTACAATAACAAACAGAATAATAACAAACATCAACATGGTAAATTAAACATTTCCCACCCACCCCCTTCTATATATCCCTTAACCATATTGCACCTACCCGCTCCCCCCTTCAGACTGCTGCTTTCGCTGACATTTTAATTTTCCCCGAGAAAGTCGATGAACGGCTGCCACCTCCGAGAGACCCCAGTGTTGACCCCCTCAAAGCAAACTTTATTTTCTCCAGCTTGAGAAACCCAGCCATGCCACTGACCAAAGTCTCCACACTCGGGGGCTTCAAGTCCCTCCACATTAAAAGGATCTGATTCCGGGCTATCAGGGAGGCAAAGGCCAAAACACCGGCCTCTTTCACTCCCTGAACTCCCGGGTCTTCCGACACTCCGAAGATCGCCATCTCTGGACTTGGCACCACCCGAGTTCCTCGCACCTTAGACATTGCCTTGGCAAACCCCTGCCAGAATCCTCCAAGCTTCGGGCATGCCCAAAACATATGGACATGGTTTGCTGGGCTTCCTGCACACCTATCTTCTACCCCGAAAACCTTGCTCATCTTCGCCGCCGTCATGTGTGCCCGGTGTACCACCTTAAACTGTATTAGACTGAGCCTGGCACATGAAGGAGGAAGAATTAACCCTGCTTAGGGTGTCCGCCCACAGACCCACCTCTTAACTCCCCACCTTGCTCCTCCTCCCACTTGCCCTTCAGTTTCACCACCGGGGTCTCCTTCGCCTCCAACAACTCCTGATAGATATCCGACAGTTTCCCCTCCCCCACCCAGGTACCGGACACTACTCTGTCCTGTATCCCCCGTGGCGGCAACAGCAGAAAAGCCAACACCTGTTTCCTCAGAAAGTCCCGCACTTGCAGATTTCTGAAACCATTCCCCAGCAGCAGCTTGAACTTGTCCTCCAGCGCCTTCAGACTGGGAAAGCTCCCGTCTATGAATAGATCTCCCATCCGTCTAATTCCTGCTCTCTGCCAGCTCCGGAACCCTCCATCTATCCTGCCTGGTGCGAACCTGTGGTTATTGCAAATCGGGGTCCAGACCGACGCACCCTCCACGCTCTTATACGTCCTCCATCACCTCCAAATCCTCTGCCGCTACCACCGGGCTAGTGGAGTAACGGGCCGGCGAGAACGGCAGAGGTGCCGTTACCAGTGCTCCCAAACTGGTGCCTTTGCATGACGCCGCCTCCAACTGCTCCCATGTCGACCCCTCCCCCACCATTCACTTCCTAACCATTGCTATATTCGCCGCCTAGTAGTAGTTGCAGAAGTTCGGCAGCGCCAACCCACCCTCCCCCCAACTGCGCTCCAACAACATTTTCTTCACACACCGGGTTTTATGCACCCATACGAAGCCCAAAATAATCTTGCTTACCCACTTGAAAAAGGCCTTAGGGATGAAGATGGGAAGGCACTGGAAGGCAAACAAAAATCTGGGGAGGACCGTCATTTTCACGGTCTGTATCCTCCCCGCCAGCAAAAGCATATCCCATCTTTTAAAGTCCCCCTCCATTTGCTCCACCAGCCGGGTGAGGTTGAGCCTATGTAATGCTTCCCATTTCCGAGCCACCTGTACTCCTTGGTAGCGAAAGCTCCTCTCTACCATCCTGAGTGGCAGCTCCTTCAGTCTCCTCTCCTGCCCCCTTGCCTGGATCACAAACAATTCACTTTTTCCCATGTTCAATTTGTATCCCAAAAAACTGCCAAATTCCCCCAAGATCTGCATAACCTCACCCATCCCCTCCACCGGGCCCGAGATGTATAAGAGCAGATCGTCTGCATACAGTGACACCCGGTGCGCCACCCCCTCCACACCCCTGAACCAGCTCCTGCCACTTCCTTGATACTCTCAGCGCCATGGACAACGGCTCTATAGCCAGAGTGAACCCAGTTCGCTACCAGCGCCTGGTAGAGCAATCGCACCCAGTCGATGAAGCCCTCACCAAACCCAAACCTTCCCAGTGTTTCCCAAAGATACTCCCACTCCACCCGATCAAAAGCCTTCTCCGCGTCCATTGCAACTACCACCTCCGCCTCCTCTCCTTTTGAGGGCATCATAATTACATTCAAAAGCCTCCGAACGTTAGCATTGAGCTATCTACCCTTAACAAATCTGGTTTGGTCCTCCCCTATCACCCCCGGGACACAGTCTTCTATCCTAGTGGCCCAAATCTTAGCCAGCAGCTTGGTATCTACGTTCAAAAGCGAGATTGGCCTATATGACCCACATTGCTCCGGGTCCTTCTCTCGTTTAAGGATGAGTGAAATTGAGGCCTACGACATCGTTGGGGGGACGATTCCCCTCTCTTTAGCCTCGTTAAAGGTCTACATCAGCAGTCGTACACCGCCTCCCTTGCCCTCCTCAACTGCTCCACCGCCCTGCCTGTGGTCAACAACTCAAACTCTGCGTGTAGTTTCCGGCGCTCCCTCAGGAGCCCCGCATCCGGGGCCTCCGCATATCTTCTATTCACTTGGGAGTATTTCCTCCACTAATCTCTCCTTCTCTGCTCGTTCCACCTTTTCTCTGTGGGACCGAATCAAAATTAGTTCTCCTCTTACAACTGCTTTCAGATCCTCCCAAACCATCGCTGCTGATACCTCACCCGTATCGTTTGTATCCAGGTAATTCTGGAGGGACTTATTCACCCGCCCGCAGACCGCTTCGTCCACTAACAACCCCACATCCAGTCTCTAGAGCAGGCGTTGCCCTCTCTCCTCACTCAAGCACAAATCCACCCAATGCGGGGCATGATCAGAGACTGCAATTGCCGAATATTCCGACCCGGCCACCTTCGGAATTAACGTGTTGCTCAGAACAAAAAAAAAATCAATGCGGGAGAAAACTTTATGGACGTGAGAAAAAAAACGAAAACACTTTTGCCCCCGGCCGTTTGAATCTCCATGGGTCTACCCCCCCCCCCCCCCCCCCCCCCCCATTCTGCTCCACAGAACCCCTCAACTCCTTCGCCGCGGCAGGCCTCCTTCCAGTCCTGGATTTTGACCAGTCCAGATCGGGATCAATGACCGTGTTAAAGTCTCCCCCATGATCAGGCCGTGAGACTCTAGGTCCGGGAGTTTGCCTAACACCCGGCTCATAAATCCCACATTGTCCCAGTTCGGAGCGTATACGTTTACAAGCACCACCCGTACACCCTCCAACTTCCCACTCACCATTATATATCTTATCTGCCACAATTCTTCCAGCCTCAAACGCCACCCGCTTGCTGATCAATACCATTACCTCCCGGTCTTTGAGTCCAGCCCAGAGTGAAACTCCTGACCCATCCAACCCTTTCTCAATCTCGTCTGGTCAATAATCTTTACATGTGTCTCCTGAAGCATTGCTACGTCTGCCTTCAGCCCCTTTAAATGCTCGAAAACACGAGCCCTTTTGACCGGCCCATTCAAACCCCTCACAATCCACGTAATCAGCCTTGGGGGGCGGCGGCCTGCCACCTCCCCCCACCCTGGCCGACGAGCCATAACCTTTTTTTGGCCAGCCCAGAGCCCGCGTTCCCCGCTTCCCCGAGCTCCCCCACAAGCAGCAACCACCCCCGACCTCCCTTTTGTTCCCCAACAATAGGTCCTCCCCTGTCAGCGAAGCAGCCTCCCTCCCCCCCCACAACAACACCCGAAACCTGATCCCCCAGGTCAAGCACCATCTTAGCACATGTTCACCTCCCACCTCGCTTCCGAGAGTCAGCTGAACCATGCTGACACTGACAGCCCCCGTCCCTGGTGCCAAACAGTCTGACTCCCTATTGTTCGAACCCCTCTCCCGACATGCATAAACCATTTAACAACATCGCAGTCCCCAGTAAGTAAACAACCTCAAGTAAAAGAAATTAACATAAACCAATGAAGAAACAATCGCTTGAAACCAGACCCAACCTCCCACAGAATAGCACCAACTTCGGGGCCCCCTCCCCCCTCTGCATCCAATCTCTGCAAAAACAAAGCACCCTCAAACCACCACCCAGTCCAATACTTAACCCAGAATCCCATACAGTCTTATTTGAACCGATACAAGAATTACAAAAATTACAAACCGCCGCCACATAACTCCTTCATGACTTAAGTGTCCTTTAAGATGCTTCCAAATTCAGATCGAAGACGGGACATGGGCTGATGCCCTAGAGAGGGTTAATTCTTCCTCCTCGTGTGCGCGGCTTAGCCTCATCCAATTCAAGGTGCTGCAGCGGGCCCACATGACTGGGACGAGGATGAGTAGGTTCTTTGGGGGTGAGGACAGGTGTGTCAGGTGCTCGGGGAGTCCAGCGAACCATGCCCATATGTTCTGGGCATGCCCGGCACTGGAGGAGTTCTGGAAGGGGGTGGCGAGGACGGTGTCGAGGGTGGTGGGATCCAGGGTCAAGCCAGGATGGGGACTCGCGATTTTTGGGGTTGGGGTGGAGCCGGGAGTGCAGGAGGCGAAAGAGGCCGGTGTGCTGGCCTTTGCGTCCCTAGTAGCCCGGCGAAGGATCTTGCTACAATGGAAGGATGCGAGGTCCCCAAGCGTGGAGACCTGGATCAATGACATGGCGGGTTTCATTAAGCTAGAGAAGGTCAAATTCGCCCTGAGAGGGTCGGTACAAGGGTTCTTTAGGCGGTGGCAGCCTTTTCTCGACTTTCTGGCTCAACGATAGGGTACGGGGACAGCAGCAGCAGCAACCCGGGGAGGGAAAAGGGGAGGGAAAAGGGGAGGGAAAAGGGGGGGGGGGCCGACAATGACTATGTTTGTTTATTTAATTTTAATATTTTTAAAGTTCTTTTGTTGTTCATTAGGGTTGGGGGGGTGGGGGGGATGTGATACATGCGCCGATACGGTCTGGGGGTGTCACAGTTATTATGGGTTATTTTGTTGCATTTCATTGTTTGTCGTTATGTTTTATATTTTCTGTAAAAAATTCCAATAAAAATTATATAAAAAAAAAAGATGCTTCCAAATTCTTTACTTTGATAAATGACCATGCATCGTCCAGTACCTCAAAGCAGAAGTGCTGGTCTTTGTGCGTAACCCACAACTGTGCTGGATACAGCATCCCTAATTTCACCCCCTTCCTGAAGAGGATCGCCTTCACCAGATTAAACTCAGCACGTTTCTTGGCCAGCTCTGCTCCCAGGTCCTGATAGATGAGCACCTTGCTGTTTTCCCATATGCTGCTCCTCTCATTCTTGGCCCACCGCAAGACGTGTTCCTTGTCCGAAAAACGGTGGAAACGCACCACCATGGCCCTCGGCGGATCATTTGCCTTAGGCTTCCTTCCGAGGGCTTGAAATGCTCCATCCACTTCCAGGGGCCGAGAAAACGCCCCGGCCCCCATCAGCGTCTCCAGCATGCTCGCCACATAGCTCGCGCATCCGACCCCTCAATTCCTTCGGGGTGGCCAATGATCCTCAAGTTCTGCCTCCTGGACCTGTTCTCCAGGTCCTCCAACTTCTCCTGCATTTTCTTGTGGCGCTCATCCAACACCTCCACCTAATGCTCCAGCACGGTTAGATAGTCCTCCTGGCTAGATAACTTCAGCTCAATTTCCTGCATCGCTTTTCCTTGGGCCGCCTGATTCAATGCCACTTGATTGATCGCAGCCTTGATCGGGTCCAGCATTTCCTTTTTCAGCTCAGCGAAACAGTCCTTAAAGCACTTCATCTGCTGCTCCTTAGACCACTGAGCCACCGCTCCCTGGTCCTGACCCTCCGCCATGCTGCGCCGCTTAACCACCTCTGACTGCTTCACTCTATCTGGGCTGAGTCTTTTCACACGGCTACTTCTAGTCCAATTAGCCATACATCGGAGGGGGAATCCTTCTTAATATTGTCCACTGTACCGATCTATCCCCTGAAGTTCGAGAAAAGTCGGGAAAAAAGGTCCGAAAGTCTATTCCAGGCGGGAACTATCGAATGTGCGACCTACTCCTCCATGGTCACCACCGGAAGTCTATCTATCTCTGTCTTAAAAACACTCAGTGAATTGTCCTCCACAGTCTTCTGCGGCAAAGAGTTCCACAGATTCACCAACGTCTAGCGTTAGATTTTGTAATGGTGCTCACCATTTAGACTGCAATGTTAAAGGAATCAGATTAATCCTGTATTGATAATTAACACAGAACATAGAACATAGAACAGTACAGCACAGAACAGGCCCTTCGGCCCTCAATGTTGTGCCGAGCCATGATCACCCTACTCAAACCCACGTATCCACCCTATACCCGTAACCCAACAACCCCCCCCTTAACCTTACTTTTATTAGGACACTACGGGCAATTTAGCATGGCCAATCCACCTAACCCGCACATCTTTAGACTGTGGGAGGAAACCGGAGGAAACCCACGCACACAGGGGGAGGACGTGCAGACTCCACACAGACAGTGACCCAGCCGGGAATCGAACCTGGGACCCTGGAGCTGTGAAGCATTTATGCTAACCACCATGCTACCCTGCTGCCCCTAACTTCACTAATTATTGTGTACATATGAATTGTTTACTTCTTCAACAAGAGTAATGGGCAAAACGAACATACCGTCCAGCTTCTTCAACCGAGTGAGTCTCTTTGTTGCTTCCTCCACCCAACTGCCTTCAGACGAGTATTTCTCTTCAATAGGATTTCCTACGAAGACTAGGTCGACCAGATTAGGCAGATCAGCCAGCTTGCTAAACTCAGCTAAAAGGTAAAAGAAGACGTCAGTCAAAGTTGTGCTCATGCAAGAGACAGAGGGAGAAAGGCAGGATTGAGGGACAGAGAGGGCACGTGAGGGAGGCAAAAAGAAAGGTTGAAGGAGTTGGAGACATGACAGCATGCTAGGAGCTTGGGGGTATCACGTGGGAAACCAAGAAGTGCAGCATTTCTATCAAAGGCTTTTAATACAATGATTTGCATCTGACTTTCATGTATCCAAATAAACTAGGTTGAGTGGGCGTAATGATAACCTGTAAAGGTGGCAGTCGATAGATTCTGAAGATGGGACACTGAACTGTCAGAATGGAATCCCAGTCCTTCGAGTCTGCAGCTCGCTTTAGTGGTGTCCCCCTGTATGTGATGTGGCAGCACGGTAGCATGGTGGTTAGCATAAATGCTTCACAGCTCCAGGGTCCCAGGTTCGGTTCCCGGCTGGGTCACTGTCTGTGCGGAGTCTGCACGTCCTCCCCGTGTGTGCGTGGGTTTCCTCCGGGTGCTCCGGTTTCCTCCCACAGTCCAAAGATGTGCGGGTTAGGTGGATTGGCCATGTTAAATTGCCCGTAGTGTCCTAAAAAGTAAGGGGGGGGGGGAGGGGGGAGGGGGGGTTGTTGGGTTACGGGTATAGGGTGGATACGTGGGTTTGAATGGGGTGATCATTGCTCGGCACAACATCGAGGGCTGAAGGGCCTGTTCTGTGCTGTACTGGTCTATGTTCTATGTGATGTTGGGGCTGTAAGATCCAGCAGGTTTATACGGTTTCCTGATGGTGGGAGATAGAAGCATGTCGCTGGAAGTAAGGTGGCATGGCTGGAGGTGTGTGGTGCCACACTATTGGATACAATGCTGAAAACGGTTTAATGATTTAATCAGGGCAAGAAAGTTGAGCACAGTGGCACAACACCCTTACTGTGCCTTCTCAAGCCGACCCCTGCACATCATTTTGCACACCAACTCACCTTGCAGCTGCACCCACCCAGCAACATAGATAGGACTATGAAAGAGGTTCTGCTTTGGTATAATGAACAGCTGGGACTAAATTAAAAAGCAGAACTGCAAGGGTGATCATTTCTGGATTACTATCTGAGCCACAAGCAAATTTGTGTGGGTTAAATAAGGTTAGAGAGTTGAATGTGTGGCTCAAACATTGATCTGGAAGAATTGGATTTTAATTCATGGGCAAGAGCTAAAGAGGGATATAGAATGCTCGGACGGTCTTCACTTGAACATTACGGGGCCTGTGTGCTCATGAGTCGTCTAACTAGAGCAGCAAAAAGGATTTTAAACTAAATAATAGAGGAGGGATTACATGAGGGGAGATGTGATGAAATTCAAAGAATGGGCATGGCATTACCCAGCAGGGTTATGACATGGGTACCATAAGGTGGCAGGAAGAGACAGAGCACAAAAACTTAAGTGCACTAACCAATAAGGTCAGAATTAGCGAGAATGGTATAAAGACAGAATTAAAGACTCAGCTCCTCATTGCATGCATTTATAATATGAATTGATAGCACCCTTATAAATAAATATGGATGAGCTGATCGCTACTGCAGAGACTTGGGTGCAAGGTGACCAAGACTGGGACCTAAATATTCATGGGTTCTTGACCTTTCGCAAGGACAGTGAGCTATGAAATGTTGGTGGGGTAGCTCTGTTAATTAAGGATGACATTAATACAAATGTGAGAAATTAGTTCAGCAGATCAGGACATAGAATCAGTTTGGATAGAAAGTAGTAAATAGCACAAGTGAGAAGTCATTTGTGGGAGTAGATTATAGACCCTCTAACAGTAGCTACACTAGGATACAGGAAATAATAAAGGGGGCTTGTAAGAAAGGTGCTGCAATAATGTGATTTTAATCTTTATATAGTTTGGACAAATCGGACTGGCAAAGGTTTTAAAAAAAATTTTTTTTTTTAATGAATTTAGATTACCCAATTATTTTTTCCAATTAAGGGGCAATTTAGTGTGGCCAATCCACCTACTCTGCACATTTTTGGGCCTTGGGGATGAAACCCACGCAGACACGGGGAGAATGTGCAAACTCCACATGGACAGTGACCCAGAGCCGGGATCGAACCTGGGACCTCAGCGCCATGAGGCAGCTGTGCTAACCACTAGGCCACCGTGCTGCCCCTGGATTGGCAAAGGTAGTGGAAGATGGATCTATAGAATGCATTCAGGACAATTATTTTAAATCAGTACTCTCTAGTGCCAACCAGATAGCAAGCTATTTCAGACCTGGTAATGTGCAATGAGACAAGATTAATTAACAACCTCATAGCCTCTAGACAATATAATTTCACATTCAGTTTGAGGGTGAGAAGTGTGTATCTAAGACGAGCATCGTAATCTTAAATAAAGGCAATTACAGGGATATGAAGATAGATTGGCTAAAGTGAACTGGGAAAATAGGTTGAAGACAGGACAGGAGAGAAACACTGGCAGACACTTAATAAGCTATTTCATGACTCTCAGTAGAGATATATTCCATTGAGAAAGAAAGACTGAGAAGGATACACCATCAGCGGCTAAGCAAGAAAGTTAAGGATAGTATCAAATTAAATGAAAAATTGTATAATAATAGTAATAGGTCAGAAGATTGGACAGATTTTGGAAACCAGCGAAGAATTACTTAATAAAGGAGAGAGGAATTAGAGTACGAGAGAGTCAGGTAAAAATATAAAAACATGTTGCAAGGAGTTTCTGCAAGCATTTAAAAAGGAAAGAAAAAGGGAGGACTTTCAAACAATCACAAGTGCCATGGGCCAAGGTTTAGAAAACTCCAAGGTATATCATGGAATTCACCTGATCTTCAGCACATCAGTCAGTGGAGCAACCACGCTGCTAAAATTCGGCACAGATTTTCGGTAAAATCAACTCATGCCAAGAAATCGCATTATTTTGCTTTGTGTCGAGGGTATTGGAAACTCCCCAATAAATTTTGTTTTCACATCCCGTGGGACCATTCGACCCTGTCCAATTGTATGGCCAAGGAACGTGACTTGGGCGTTTCCAAATTCACTTTTGGCTAGGTTTACCACTAAACCCTCCTCCTGAAGTCGATCGAATAACTCCATCAGATGCTTCAAATGTTCTTTCCATGTCTGACTAAAAATCACCAGATCGTCTATGTACTCCGCACAATTGGGTAATCCTGAAACATCTTTTTTAGTTAACCGTTAAAATGTGACTGGGGCGTTTTTCATGCAAAATTGCATAACTTTGAATTGATATACACCATCTGGAATCATAAAAGCTGAAATCTCCTTCGGCCTTTCGGATAAAGGTATCTGCCAGTAACCTTTAGCAAATCTAGTTTGGAAATAAAAGCCGATTGTCCCACCCTCGCAATGCAGTCCTCCAAGTGTGGGATAGGATAAGAGTCTGTCCTTGTAACTGCATTACAGTCCACACACAATTGTTGGATGAGCTCCATTGGTTGCAACCCACTTCGACTATGCCATTTTCAAGCATACTTTCAATTTAGTTTTTAACCTGTGCCAATTTTAAAGGGTTACGTCTATATGGATGCTGTTTAATTGGAATAGCATTTCCCACTTCTACATCACGTATAGCCATTTTAGTACTTCCCAAATTATCTCCACAAACTTGCCCATTTGATATTAATAACAATTTCAGGTCAGTTTGTTTTTCCTCTGGAAGGTAATTCAGCAAATTATCCCAATTTTTAAGAACATCCTGGTTATCCAATTTAATTTGAGGAATGTCAAATTCAGAGTCATCTGGATTTGGTTTTTCACTTTGAGTTAGAATCACTAAAACCTCCTCCTTTTGCTCTCCTTCCCTTTCAAAATACCTTTTAAGCATAGTCACATGACACACAGTTTTCCTTCGATCTGGCGTTTTTAACACATAATTCACCTCACGTAATTTCCTTTCAATCTGATACGGTCCACTAAACCTTGCTTTTAAAGATTCATCTACCACTGGTAACAATACTAATCTCCACTGGCAAAACTACAAACTTTTGCTTTCTTGTCTGCTACCAGTTTCTCACATGCTGGACAACTTTTAAATGTTGTCTAGCCAATTCCCCTGCTGTATTTAATCGTTCCCTAAAATTTGACACGTAATCCAATAATGTAATTTCAGATGGCTCAATCACCAATTTCTCCTTAATCAATTTAAGTGGTCCTCTTACCTCATGACCAAAAGTTAGTTCAAAAGGACTGAATTTGGTTGACTCATTAGATGCATCCCTAATTGCAAACAGTACGAATGGAATTCCTTTATCCCAATCCTCTGGATAATCTTGGCAAAAAGCCCTCAACATTGTCTTTAATGTCTGATGCCACCTGCAATTCTGGATTGTTCGCAGTTCATTCAAATTGTTTTACTCCTAAACTATCCATAACGTCCTTGAATAACCTGGAGGTAAAATTTGATCCTTGATCCGATTGTATTTCTGTGGGTAGTCCATATCTAGTAAAGAATTTAAGTAACTCCTCCACAATCTTTTTAGCTGCAATATTACGTACTGGAATGGCCTCTGGAAACCTAGTAGACACATCCATTATAGTCAAAACATATTGATTCCCACTTTTTGTTTTAGGAAGCGTAAAAAAAAGCTTGGAACTCTCCTCCTCAAATGGCAATTAATGCTAGACCCATTGCAAATTTCAAATCTAAGATTTATAAACCTTTTTTAGTCAAAGGGTTTAAAGGCTATGGGGCAAAGGAAGGTGTATCGAGATAGATCGCAAATCAGGTATGATCTCACTGAATTGTGGAATAGTTTGAATGACTAAATGTTGCTGTGACTGTGCAGCACTCCCTCAGTACCACACTGGAGTGCTAGCCAAGATTATGGGCTCAGGTTTCTCGAATGGAACTCAAATTCACATCTGACAGGGATTCTAGCGCTTCCCAAAAAGCCATGCATTGCTCAGCACTGACACCTTTCACCAGTGTGATAATTTCAAGCCTCAATAATAGGCAGCTCTGATGATCATTAGGGTAAATCCACAACTACAAGAGCCTTGCTGTTAAGGTTAGGATTGGAGCTACTTATTGGAGCTACTGGGTGACAAGCTTGTTCTCCATAGGAACATCATTCAGCCCTTGAGCCTACTCCACCATTCCATTAAATCACTGCTGATCTGGATCTACTCACTTTGTTTCCATAGCACTTGCCTAGCGAAAACTCACCAATCACAAATATTCAAACTTTCAATGTAGTCACAATCTCAGCAGCCTTTTGGGAGTGTTCCAGATTTTCATGACCCTATTCATGGAAAATTGCTTCCTGACATCATCTCTGAACAGTCTAGCTCTAAATTTAAAGTTGTGCTTGCTTTGGACTCCTCCAGAGGGAAACGTATGCCTCTCGACACCTTATTAAATCTTGTAATTATCTTAAATACTTCAACTAATTACCTTTAGTTTTTCAATCTCACAGAAGTATACATCTACTTTATTTCACAAATGAAAACTTTTACATCTTCCAATCTACATCCATGCCAGTATTTGTAATCCACCTGAGCCATTTTTTAACACCTATAGTTTTAAAGCCTGCAGCACAGAAGCAAACACAAGTCAAATCTGTTTGCAGTTCTTTGTAGTGGCATGTTCATCTGTCATCATTCTGCATAACTTTTATGTATTGAGAAACAATAGATAAGTATCAGGTCAACAGATTGGTCGGACTCACAGGAGCCTTGGAATTATTAGATGAAAAAAGATCCATGTAATTCACCTGTCATCCTGGAAATGATATTGAAGTTGATGACTAATTATTGTAATCAATCTCTATCAAAATGTCTACAACAGACCCAGACATGAAGCGGGGAAACCCCAGAGCTGGACAGCTTTGGCAACAATAAATCCAAAGCCCTCTGTTTCTCCCAAACAGACTACACTCTACGCATCATGTTGCGAATTACTCAGCCACTGATATTTTTCCAGCTTACCATATCAACACTGTTGAAATTAAGTCAATAGTGTTGAGGGAATGGGGTAAGGAAAAACAGGCGGCTATAAAATAGAAGCATTAGATAGTGATTCAAGAGGAGCATTAGTTCACAGTAGGTCATTTATAAGGAGCGTAGAGAGGGAGAGGTTTCGGAGTATTATAATATAACCTACTTCATATATACTGACACTGACCCTTCGCTAGGCTATTAGATGATACTGTGGTGTATAATGTGGAGGGGAGCTGGGAGGCAGTGGTGTCCACGCTACCACCTTCCAGGTGATAAGAGGTCACTGGTTTGGGAACTGCTATAGAAGCTGTCACAACACCTTGTACACAGCACATACTGCAGCCATCTCTCCACGACTTTCAATTGCATTACCGTCAATCCCCCTATCAACATTCAGGGAGTTATCATTCATTAGAAATACCAGTTGCAAAAAAGGATCAAAGGTTGGGAAATATGTGGCAAGTTACTCATCTCCCAACTTCTCAAAGTCTGTCCACCACCTATAATGAGCAAGTCAGGAAAATTCCCCACTTGTCTCAATGCCTTGCCTTTTGCACTCGCATGCGGAACTCTGCCATCATTGAAGACGGGGGTGTTCTTGGAGGCTGCTCCTCCAGTTAGTTGTTCCACTACAACAACCAATAGTATTCAGAAGTTTGATTGGATTCTTTGGTTGTGGGATCTGCTATTTAGCATGCATGTAAACCTACGTTACAGCTTCACCAGGTTAACACCTCATTTTTAGGTATTCATGGTGCTGCTCCTGGCATGTTCTCCTACACTCCTCATTGAACCAGGTAGGTTCCCTTGCTTGAAGGTAATAATGGAATCAGGGATATGCCAGACCAACAGGTGGATGTGGAATATAATCCTGCTGCTGCGGGTGGCCCAGGGCATCTGGATGCCCAACTTTAAGCAGTGAGACCTGTCCTAAATCTATGCCATTTAGAACAGAGGTAGCATCACATAACACAACAGAGGGCATCCTCGTGAAGAGATGCAACTGCAGCAAGTCTATTGATGAGGATGAGGTCAAATAGGTTTCGCCCACCACCTGCCACAAGCCCAGTCAGCTAGTTATGCCAACTCAGTATGTAGTGGTGCTATCAAACCCTCCTTGGTGATGGACACTGTTCCCACCCAGAGTACCCTTGAAGTCCTTCGAATGGTGTTTAATATGAGGCAGTACATATTATCAGCTGTATACCACAGGGCGCAAATGAGAGGTGTGATGGAATACTCTCCACTTGTCCGGATGAGTGCAGCTCCAAAAACACTTAAGAAGCTCAACACCATCCAAGATAACGCATCCCACTTAATTGGCACCTCAACGACCAACCTAGATATTCACTCCCTCCAGCACTGATGCGCAGTGGCAACAGTGTGTACTATATATAAGATGCACTGCAGAAATATGCACAATATGGGGCAGCACTTTGGTTAGCACAGTTGCTTCACCACTCCAGGGTCCCAGGTTTGATTTCCGGCTTGGGTTACTGACTGTGCGTTCTCCCAGTGTCTGCGTGGGACATGCTGGTGTTGAATTGGACATTCTGAATTCTCCCTCTGTGTACCCGAACAGGCGCCGGAATGTGGCGACTACGGACTTTTCACAGTAACTTCATTGCAGTGTTAGTGTAAGCCTACTTGTGACAATAAAGATTATTAAAATTCACCAGGGCTCTTTTTCACCAAACCTCTATTATCTAGAAGGCCAAAGACAGTAAAATGAATGGGAACACCACCAACAGAAAGATTCCCTCCAAACCACACATCATCCTGACTTGGCACAAAATCACCATTCCTTCACTGTCATGGGGTCAAAATCCAGAATCTCCCTTGCCAGCAGCACTGTATATTAGAAAAAGTAATATTTTTTATAAATATTAATAATTTGTAACTTCATTTGAAGCCTACTTGTGACAATAAGCGATTGTTAATGTTGACGACTCCCAAGGCCACTCCCTCCCTTACCACTGTGCTGCCACCGCTTCCAAGGCTGCCCCTATGGTGCAACAGGACATACCCAGGAATGGTGTGGAGAAGTCTGGGACATTGGCTGTAAGATAAGATTTGGTGAGTATAACTGCAGCAGGCTGTTGTTCAACTAGTCTGTGGGCCACTTCTTCTAATTCTAGCACAAGTTCCAGACGTCGTGAGGAGAACTATGCAGAGCCAACTTGAGCAAGAGGTTTTGGAATGTCTTGAGGATATGAAGCACCATATAAATATTACATTTCTGTTAGAGGGAGTAAATTAGTTCATTGTGACAAACTCTCAATCACACAATGGCAGATTGTCACCTAGGGGCATGCAAGAACTGTGGCACAAAAGGGCAGACACCCCTCTGTTAATAGTTTAGTAGTCCTGAGCCAGAGAGATGGAATATTAATGAAGAATTAAAAATTATACAAGCAAAAGGATCAAAATAATCAAAGTACTAAGGTGGTGAAATTCAAAGCAGATTTCTCTGAACCATAATTTTTCCATCAAACTTATTGACAGCAGGAATTTAACACCTTTGGGTTGCATTAGTCTGATATTGTAAAAGTGCAGAAAGGTTCGAGAAATAGGTAGGAAGATGATCACTGTGTTACACAGCAGATCAATACTGAATTAGGTCAATTTTGCGACTACACAGTAACATGATCACAATAATGGTGGGATGATTAAGTTTCCTTTCACTTTTATTTTCTGCTCTTTATATCTGAAAGTTATGGTGCTGGGTATTGAACTATATTTGTAGCTGCATCTTACTTTAATATTCATGAAACTGAAATAGATGGGCTGAAGTTTCTCAGCGAGACCAGTAATGTTTGTTGAAAGATACTTCAGGACCGTGTCAAAAGTCAACTGTGGTTATGTTAGTCCCATTCTCACCTTAGTCAGAAGGTAGCGGGTTCAAGTGTCACTCCAAAGCTCAATACATAGCCGAGGTTGACACTCCCAATGCAATGCTAATGAGACAATGAGCCACAGCCCCGTCTGCCCTCTCAGGAGGCTGTAAAAGAATTTCTTGGTGCTATTCAAAGGGCAGGGATGTTCTTCTTGTTCACCTGGCCAATATTTATCCCTCACTTGTTATTATCACATTGCTGTTTGTAGGACAAATCCCATCTGATTTTAATGTTTCTCACTCCTAATGGTTAAAAAAGGCATCATTGACCATTACAGAACAGAAGGTTGCCATCTGACCCATTGTGTCTGTGCGAGCTCTTTAAAAGAGTTGTCTAATTTAGTCCCACTCCTATCATAATCCTGATGTGGACAGCATTGAAAGTCATAATCCCAGGTCTCTTACAAATGCTGATCTACCGTTAGCCACCAGATGGCACAAGCGCAGCTCAGACTGCTGCACTAATTCTAGAAACACATGACCATTCTGTCTTTAGTGAGGTCACAGCTGATTAACTACCTAACTCCATAAACTCACCGTTGCCTCATACCCTTTTTTAAGAATATTTTTATTAAGGCATTTGTATATAGATTAAACACAACCAAAACCAGAATAGGAACAAACAGGAAATCACATAACAAATAAATACCACCCCACCTTCCCTGCTCTCTCCTCTCCCCCGCCCCGCCCAAACTCAGTTGGCATCTCAGCCGTCCTGGAAGAAGTTGATAAACGGCTTCCACCTCCGGGCAAACCCATCCACTGATCCTCTCAAGGCGAACTTGATTTTTCCAACCTAAAGAACTCCGCAAGGTCGCTCATCCATACCCCCGGCTTCAGTGACCCTGGGTCCATCCACTCCCAACAAGATCCATTTCTGGGCTACCAGGGAGGCCGCTCTCACCTCCTGGACTTCCAGGCCTTCCGACACTCTCAATGTTGCCACTTTTGGACTTGGGACACCTTCACTTTCAGCACCTTGAGCATTATGTCCGCGAACCCATGTCAGAATCCCTTCAGCTTCGGACATGCCCAAAACATGTGAACATGGTTCGCAGGCTTCCCCGCACACACCTATTATCCACCCCCTCAAAGAACCTGCTCATCCTGGCCACCGTCATATGCGCCCTATGTACTATCTTGAACTGAATAAGGCTTAGCACATGAGGAAGATGCATTCACTCTCCTCAAAGCCTCCACCCACAACCCAGCCTCCATTCCCCCCCCCCCAATTCCTCCTCCCACTTTGGTTAACTTATACTATCAATGCTCCCTCCCAGTCCATTAACTCCTTATAAATCTCGGATACCTTACCCTCAGATCAGGAAGGGATGACACCTGCTTCCACACATAATCCCACAGCTGTAAGTACTGGAACTCATTCCCGCTGGGCAGCTCATACTCCTCTTCCACTTCCTCTAAACTCTAAAAACTGCCCCCACCACAAACAGGTCCCTAAACCGCTTGATCCCTGCCTGTTGCCACTCTCGAAACCCTGTGTCCAACTCGCCCTCGGTGCAAATCGATGATTCCCGCAGATTGGTGCCCAAATTGGGGTATCACGATAGTACAGTGGTTAGCACAGTTGCTTCGTATCTACCAGGACTGGAGTGCTGAGGTGGCCAAGAAGAGACCTGGTTTTAATCGGGCCAAGGCAGTTCTCCATCGGAAGGGGGTGAAGTTTGGAATGCTGCAGCCAGCACGACTGTGGGTCACGTTTCAGGACCGTCACCACTATTTTGAGACGCCAGATGAGGCATGGACCTTTATTCAGACTGAAAAGTTGGACTCGAACTGAGGGTTTGTTGTGGGGGGGTATTTACTGTATTGTGGAGGTGTTCTTCTTCTGATTTCGGGTTGGAAAGAGGGGACATGGGAAGGGGTGAGTGGATATGATGTGGGGGCTGTGTGAGAGTGTGGGCGCCGGTACGTAGGGGCAGGTCCCCGCTGATGAAGGGGGGGTTGGAGCCCTGGGGTCGGGAGCTGGGGGCGAGGTCGTAGAAAAAGGAGCTGCACCATGGGGGCGGGGCCAGCTCGGATGGAAAGCGCGGGCTTTTTCCTGCGCTAAGGAAGGGAGGGGCGGGGCTTGGGGGGAAGGGCGGTGCTGGCGGAGAGCGCATAATGATCGGCAGGGGGAGGCGGGGGGATTCCCACAATGGGGGGTCGTTGGAATGGCGGGAGTGGCCGGGGTCAGCAGGAGTCAGCTGACTTACGGGAGCGTAATGGAGGGAGCAGAATGGCTGGACGGTGGTCTGGCTGGGGGGGGGGGGGGGGGGGGGGGGGGGAACATGGTTGCTGCTGTATTGGCCAAAGGACAGCTGGTAGAAGAGGGAGTCGGGGCAGGGGTCCGCCGCCTGGGGGACTAGAGTGTGCGGGAGGCACGGGCACGTGGCTGATAACTTGGAATGTGAGGGGCCTGAATGGGCCGGTCAAGAGGGCCCGGGTGTTCGCGCACTTAAAGGGACTGAAGGCAGACGTGGTCATGCTTCAGGAGACATACTTGAAGGTGGCAGATCAGGTCAGGCTGAGAAAGGGATGGATGGGCAGGTCTTTCACTCGGGACTGGATGCGAAGAATAGAGGGGTTGCGATACTGGTGGGGAAGCGGGTGTCGTTTGAGGCGATGAATATTGTGGCGATTAATGTAGGTCGATACATGATGGCGAGTGGTAGGTTGCAGGGGACGCGGGTGGTACTGGTGAATGTTTATGCCCCGAATTGGGATGATGCCCGATTTATGAAACACGTGTTGAGTCGGATCCCTGATCTGGAGACGGGGGGGGGAGAAGGAGAACGGAATATTCGGCTATAGCGATCTCGGACCACGCCCCGCATTGGGTGGAGCTGGAGTTGGGGAGGAGAGGGACCAGCGCCGGCTATGGCGCCTCGATGTGGGACTGTTGACAGATGAGGTGGTGTGCGGGCGGATCCGGGGATGTATTCAAAGATACATGGAGGCCAACGATAATGGGGAGGTGCAGGTGGGGTAGTCTGGGAGGCTTTGAAAGCGGTGGTTAGGGGAGAGCTAATTTCCATTAGGGCCCATAGGGAGAAGAGAGAGAGGAGGGAGAGGGAGAGATTGGTGGGGGACATATTAAGGGTGGACAGGATCTATGCAGAGGCCCCCGAGGAGGGGCTGCTTAGGGAGCGACAAAACTTCCAAATGGAATTTGATCTATTGACCACGGGAAAAGCAGAGGCGCAGTGGAGGAAAATGCAGCGGGTGGTATATGAGTATGGGGAGAAGGCGAGCCAGATGCTGGCACACCAGCTTTGTAAGAGGGAGGCAGCGAGGGAGATTGGTGGAATTAGAGATAGAGGGGGGGATACGGTGCGGAGTGCGGTATAGGTTTGAGCCCCTGGAAGGGGGGGGGGGGGGGTGATGCGGCGATTCTTGGATCAACTGAGGTTCCCGAGGGTGGAGGAGCAGGTGGCTGGCTGGTTTGGGGGCGCCGATTGGGCTGGAGGAGCTGGTTAGGGGATTGGGGAGCATGCAGGCGGGGAAGGCTCCGGGACCGGACGGGTTCTCGGTTCAATTTTACAGAAAGTATGTGGACCTGCTGAGCCCGTTGCTGGTGAGAACTTTTAATGAGGCGAGGGAGGAGGGGACCCTGCCCCCGACAATGTCCCGGGCACTGATCTCGCTGATTTTGAAGCGGGACAAGGATCCATTGCAATGTGGATCGTATAGGCTGATTTCGCTCCTCAATGTAGACGCTAAGTTATTGGCAAAGGTTCTTGCTACGAGGATTGAGGACTGTGTCCCGGGGGTGATCCATGAGGACTAGACGGGGTTTGTGAAGGGCAGGCAGTTAAACACGAATGGGTGGAGGCTCTTAAATGTGATCATGATGCCCTCGATGGAGGGGGAAGCGGAGGTAGTGCCGGCCATAGACGCGGAGAAGGCTTTCGATCGGGTGGAGTGGGAGTATCTCTGGGAAGTGCTGCGGAGGTTTGGGTTCGGGGGAGGTTCATAAGGTGGGTCAGGCTGTTATATAGGGCCCCAGTGGTGAATGTGGCTACGAACAGGCGGAGGTCGGAGTACTTTAGGTTGTACCGCGGGACGAGGCAGGGCAGGCCCTTATCCCTTGTTTGCACTGGCAATTGAGCCGCTGGCCATGGTTCTGAGGGAGTCTAGGAACTGAAGGGGATTGGTCGGGGGGGGGGGGGGGGGGGGGGGGGGGGGGGGGCCACACCGGGTGTCGATATATGCTGATGACCTGCTGTTATATGTTGCAGTGGAGGGGATGGCGGAGGTTAGGCGGATCCTTGGGGACTTTTCGGTTTATAAGCTCAACGTGGGGAAGAGTGAGCTCTTTGTGCTACATGCGGGGGACCAGGGAAGGGGGATGGACGAGCTACCGCTGAAGAGGGCGGAGAGGAGCTTTCAATACCTGTGGATCCAGGTAGCTAAGAACGGGGTGGCCCTGCATAAGCTCAATTTGGCACGGTTGGTGGAACAGATGGAGGAGGATTTCAAGAGATGGGATATGCTGCCACTCTCCCTGGCGGGTAGGGTGCAGTTGGCAAGGACGATGGTCCTTCCGAGGTTCCTGTTCGTGTTCCAGTGCCTGCCCATCCTAATCCCCAAGGCTTTTTTAAACGGGTAAGCAGGAGCATTATGGGATTTGTATGGGCGAATAAGACCCCGAGGGTGAAGAGGGTGTTTTTGGAGTGTAGCAGGGACAGAGGGGGGCTGGCGCTGCCGGATCTATGTGGCTATTATTGGGCAGCTAATGTGGCGATGATCCGTAAGTGGGTAATGGAGGGAGAGGGGGTGGAAGGGGCTAGAGGTGGCGTCTTGTGTGGGTACGAGTCTGGGGGCGCTGGTAACGGCACCATTGCCGCTCCCGCCGACAAGGGACACAACGTGGCGGCGACTCTGAAGATCTGGGGGTAGTGGAGGCGACATAGGGGCGAGGTGGGGGCCTTGGTCTGGTCCCCGATACGAGAGAACCACAGGTTCGTTCCGGGTAGAATGGATGGGGGTTTCTGAGCTGGCATCGGGCCCCCCCTGCCATTGCGCTCCCGTTAACTAGCCCGCCCAGCTGACCTGGCAGCCCCTGTACATGGCACCAACCATCCTACCCCCTAATGATTTCCACTCCTCCTCCCCACCCCCGCTTGCACACTTCCATAATGCAAACACAAAAATAAGAAAAAGGCCACATTCTCCCTGTGTCTGCGTGGGTTTCACCCCCAGAAGCCAAAGATGTGCAGGTTAGGCAGATTGGCCACACTAAATTGCCCCTTAATTGGAAAACAAATTGGGTACTCTAAATTTATTTTAAAATATTAAAAAATGAAAGAAAGGTGCACTCACCCTCCACGTTCCTTCAGTATCCTACCACCAAACCTCACAAAAACAAACCTTCAAAGAAGACCCGTGCTGCCCTGACCATCACCCCAAAAAAAAAGAACCAAAAGGCAGAGAAAACCAACATCTCCTCACACGTGCTCCAAAGTTCAATGTCATCCTCCTCCGGCCAGTTCATTGTCTCTCAAAAACTCCATTGCCTCCTCCGGTGTCCCAAAATAATGCTCATCGCCGTTGTAGGTCACCCAGAAGCGGGCCGGGTACAGCATCCCAAACTTCTCCCCCTTCTTAAAGAGGCAGCCTTGACTCCCAGATCTTGTTATAGCTGGTGCTCGTTACCCTCCCGGGTAGATCTCATCTGCCTGGCCCACAGCAAGATCTTCTGTTTATCTAGGAACTGAAGGACCCTCACCACCATCACTCTCGATGGCTCATTTGCCTGCAGTTTCCTCATCAATGCCCGATGCGCCTGGTCGACCACCAGGGGCCGGTCGAAGGCCACCACCCCCATCAGCTGCTCCAACATTTTGGTTACATGTGAGCCAGCATCCACTCCCTCAATGTCCTCTGGCATCCCAACAATTCTTAAATTTTGTCTCCGGAAGCAGTTCTCCAGATCATAGAATCTACAATGCAGAAGGAGGCCATTCAGCCCATTGAGTCTGCACCAGCTCTTGGAAAGAGCACCCTACCTAAGACCATACCTCCACCCTGTATCCACACTCCACCCTATCCCCGTAACCCCACCTAACTTTTTTTGGACACTAAGGGCAATTTAGCAAAGCCAATCTACCTAACCTGCAGATCTTTCGACAGTGGGAGGAAACCGGAGCACCTGGAGGAAACTCCACGAAGACACGGGGAGAACGTGCAAACTCCACACAGTGACCCAAGCTGGGAATCGAGCCTGGGACCCTGGAGCTGTGAAGCAACAGTGCTAACCACTGTTTCCACTTTCTCCTTGAACCGCTTCTGGGTTGCCTGCAACAACGCAATCTCAGCCACCAACAAGGTAAGCTGCTCCTCGAGCTCCCCGACCGCCTCCTCCACTTTCTGGATCGCCTGGCTCTGGGTCTCCAGCCTCTGCCCTACCTGGTTGATCCCCGCTTTCAACAGATTTACCACCTTCGTCAGGTCCTCCTGAGCCTCCTTTCTCTGCTGGCTAAACATCTCGTTCACAAAGTCCACCAGCTGCTCCGTCGACCATTGGGCTGGTAGGGCCGACCCTTTATCCTGCACCATCTTCCTCTGTGTCGCACAAAGAGTTTCTTGCTCTTGCAGTTCCTTCCTTCCAGACCCATTTCTAATTTGCGGATCCATCCACCAATCTCACCAGGAGTAGAACTTTCCTCCACCACCTCTACACCTTTTTCCACCAGCAACCGGGGAAAATGACTAAAAAAACCGCCTCGAGCGGGAGCTACCAAATGTGCGACCACTCACTCGTGGCCGCCCATGGAAGTTCACCCCATATCATTTAATCCCTTTGGTTAACAAAAAGTCATCAATTTCAGATTCAAAATAATAATTGATCAGATTTAAAGTAATAATTGTATTTGCAGAACAATTCCAAGTGTTTCCTCATTTCACTCCTGAAAGGTCTGGCTCTAATTTTAGACAATGTCCGTCATCTCAGCTTACTTCACAAAATAAGAACTCATCTAGAAGCCCTACAGTGCAGAAGGAGGCCATTCAGCCCATGAGTCAGCACCGGCACTTGGAAAGAGCACCCTACTTAAGCCCATGCCTCCACCCCATCCGCGTAACCCAGTAACCCCACTTAACCTTTTCAACACTAAGGAGAAATTTACCATGGTCAATCCGCCTAACCTGCACATCTTTGGACTATAGGAGGAAACTGGAGCACCCGGAGGAAACCCACACAGACATGGGGAGAAAGTGCAAACTCTATGCACAGTCACCAGAGGCCGGAATTGAACCCGGATCCCTGGAGCTGTGACAGCAGTGCGATAAAGTATTAGCATGAAGAGGATTAGTTATCGAACAGGAAACAGTCAGGATATTCAGCTTGGCAAATAATAGGATAGAACATAGAACATTACAGCGCAGTACGGGCCCTTCGGCCCTCGATGTTGCGCCGACCTGTGAAACCATCTGAAGCCTACCTGACCTACACTATTCTATTTTCATCCATATGTCTATCCAGTGACCACTTAAATGCCCTTAAAGTTGGCGAGTCTACTACTGTTGCAGGCAAGGCGGTCCACACCCCTACTACTCTCTGGGACCTCATCTACTTACAATATATGTTAATGACTTGGTTGAAGGGACAGACTGTATCGCAGCCTTAAAAATAGGTAGGAAGCCTCTCTGGACAATAAAGTTAATTAGCGCAGGCAAGAAAAATGTAATGTATACACACAACTGTTTGTAAACAAGAGAAAAGCCAATAAAAAGATTTACAAAAAAAAAGGTCGGAAAGCAAATTGTGAGAACACAGAATCGGCAAAGGGATTTTGATAGGTTCAGTGAATGGGCAAAAAATTGACAGATGGAGTAGAAGGTGAAAAAATGTGAGGTTTTCCACTTAGGTGGGAAGAATAGAAAAGCAGTTTATTTAAATAGAGATAAATTGCAGAACTCTGTGATACAGAGGATTTTGGGTGACTGGTACATGAAGCAGAAATGTTGGCATGCAGGTTCAGCAAATAATTATTGTAAGGGGGCTGGAGTATTAAACTAGGGAGGTATGTTACAACCAAACAGTACGTTGGTGAGACCATACATAGAGGAGGGATTTAACTTGGTTGAAGGCGCTTCAGAGAAGGTTCACGAGGCTGATGCCCAGGATGTAGGGTTGTCTTCTGAGGAAAGGCTGAGCAGGTTGTACCTATACTCACTGGAGTTTAGAAGAGTGGGAGGTGATTTTATTGAAACATTAGATTCTCGGGGGACATGACAAGGTAGATGCTGAGAAAATGTTTCACCTTGTGGGGTATCTAGAACTAGTGAGCGCAATTTCAGAACCATTTAAGGAAAGCATTTAAGACAGAGTTAAGGAGGAATTTCTTCTCTTAAAGGGTTGTGAATCTTTGATATTCTCCACACAAACAACAATGGAGGCTGGATCATCGAATATATTCAAGACTAAGATGGATTGTTGATTGACAAGTGAGTCGAGGGTTATGGAGGGCAGGCAGGAGAATGGAGCCGAGGCCACGGGCAGACGAGACACTACCTTACTGATGGTGGAGAAGGTTGAGGATTTGAGTGACTGTCTCATGTTCCTATTTCTTACTCTATGTTCTAACAGCTTATCCTGAGGGGGTTTACTATACATTCTGGAAGTCCATATGAACAACATCTAGTTGTCCATTAATTTAATCACCTCTTCAAAAAGTTCAATCAGGCTTTGCAAATCCATGCTGGTTCTCTCTGATCAGCTGAAAATTTTCAAGATGCTCAGTCGCCCTATGGACTCCAGCAGTTTCCCAACAAAATGTTAGGATAACTGGTCTATAATTCCCCGATTTGCCACTCTCACCTCTCGAACAGCAGAGTTGCATGCAATCTTCCAATCTAAAGGGACACTTTCCGAGTCAAGATAACTTTGGAAAATTGTAGTTTGAATACCACGAGTAGGGAGATTGACCTCCCATTTCCTACCTTGTAATCAGTGTTAAGGTCAGGAAGTCACAGAATATTGGAACGCCAACATGCTGAACATTCCAGCACTGAATAGAGCACCAGAATTCGCACAGTCATCAGAAAGCTTTATCTAAGTCACAACGGTATCGACAGAAACTAGGTGATATTGCCGTTCCCTCTATGTCAGAACATTGTAGATTCAAATCCCAGCCCATAACCTTGGCTGACATTCCAGCACGGCACTATTGAAGATTCTGTCTTGCGACTGAGGCGTTAAACCAAGACCCTGACTGTCCTCTCAGGTGGGCATAAAATAGCCCATTTTGAAGACGAGGACGGGAGTTTTCCCAGGTGCCTTCCCTCAGTCAACATCTAAAAACTGATATCTGACATTCTCACTTTTGAGGAGCTTGCAGTGTAAAAATTCAGTCTGGTTTCCTACATTAGAACAGTGACTATGGGGTCGCACACTGGCACAAGTGGTTAGCACAGCTGCCTCACGGCGTCAAGGTCCCAGGTTCGATCCCAGATCTGGGTCACTGCCCGAGTGGAGTTTGCACATTCTGCCCGTGTTTGAGCGAGTTTCAACCCAAAGATGTGCAGAGTAGGTGGATTGGCCATGCTAAATTGTCCCTTAATTGGAAAAAATGAATTGGGTACTCTAAATTTAAAAAAAGAACAGTGACTACACTTCAACAATGTTTCATTGGCTGAAAGGCATTTAGGGATATACGGAGGATGTGAAAGACACTCTTTAAATGCAAGTCTTCCTTTGTTAAAAGAAGTGAAGCATACCCCAATCCTTCACTAGATTGTTCGACATGTACAGTACTCGAAGCTTCCTCATGGCATGAATTCCTTTAAGCTTCTCGATCAAGTTATACGAAATCCACAATTCTTCCAGCGTTTCCCCCACAGCCTCCTGCAGAAAGTAAAACTGATTACAGCACAAATCTTCACAGTCCCTCTGTATCACTAATTTGACATACAGCACAGGATTTGTGAATTAAACTCAAAAGGATTTGAAAGTCAGATTGAGCAATAGGCAGGTGGACATGCCATTGCTTTATTGGAGCTAATTAGCAAGCCAGAAATCAGTAAAACACAGTGAACAGGTACAGAAAAATAATTTAAAAGACTAATGGAATAATAGCCTTCATCGCAAGAAGGCTGGAAGAGGAGTGGAAGTTATGTTACAGCTGTTACTCTGGTTAGATGGGGGATCTGGAGTAAGTGTGTTCAGTTCTGGGCACTGGAAGAATATACTGATCTGGACAGTGTAGATTCACCAGAATGATACAAGAGCAAATAGGCTTAAGTTCCGATTAGATTGACTAGGCTCATGGCCCCCCCCCCCCCCCCCCCCCCCCCAAGTCTAGAAAAAATATATATGGGGTGATCTGATTCAAATGTTTAAGATGAATAAAGGATTTTCAGGGTAGATAGAGAGAAAATGGGAGAGTCCAGAATAAGGGAATAACCTTAAAATCAGAACTGTGTCATTCAGTGGTGAAATCAGAAAGTACTTCTTCACACAAAGAGTAGTCGAAATCTGGAATAAAAACAAATAATCCTGGAATAACTCATCCTGCCTGGCAGAATCTGTGGTGTGAGAAACAGAACTAATGTTTCGAGTCCAATGTGACTTTTTGGGAACTAGCTCATCTAGTAGCATCATCGACTAATTCAACTACAGGTACTAGCATTTTTGCTTTTATTAGTGAAAATTTGGAACTCAGCTTTGAAATTTCAATTGGCCCCTAGTATCCACAGCCCTTGGGAAGAACTTTCCACATTTCCCTGTGTGTGAGAAATAAAATGCTTCTTGGTTTCACTCCAGAATATCCTGGCTCTAATATCAAGATCGTGCTCTGGAAATCTGACACAGGGCTGGATATTAGGCAGAGTTAACCAAGAGTTGCTCAAAAGGGTAGGTGTAAGGAACCAATAAAGGAGGAAAGTGTGCGAGAGGCAGATCGATTTAGGGTTGGAATTCCAGAGCTTAGTGTCCAGATAGCTGAAAGCCAATGGTGAAGCAATTCAAGTTGGAAAAGTGTTGGAGACCAGAATTAGAGAATCACAGGAGGCCACCTGGCTGTTGTGTTCTTTCTGGCCCTCTAATAAATTCACCTGGTGTCACTTGCCCGGTCTTTTCCCTACAGCCCTGCACATTCTTCCTTTGCAGATAATAATCTAATTCCTTCTTGAATGCCCCGATTGAACCTGCCTCCACCACATTCCAGACCCTAACCACTCGCTGTGTGAAAATGTTTTTTTCTCATATCACTTAAGTTTGCATTTTCTTGTTCTCAATCCTTTCACAAGTGGGAACAGTTTGTCCCTATCTACTTTTCCCAGACCACTCATGATTTTGAACACCTTTATCAAATCTCCAAGAAAAAGAATCCCAACTTCTCTAATCTTACTTCATAACTGAAGTTCCTCATTGCTGAAGCCATTCTCATAAACCTCTTCTGCACTTTCTCCTGTGCCCTCACATCGTTCTTAAAATGTGGCACCCAGAACTGTACACAACACTCCAGCTGAGGCCTAACTAGTGTCTTATACAAGTTCAACATGACCTGCTTGCTCATGTACTCCATGTCCTTATTAATAAAGCCTAGGATACATAGCAACATAAGGAGGAGTAGACACTAAGAGCCTACTCTGCAGTTAATTAGATTCTAGCTGATTTTCTACCACACCACCTTCTTACACTACCCCATATCCCTTCATGTCATTGGTACCTAGAAATCTATCAATCTCTACTTTGAACATACTCAATGACTGAGCTTCCAGTTTTCTGGGGTAGAGAATTTACAAGATTCACCACCCTGGTTGAGGAAATCCCTCCTAAAACAGCCTACCTCTTATTGAGACTGTGCTCCCTTGTTGTAAATACCCCCAGCATCAGGAGAAACATCCTTCCGGCATCTACCCTGTTGAGCCCTGTAAGGATTTTGGGTACATCAATGAGATCATTCTTATAAAATGTATGCTTTATTAACTGCTCGCTTAACCTGTTCTGCCACTTTTCATGACTTATGTACAAACACACCCTGGTCTCTGCAACCGCGCTTCTTTTATATTAGTACCCTAAATTTGATATTGTCGCTCCATGTTCGTCTTACCAAAATGTATCACCTCATGTTTCTCCACAGGAAACTTCATTATCCACCTATCCACATGGTCCACCAACTTGTTTATGCCCTTTTGAAGTTCTACACTGTCCTCCTCACAGTTTACGATGTTTCCAACTTTTGTATCGTCTTCAAATTTTTAACTTTTCACTGCACAAGAAGGACTTTCCTCATGTCACCATTGCTCCCTTTGCCAATTATCTTAAAATGTGTCCTCTGGTTCTCAAGCCTTACACCAATGGGAAGTTTTCCCCCATCTACTTTGTCTAGACCCCTCAAGATTTTGAACACCTCGATTAAATCTCCTCTCAACCTTTTCTTCTCTAAGGAGGACATCCCAAGTCAATAACTGCAGGTTTCAGCAACAAGATTTAGAATTAGAGAGTGAACCTATATTGACATACCAGACCATTTAAATTCTTTATGTTGTTCCTTCCCAGAGACAGAATTGTTAATTTCTCTGGAAAACACAAAAAAAGAACATTTTACTTTGAAATAACACACAAATTGACAGGTAGAAAAAGACCAGCTGGTCTATCAAGTCAACTGAATGCTTATGATGGCTGGAGCATCATGTCTAAACACTTCAAATTTCCCCTCCCTCACCTCACTGCGAAGTTGCTTCACTGTCACTGGGGCAAAATCCTGGAAATCCTTTCCTAACTGCACTGCGAATATTCCTAAAACACATGGGCTGCAGCGGTCAGCTCAGCACCACCTTCTCAAGGGCAATTAAAGATGGGCAATAAGTGCTGGCCTAGCCAAAGGTTCTATGAATGAATACTTTAAAAAAGTTCCCAGTGAGATTAAAAGCTGTGAAAAGTCCTGGGCCAATGGAGGTAAATTATTCTGGACAATCTCTCTCTGATCCTTCAAGCGTTTTAGACGGCATTTCAATATAATCCACAAAATTCTGAACAAAGCTGAGTTTAATCCATTGTGTCCATCAATTTGTGAAGATAGATTAGATTTTTCTGGGAAGTGCTGAAACTCTTCTTTAAATATTGGGCCGGATTCTCCGTTTCTGAGTCTAAATGTTGACGCCAATGAAGAATATGTAGACCTTCACGTCAGAAAAATCGGCACCACGCCTGCCGCGATTCTGCTACTGGTGAGAGGCGAGCACCTGCGCTGCGTGGAACACCATCACAACCACGAAAAACGGTGTGGGAATCGCCGGGTCCGTGGTGGACACTCGCAGCAGGGTTGACAAGTTGCAGGCGGGCTTAAACAATACACCCCTCTACACACACTTAGCAGGGCTGAAAAGATAGGACAGGTTGTGCTGGAGCACTCATACAACCGGTTGGGGCGAGAGGGCACCCAGGGGAGGGGTGCCCTGGGTGATCTATACTACCCAGGGCACCAGGTTTAAAGTGGGCTGCCAGCGTCTCGCGCAGCTGCATATTTGCCTTGCTGGCTGCGGTGATGGTGTTGCGTATACGTCCACTCCGGCCCCACAGCCCACCTCCTGGCCACCCCCCACTACTCTTCCCAGCACCCCGGCCAGTGGCACGGCTGTCGGCAAAGTATGGCAGTGCTGGATACTGTCTGCATGCCCTCTCTCTCAGCAGCCAGGTTCACAATTTGAGAGAGCACACAGGGACCACGACGTCGGGAACTCGGCCTATCAGAGCCAGAGAATCGCGGGTGGGCGCACTAATGAAATGCGAACGGTGTTGTAACTACAGGCAGCGTGCGTTGCATTGACGCCGTTTGAGGAGGCGGGGCATCGCAATTCGCCGCCAAACCGGCACCTGCCTCGACTTTGGCATCGGAAGCTATTCTCCACTCGATCACACGCCCCAATTTCGACATCGGCCAATGGAGAATCCTGCCCATTATCATTTTGCTCAAACTCCACCCGACTTTTCCAATTCAGCAAGGGGCAAAAAAAACTTAGATATGCTTCAATGTGTTCAGCAAACAGTCATTTACTCACTGGGTCTAACTGGCTTCTATAAGGAACCTGGGCTGCAATCTCTTGTTTGAGGCAGTAACTCAATGAAACTACTGTCCCATTCCCTATTGTTAAAATACATACCAACAGAAGAAAGGGAGTCCAATTGAAATCCAATGAAGTTGGGTCATTTATTAATCCCCTATTCTAAGCTAAACTAACCTCCCCCCTCTTCTGCTGAAAAAGTCGACAAACGGTTGCCACCTCTGGGCGAACCCTAACAGTGACCCTCTCAAGGCGAACTTGATTTTCTCCAAACAGAGAAAGCTAGTCATGCCCGATAGCCAGGTCTCTGACTTTGGGGGCTTTGAGTCCCTCCAAGCTAATAGTATCCGTCACTGGGCTACCAGGGAACCAAAGGCCTGAACGTCTGCCTCCTTCTCCTCCTGGATTCCCGGATCTTCCGACACTCCGAAAGTCGCCACATCTGGACTCAGTGCCACCCTTGTTTTTAACACCGTGGACATGAAATCTGCAAACCCCTGCCAAAATTCCCTAAGCTTCGGTCATGCCCAGAACATGTGGACATGGTTCGCTGGTTCTACCGCACATTTTGCACACCTGTCTTCCACCCCAAAGAATCTGCTCATCTGGGCCACTGTCATGTGAGCCCGATGAACAACCTTAAATTGTATCAGGCTGAGCCTCACAAGTTGCGGACGCGTTGACTCTACTCAACGCGTCCGGCCATAGACCATCCTCTATCTCTCCTCCCACCTCCACCGCCCACTTGCACTTCAGCTCCTCGGTCTGCGACTCCTCTGACCCCATAGGTTCCTTGTAAATGCCAGAGACGCTCCCTTCTCCTACCCATCCTCTGTCCTGAATCCCCCTTAGCTGTAGGAGCGGGAAGGTTGACACCTGTTTACGTAGGAAGTCCCACACCTGCAGGTACCTGAATTTGTTTCCCCTCGCCAACACAAACTTCTCCTCCAGCGCCCTCATACTCGGAAAGCTCCCCTCTATAAACATATCCCCATCCTCTCAATCCCTGCTCTCCGCCATATCCGGAACCCCCCATCCATACTTCCCGGGGCAAACCGGTGATTATTACAGATTGGGGACCAGACCGATGTTCCCTTTGCTCCCACGTCTCCTCCATTGCCCCCAGACTCTCAGGGCTGCCACCACCACGAGGCTGGTGGAGTACCGTGCCGGCGGGAACGGCAGAGGTGCAGTTACCCAGACTGGTGCCCTTGCATGAAGCCGCCTCCATACGCTCCCATGCCGAGCCCTCCCCCACCACCCATAACAGAAGGATTTTTAACAGTACACTTCTTTTAGTGAGTTAAGTGGTTCTGGGGGAGGTGGGACCAGTACAAACCGGACGGTCTGCACTTGGGCAGGACTGGAACCGATGTCCTAGGGGGGGTGTTTGCTAGAGCTGTTGGGGAGGGTTTAAACTAATGTGGCAGGGGGATGGGAGCCAATGCTGGAAGTTGGAAGGTAGTAAAACAGGGACAGAAACAAAAGGAAGTAAGGGGAAAAGTGCAAGGCAGAGAAGACATAGTCAGAAATCCATAAGGGCGACAGTACAAGGTACAGTGACTGAGGGGAGCACAGTGAATAGGCCCAGTAATAACAAAAGGAATAAAACTGGAGATGTTAAGATTCAAAACAGAGGGAAAAAAACCAACATAAGTGTACCTTACCTGAATGCTCGTAGTATTCGGAATAAAGTAAATGAGTTGGTGGCACAAATCATCGTAAATGACTATGATTTAGTGGCCATTACTGAAACATGGTTAAAGGATGGTCACGACTGGGAGTTAAATATCCGAGGGTATCAAACTATTCGGAAGGACAGAGTGGATGGTAAGGGAGGTGGTGTTGCTCTGTTATTTAAGGATGACATCCGGGCAATAGTAAGGGATGACATCGGTGCTATGGAGGATAAGGTTGAATCCATTTGGGTGGAAATCAGGAATAGTAAGGCGAAAAAGTCACTGATAGGAGTAGTCTATCGGTCACCAAATAGTAACGATATGGTGGGGCAGGCAATAAACAAAGAAATAACTGATGCATGTAGAAATGGTACAGCAGTTATCATGGGGGATTTTAATCTACATGTCGATTGGTTTAACCAGGTCGGTCAAGGCAACCGTGAGGAGGAGTTTATAGAATGTATCCGCGATAGTTTCCTAGAACAGTATGTAATGGAACCTACGAGGGAACAAGCGGTCCTAGATCTTGTCCTGTGTAATGAGACAGGATTGATTCATGATCTCATAGTTAGGGATCCTCTCGGAAGGAGCGATCACAATATGGTGGAATTTAAAATACAGATGGAGGGTGAGAAAGTAAAATCAAATACTAGTGTTTTGTGTTTAAACAAAGGAGATTACAAGGGGATGAGAGAAGAACTAGCTAAGGTAGACTGGGAGCTAAGACTTTATGGTGGAACAGTTGAGGAACAGTGGAGAACCTTCCAAGCGATTTTTCACAGTGCTCAGCAAAGGTTTATACCAACAAAAAGGAAGGACGGAAGAAAGAGGGAAAATCGACCGTGGATATCTAAGGAAATAAGGGAGAGTATCAAATTGAAGGAAAAAGCATATAAAGTGGCAAAGATTGCTGGGAGATTAGAGGACTGGGAAATCTTTAGGGGGCAACAGAAAGCTACTAAAAAAGCTATAAAGAAGAGTAAGATAGAGTATGAGAGTAAACTTGCTCAGAATATAAAAACAGACAGTAAAAGTTTTTACAAATATATAAGACACAAAAGAGTGGCTAAGGTAAATATTGGTCCTTTAGAGGATGAGAAGGGAGTTTTAATAATGGGAAATGAGGAAATGGCTGAGGAACTGAACAGGTTTTTTGGGTCGGTCTTCACAGTGGAAGACACAAATAACATGCCAGCGACTGATAGAAATGAGGCTATGACAGGTGAGGACCTTGAGAGGATTGTTATCACTAAGGAGGGAGTGATGGGCAAGCTAATGGGGCTAAAGGTAGACAAGTCTCCTGGCCCTGATGGAATGCATCCCAGAGTGCTAAAAGAGATGGCTAGGGAAATTACAGATCCACTAGTGATAATTTACCGAAATTCACTAGACTCTGGGGTGGTCCCGGTGGATTGGAAATTAGCAAACGTGACGCCACTGTTTAAAAAAGGAGGTAGGCAGAAAGCAGGAAATTATAGGCCAGTGAGTTTAACTTCGGTAATAGGGAAGATGCTGGAATCTATCATCAAGGAAGAAATTGCGAGGCATCTGGATAGAAATTGTCCCATTGGGCAGACGCAGCATGGGTTCGTTAAAGGCAGGTCATGCCTAACTAATTTAGTGGAATTTTTTGAGGACATTACCAGTGCAGTAGATAACGGGGAGCCGATGGATGTGGTATATCTGGATTTCCAGAAAGCCTTTGACAAGGTGCCACACAAAAGGTTGCTGCATAAGATAAAGATGCATGGCATTAAGGGTAAAGTAGTAGCATGGATAGAGGATTGGTTAATTAATAGAAAGCAAAGAGTTGGGGTAAATGGGTGTTTCTCTGGTTGGCAATTAGTAGCTAGTGGTGTCCCTCAGGGATCCGTGTTGGGCCCACAATTGTTCACAATTTACATTGATGATTTGGAGTTGGGGACCAAGGGCAATGTGTCCAAGTTTGCAGATGACACTAAGATGAGTGGTAAAGCGAAAAGTGCAGAGGATACTGGAAGTCTGCAGAGGGATTTGGATAGGTTAAGTGAATGGGCTCGGGTCTGGCAGATGGAATACAATGTTGACAAATGTGAGGTTATCCATTTTGGTAGGAATAACAGCAAACGGGATTATTATTTAAACGATAAAATATTAAAGCATGCCGCTGTTCAGAGAGACTTGGGTGTGCTAGTGCATGAGTCACAGAAGGTTGGTTTACAAGTGCAACAGGTGATTAAGAAGGCAAATGGAATTTTGTCCTTCATTTGTAGAGGGATGGAGTTTAAGACTAGGGAGGTTATGTTGCAATTGTATAAGGTGTTAGTGAGGCCACACCTGGAGTATTGTGTTCAGTTTTGGTCTCCTTACTTGAGAAAGGACGTACTGGCACTGGAGGGTGTGCAGAGGAGATTCACTAGGTTAATCCCAGAGCTGAAGGGGTTGGATTATGAGGAGAGGTTGAGTAGACTGGGACTGTACTCGTTGGAATTTAGAAGGATGAGGGGGGATCTTATAGAAACATTTAAAATTATGAAGGGAATAGATAGGATAGATGCGGGCAGGTTGTTTCCACTGGCGGGTGACAGCAGAACTAGGGGGCATAGCCTCAAAATAAGGGGAAGTAGGTTTAGAACTGAGTTTAGGAGGAACTTCTTCACCCAAAGGGTTGTGAATCTATGGAATTCCTTGCCCAGTGAAGCAGTTGAGGCTCCTTCATTACATGTTTTTAAGGTAAAGATAGATAGTTTTTTGAAGAATAAAGGGATTAAGGGTTATGGTGTTCGGGCCGGAAAGTGGAGCTGAGTCCACAAAAGATCAGCCATTATCTAATTGAATGGCGGAGCAGGCTCGAGGGGCCAGATGGCCTACTCCTGCTCCTAGTTCTTATGTTCTTATGTTCTTATGCTTTAGGTGCTTTCACGACAGATGCAATTGTCTAAGGAGACAATAACCAGCTACAGGGGCAAGAGGCGAGGTGATGGGGCTGCACAATTGGGCATCATGGCGCTATATTCATCACCGACCCAGTCCCACTGCAATTTTACCAGTGGCAGGATAAGGCATTTGGCAGGCCATTTGCCAATTGAGATGCTAAAAGCCCCTGCCTGCCGTTTCTCAGGTTTTACCCGCTGAAGTCGCAGCAGTGGCCAGCATCCACAGAGGCGCTGCTGGGACATGACAACTGCCAGCCAATCAAATGGTCAGAAGCTCTGAGGCAGATGCCCTTCCATATGGAAACAAAATCTTGCCTCGCGCCAATTAACAGCTCAACAGCTGTTAAATGGTGGCAGGGTGACTTTTATGCCATGGGTCAGGGATCCGTCCCTAGCTTAAAATTCATTCCCAGTTTTCCCTTTGACTATTACACCCAGCATGGTATTAAACTGCTCTGATCTCATTTGTCAAATATTCTTCTCGGGATATGGGCAGCACAGGCAAGGCTATCTTTTGTTGCCCATCCCCAGCTGCCCGGAGAAGGGGGTGCCCATCCCCAGCTGCCCGGAGAAGGGGGTGCCCATCCCCAGCTGCCCTGAGAAGGGGGTGCCCATCCCCAGTGGCCCGGAGGTGGTGCCCATCCCCAGTTGCCCGGACAAGGGGCTGCCCATCCCAGTTGCCCGGTGGTGCCCATCCCCAGTTGCCCGGACAAGGGGGTGCCTATCCCCAGTTGCGGTGGTGCCCATCCCCAGTTGCCCGGTGGTGCCCATCCCCAGTTGCCCGGACAAGGGGGTGCCCATCCCCAGTTGCCCGGACAAGGGGGTGCCCATCCCCAGTTGCCCGGACAAGGGGGTGCCCATCCCCAGTTGCCCGAAGGTGGTGCCCATCCCCAGTTTCCCAAAGGTGATGCCCATCCCCAGTTGCCCGGAGGTGATGCCCATCCCCAGTTGCCCGGAGAATGTGGTGCCCATCCCCAGTTGCCCTGAGAAAGTGCTGCTCATCCCCAGTTGCTCTGAGAAAGTAGGAGTGAGCCTTTTCATTGAACCGCTGAAGTCCTTTTGGTGAAGGTGCTCCCACAATGCTGTCAGATACCAAGTCCCAGGTTTTTGTCCGAATGTCTAAGCCAGGATGGTTTATGACTTGTAGGGGGTTGAAGGGTTTGTGCTTCCCTGAACCTCCGGCCCTTATCCTTCTAGGTTCTGGAGTTCACTGATTGAAGTACTACTGAAGAAACCTTCGCGATTTTTAGAAGGGCATTGATTCTTGGGATGTGAATGTCACTGGCAAGTGTGGCATGTAGTGCAATCCCTGGTTGCAATGAAGTGGTGGTGGACCATCTTCTTTTGAATCACTGCAGTAGCTGGTAGATGCAGCTAAGTGGCTTGCTAGGCCATTTAAGAGTGGCCACAGAATAAAGAGTCGCCACAGAATAAAGAGTCAACCAACCACTGTCCTCACCTCTGCGCATCCCCAAAGAACCATGAGAGGGTTTCCCTTGTCTTTACTTTTCACGCCACTAGCCTCCTCCGCATTCAAAGGATCATCCTCCGCCATTTCCGCCAACTCCAGCATGTCGTCACCACCAAACACATCTCCTCTTCATCTCCCCTGTCTGAATTCCATTGACACCATTCCCTCTATAACAGCCTGGTCCACTCGTCTTTAACCCTGACATCCCATCCCCTTCCCACATCACCTTCCCATGCAATTGCAGAAGGTCTAACACCTGTCCCTTTACCTTCTCCTTCCTCACTGTCCCAGGCCCCAAACTCTCCTTTCAGGTGAATTTGCATTTCACATGCACTTCTTTCAATTTAGTCCACTGTATTCACTGCTAAAAATGAGCTCTACATTGGACAGATCAAATGCAGACTGGGTGCCAGCTGTGCAGAATACCTTCACTCAGTCTGAAATCATGGGCGGGATTCTCCCGCAATTGGCGGGACGGCCCGTACCGGCGCCAAGAGCGGCGCGAACCACTCCGGCGTCGGGCCACCCGGTAGTTGCCGGATCCTCCGCACTTCCGAGGGCTAGGCCGGTGCTGCCAATCGTTGGTGCCGCGCCAATTGGTGCCAAAAGGCCTCCGCCAGGTGGGGCATGCGCAGGACTGCCAGCATATTCTGGTGTATGCGCAGAACCACCGGCGTGTTTCCTTAGCATGCACAGTGGGTTTCTTCTCCGCGCCGGCCATGGCAGAGCCTTACAGAGATTGGCGAGGAGAGAAAGAGTGTCCCCACGGCACAGGCCCACCCCCAGTGGGCCCCGATCGCAGGCCAGGCCACCGTGCCCTCCCTGGGCCAGACCAGACCCCCCCCCCCCCCCCCCCCCCCCCCGAGGACCCCGCTAGATGGCCGACAAGCCAGGTCACGCCGGGATGGACCATGACCATTTCACGCAGGCTGGACTAGCTGAAAACGGGTGGCCGCTTGGCCCATTGTGGCCTGGAGAATTTCCGAGAAGGTCCCTGCGAACAGCGCAACATGATCCCCGCCCCTGCCCGAAAACCAGCACCGGAGAATTCGGCAGCCAGCGTCGGAGTAGTGGGGCGGGATTCAGGCTGCCCCCCGGCGATTCTCCGACCCGGTGGGGGGTCGGAGAATCCCGCCCATGACTCTGACATTCTTGTTGCTTGCCATTGCAATTCACCATTTTGTTCTCATGCCCACTTTTCTCTCCATGGCATGCTGCAATGTTCCAGTGAAGCCCACTGCAAACTGGAGGAACATCTCATCTCCCAATTGGACTCTTGCAGCCTTTATCATTGAGTTAAACAACTTTAGACCATGAACTCTGCCCTCCCCCCCCCCACAGGGCCAGTCTGTAAGGTTTTCTTATGTTTTGCTTTCACAGAGCGCTGAGCGTTGTTCTGCTATCTTATCTTTATGCCACTATTAGCACCTTCTTTAGTGTTAATCCTCCCCTGATTTTTGTCCATAACATGTCAAATCTCTCCTGAGCTCCCACCTATCCCTGAACTTCTATTTTGCTCCACCAGCCCAATCCATAAAATCCATCACGTTTCTGCCACTCTTCAGCTCTGAAGGGCCAAATGGACTCAAAATGTGAACTCTTTTTCTCTCTCCACAGATGCTGCCAGATCTGCTGCGTTTTTCCAGCATATTCGGTTTTTATTTCGAATTTCTAGTATCCACAGTATTTTGCTTTTATACAAGAGTCAACCAAATTAGGGTTGGATGCGAGTGACATATTCACATATTAGCAGACCAAGAAAGGACAATAGGTCTTCTTCCCCAAGGGACATTAATGAACCAGTTGGGTTTTTACAACAATCCAACAGTTTCACGACCACTTCTACTGATACCAGCTTTTTATTTCCGGATATTTTGGAAATGGAATTCAAATTCTGAAACTTTCAGAGTGGAATTGGAGCTCGTGTTCCCTGGATTATTAATTTAAATCCCTGGATTACTAGTTCAGTGATCATACCCATAGCAACAGTACACACGTACTGGATGTTCAATGGATGGTATCACAGATAGTCATGAGCATGTATGTGCCTTCTTATAGGATTAGGCAGCCGGGTTTACTAACGTAAATGGAGTCGGTAATGCACTTTTGTTCTCTTGTCGATCTCCATTAAAAAATGGAGCCCAAGAAAGGAGAGCAATACATGAACATCCTTCTAAAACCAGAAGCAATATAACCAAAATTGATATATTCTTTCATTTGTTTTCATGAAAAGAAACACACACTTACTTAGTCCATTCAAATTCGCTATCTTTTCAATGCAGTTTGTTGAAAGGGACAACTTTCTGAAAAAGGGAAGAAATGTTTTACATTTGGGACATCATCGCACATTGCACTTGCTTAAAGTGTTATTGCTGGTAAACGGTGGATAAATTGAGACAGGTAAAAACATGCAGGTCTTTGCTTTCTCTAAATGTCAAGGGTAGAGGAGATGTTGCTGAAGGAAGCTTAGCATTTTGCTGCGGTGCATCAGTAGAGAGTGCATATTGCTACCACTGTGTGTTGGAAGTGGAGGGAGTGAACGATTGAAGTGATGAATGGAGGTGTCGATCAAGCGGGCTGCTTTATGCTGTGTTGTTGCAGTTGTGCCCAATAAGGTATATTTCACCTTATCCTTGACTTGTAACTTGCAGGTGGTGGAGCGAGTTTGGGGAACCAGGATACCAGGCACTCACTATAGATTTCTAACCTGTGACTTGCTCTAGCATCCACAGCAGTTACAAAGATAACCGGCCAAAAGAGTTTGAATTATCAATCTGTTATCACACAGCCCAAGAATAGCCTACTACATTCCCAAGAGGACAGAAATTGTTTTAAAACAAAGTTGAGCAGCTAGTATTGGGGGCAACGTATAACCCCAAGTTTACAATATTGATTAAATTGACAAATAAATTACAATCAGGGTGTGAACAGGATACTACTGAGTTTCCTGATCTCAATCAGGATAGTGAACAATTAGCCTCAGTGTTCCTTAGTGTGGGGTCAGGTGGGGGTGGTGGCACAGGGGGCTAGGGTGGTGAAAGCAGCCAATGTTCCTGCCCCCTAGTGCTGGTCGAAAATGCACAAACATAGGCATCGGGCAGGGGCACGATTGAGCTTAACTGTGACACCCCTCGTGAATAAAATGGCCTAATACGCTTCGCCTCAGCTCAGGGAAAACGATCGGCCACTTAGGCAAGATAGGCATTGCTAGTGGAACTGGACCCCAACACAAGTCAGGGTCTGCAGGAGAGGGGAGAAATCTAGGAAACGTTATGGCTATTAACGTGAAAATATGCTTTTTAAGGAAGGAATAACCAGTAGAAGTTAGAGACACAAGCAAGCACTCAAGATTCCACCTGGTAAAACTTACTCGCAATTACTCAGTGTAGAGAGGGAAGCATCCATCTTTTCAATCGGGGGAACCTGGCCATACAACTTCACCTCCACGGCTTCAGCTGCTTTCTCTCCCGACTTTTCCTCCTGAAAGTCATGAATCATCCAACCCTGTCATTAATGTCCTCGAGACAAATAAATTTGCGCTATTGGTCCTTGATTTCAAAATTTTTTTAAAAAATGAATTCCTTTCTCAAAGTCACAAAGCCAATGTGCAGCGTGGACAGGGCAAGCTCTTAATCCCGAAAAAACAATTCAAATTGAATCCAATTCATGGTCCCCACAAGAGTGACATACAGAATCCAAGCTGACAAGAGGAGGCCTAACACTTAATCTCCGGCTTGATCATATGCTTGATCTTAGCCGAACGGCTGAGAAGCCTTGATTCCAAATCTAATTCTGTTAAAGAATCCGTACAGTGCGGAAGGAGCCATTCGGTCCATCGAGTCTGCACCGACCCTTCGAAAGACCACCCTACCTAGGCCCAATTCCCCACCCTATTCCTGCAACCCCACCCTAAGGAGCAATTTAGCATGGCCTATCAACCTAACCTGCACATCTTTGGTCTGTGGGAGGAAACTGGTGCACCCGGAGGAAACACACGCAGACACAGGGAGAATGTGCAAACTCCACAAAAACAACTGCCCTGCCCGAGGTCACAATCGAAACTGGAACCTGGCGCTGAGACAGCAGTGCTAACCGCTGGGCCACCATGCCGCCCTTATCCCTACCAATATCTCCAATATGCCTACAACCTTTCAAGACCTCTGAACTCCTCCTGTTCTGGCATCTTGCATGTTCCCCATTTTAGTCTTCAGTGACCTGGGCAAAAAGCCCTTTCCCTAAACCTCTGCCTCTCGATCTCTATTTCTTTCATTATGAGGCTCAATAAAACCTGCTTCCTCATGTGTCCCAATACCTCCCACATAACTTGGTATCAAGTGGGAAAGGGCAACCCAGCTAAGCTTGATTCGGTTCTCACCCAATAACAATTCAATACTCATCAGCATCAGTCATCGACTGGACGAATGGCAACTCAGTAGGTCAAGGGCAATTTGATATATACACACTTTGCAGTCAATTACACAGCAGAGAAGATTCAAACTACAGCCACTTTTTGGAACCTACCAGAATGCAAGATTAATGGCACATTACCAGACAGGGCACGTCACAATAGGTGCAGGTCTTTAAAGCTCCCAAAGTTACAGTTGATTAAGGTACAATGATCCATATGACACCCATCTCATAGAATAACACAGCAAAGCAAGAGGCCATTTGGCCCATTGTATCCGTGTCAGCTCTTTGAAAGAGCTGTTTAATTAGTCTAACTTCCATGCTCTTTCCCTATACTTCTGCAATTTTTCGGTCTTTAAGAATTTATTCAATTCCATTTTGAAACTTATTACTGAATCTATCTCCATAACCCTTTCAGTTACTGTATAATGTACAAAGGGGGTAGAAAGTGGTGATGAGGTAGAATTAGGCTGGTGAAAAGGGAAGGGACAACACTGAGCAAGGCGTCGGGAAAATCAGGAGTCAAGGATCAACATCAGAGTCTTTTATGCTCCCTCGTGGAGGTTAGTCCGTCTCCCCTCCAGTGTGTTACTTGGGGTCAGGGGGTGCGTCCATCATTGCCACTGTTACTCACCCACTTGGCTAGAGCCTCTTTAATAGTGGTTGCTTTAGCCTGGAGAAAGAAAGAAAGACAGTGTTACTGAGTGTAGGTTATGGCCAGGCTCCTGGAGTTCGGTCCAGGTGGGGGGCCGTTTGAATCACCTGGGGATGGGGGTGTTGTTGCTTCGGCGTTGGATTTGGTGGGTGTTTGTTTGCCCTGGAAAGGGGGGGGTGTTTTGTTGCCCTGGTGTGGGGGGGGGTGTTGTTGCCCCGGTGTGGGGGGGGGGGTGTTTGTTGCCCTGGTGTTTGGGGGGGGGGTTTGATGCCCCGGTGTTGGGGGGGGGGGTTTGATGCCCCGGTGTTGGGGGGGGGGGGGGGGGGGGGTGGTGGTGTTTGATGCCCAGTGTATGGGGGGGGGGGTGTTTGTTGCTCCGGTGTGGGGAGGGATGTTTGTTGCCCCGGTGTGTGGGGGGGGGGGGGGGTGTTGTTGCCCCGGTGTTGGGGGGGGGGGTTGTTTGTTGCCCCGGTGTTGGGGGGGGGGGTTGATGCCCCGGTGTTGGGGGGGGGGGGTTTGATGCCCCGGTGTGGGGGGGGGGGGGGGGGTTTGATGCCCCGGTGTTGGGGGGGGGGGGGGGGGGTTGATGCCCCGGTGTTGGGGGGGGGGGGGGTTTGATGCCCCGGTGTTGGGGGGGGGGGGGGGTTGATGCTCCGGTGTTGGGGGGGGGGGGGGGTTTGATGCCCCGGTGTTGGGGGGGGTTTGATGCCCCGGTGTTGGGGGGGGGGGGGGTTTGATGCCCCGGTGTGGGGGGGGGGAGGGGGGGTTTGATGCCCGGTGTTGGGGGGGGGGGTGTTTGATGCCCCAGTGTGTGTGTGTGTGGGGGGGGGGTCTTTGTTGCCCCAGTGTGGGGGGGGGGGGGGGGATGTTTGTTGCCCCAGTGTGTTTGGGGGGGGGGTGTTTGTTGCCCCAGTGTGGGTGGGGGGGGTGTTTGACGCCTCAGTGTGGGGGGGGATGTTTGTTGCTGGGGGGGGTTTGTTGCCCCGGTGTGGGGGGCGATTTATTGCTCTGGTGATGGGGTGCGGGGGGAGGAGTTTGTTGCTCTGGTCTCAGGATGGGGTTGGGTTGTTGCTCCAGTGTCAGGAGGGGGAGGGGGGTTGTTGTTCCAGCGTTTGGGGGAGGGGGGGGGGGGGTGGGTGCTGAGGTTTGCCTGGTGTCGGGGGATGGGGTGAGCTTTCCCCGGTGTCCAGGGGTTTGGGGGGGGGGGAGGTGGGTCGTTCTGGTGTCCGTAAGGGGAAGGGTTTACTCTGCTCTGGTGTCCAGGGGGAGGGGGCTTTTGCCCCAGTCTCGGGGATGGGCGTTTTACCCCCGGTTTTTTTTGGGGGGGGGGGGGAGGCAGGGTCGCGCTCACTCACCATGGAGCCGCTCTCCGTGCGCGCGACAGCCGCGGTTGCTAAGCAGGCAGCAAGCAGCGCGCATGCGCGTCTCCGTTCGGCCTGCAAGGAGGCGGGGCCTAAATGCAGCAACCCCAGCACCAAACACCCAGCACCTTGTCCCCAACAGCACCCTGCCCCAAACACCCAGACCCCAAACACACAGCACCCTGCCCCAAACCCCCAGACCTCAAACCCCCAGACCCCAAACACACAGCACCCTGCCCCAAACACCCAGACCCCAACTCCAAACACCCGAAACACCCAGACCCCAAACACACAGCACCCTGCCCCCAAACACCTAGCCCCCAAACACACAGCACCCTGCCCCAAACACCCAGACCCCAAACCCAAACACCCAGACCCCAAACACACAGCACCCTGCCCCAAACACCCAGACCCCAACTCCAAACACCCAGACCCCAAACACACAGCACCCTGCCCCCAAACACCTAGCCCCCAACCCCAAACACACAGCACCCTGCCCCAAACACCAACACCCTGCCCCCAGACACCCTGACCCCCCAAACACACAGCAACCAGACCCAATGTGATACCCCTATTCAAATAGGGAGGGAGGCAAAAAATGGGTAACCATAGGCCAATTAGCCTGTCATCTGTTGAAAAAAGGTTGGAATCAATCATTAATGAAATAATAGCAGCACATTTTAAAATCATAATTTAATCAAGCAGAGTCAGCATGGCTTCATGAATGGGCAAATATGTCTGATTTATTTTTCCAGTAAGTCTCAACCAGAGTGGATAGAGGGGGTCCAGTAGATGTGTGGTGTTTGAACTGCCAGAAGGTACCTCACAAAAGGTCAAGTCATAAAATAAGAGCCCATGATGTCAGAGATGGCATATTGGCATGGATATAGAATTGGATACTGAGCAGCAAACAGCGAGTGGGGATAAGTGGTTCTTTTTCAGGTTGGCAACTTGTAACCAGTGGGGTTCCACAGGGATCATAGAATTATATAACCCCTACAGTGCAGAACGAGGCCATTCATCCCATCAAGTCTACACTGGCCCTCTGAAAGAGCACCCTATCTAGGCCCACTCCCCCAGCCTATCCCCGTAACCCCACATAACCCTTGGAGACTAAGGGACAATTGATCATGGCCAATCCACCTAACCTGCACATCTTTGGACTATGGGAGGAAACCGGAGCACACGGAGGAAACCCACTCAGACGTAGGAAGAATGTACAAACTCCACACAGACAGTCACCCAAAGCCGGAATTGAACCTGGGTCCCTGGCGCTGTACCACCGTGTTGCCCTAATCAGTGTTGAGACTGCAACTGATTACAATTTATATTAATGACTTGGAGGAAGAAAGTGAATGCACTGTAGCCAAATGTGCAGGTGATACAAAAATAGGTGAAAAGACAAGTTGTGAGAGGGATACAAACAGTTTGCCAAGAGATATTGGTAAGTTAGAGTTATTGATAAGTAAGTGGGGCAAAAAGTTGGCAGATCAAGTATAATGTGGGAAAATGTGAAGTTGTTCATTTTGGAAGGGAGAACAAAAGAACAGAGTATTATTTATGGAGGAAAACTGAAGAAAGCTGCAACACAAGTTGACTTGGGGGTACTTGTGCACGAAACACAGAAAGCTAGCACACGGGTACAGCAGGTAAGCAGGAAGGCTAATGGAATGTTGGCCCTGAGTTCAAGAGGGTTGGAATATAAGAGTAGGGAGGTCTTGCTGCAACTGTGCAAGGTCCTGGTGAGATCACATCTGGAGTACTGTGAGCAGTTTTGGTCCCGTTATTTATGGTTCAGAGAAGGTTCACTAGGATGATCCCAAGGAGGGATTGTCTTATGAGCAAAGGTTAAACAGGTTGGGACTCTACTCATTGGAATTTAGTAGAATGAGAGTGGTCTCATTGGATTCTTAATGGGCTTGACAGGGTAAATACTGAGAGGATGTCTCCCCTCATGGGAGAGTCTAGGATCAGTGGGCATAGTCTCAGGTGCCAGTTTAAGACTATGATGAAGGGGGAATTTCTTCTCTCAGTGGGTTGTGTGTCTTTGGAACTCTTTGTCACAGAGAGCCGTGGGCAGAGTCTTTGTTTATATTTAAGGCAGAGATAGTTAGGTTCTTGATCAGTAAGGGAATCAAGGGTTACAGAGAAGGGGCAGGAAAATGGAGGAATATCGGATCAGCCATGATCCTGTTGAATGGTGAAGAAGGTTCGAGGGGCCGAACGGCCTACTCTTGTTCTTGTTTCTTATGGAACTATGGTGTAAAATGTGTATCATTGCTCTCTGGAATTGACTCTGATTTCTCTTCGGTGTTCCAGTTATTTACCAAGGGACAAGATTTTACCGGAGTCCTTCCATTACAATATAATAATTACTTATTGTCACAAGTAGGCTTCAATGAAGTTATTGTGAAAAGCCCCTAGTCACCATATTCTGGCGCCTGTTCGGGGAGGCCAGTACAGGAATTGAACCCGCACTGCTGGTATTGTTCTGCATTGCAAGCCAGCTGCTTAGCCCACTGTGCTAAACCAGCCCCATACTCTTGGCTAAGAGACTCTCTAATTACTTTATTGATCTCATGACTCTGGATTCCACAGCTCGAGCACAAGCCTCCCTGCGACTCGTCCATAGCAGCTAGAACATCAGAAACATCCTCAGTTTCCAATGCCCTGCAGTTACAGTTTCAAATAGCAAGCATGCTGATTACTTCCAGAATTCAAACAGCAACTAACTGACTTTCATTGAGGGGATTACTGTAGACATTTTCTAGTCATCTTTCCTCTTTTGAACTTTGTCTGGTACCGAATACCAGCTCCCAGTTGTAGATTGCATCATGGATGATAGTTTTGGAATTTACTTTTCTTCAGTTGTAAGTCTGGCTTTATCTCTCGAATTACAAGGAGCTACAAGAGACACAGGGCCCACAGCTGATTTAGTCTCTCAGCTGCTTTTCCAAACATCAGTCTTGCCTGCTGGCTATGCCCTAGCCGGATTCAAACTCAAAACAGAGAATCTCACTAAACTCCCCCCACCTTCATGGCAATGAGATACACACAACCTGTTCTCAGGTAGAAATGCAAATTAACTATTTTTTCATTCCGAAGTTTTCCTTAATTCTGGGAAATCTATTTTTGGTGGTGGAATGACTACAGCTATCATGTTTCCAGTTCTTTAAGCTAAGTAAGCCCAGCTTTCTAACTGTTAGCCTCTTCTATCAATATGCCCCCAATCTTTTAAGTGTAATCATAGAATCTCTACAGTGCAGAAGGAGACCATTTGGCCCATCGAGTCTCACAGACCCTCTGAAAGAGTACTTCATCCAAGCTCACTCCCCCGTCCTATACCATTAACCCCTTAATCTAACCTACACATCTTTTCGGTCACTTAGGGGGAATTTAGCATGGCCAACCCATCAAACCTGCACATTTTTCGGCTGTCAGAGGAAACTGGAGAACTCGGAGGAAACCCGCGCAGACACGGGGAGAATTTGCAAACTCCACACTGACTGTTACCCAAGGCCAGAATTCAACCCGGGTCCCAGACGCTGTCAGGCAGCCGTGCTAACCACTGTGCCACCATGTCGTGCAATAAACTCCATGCTTGTTGAGTTGCTTTTACTTCAGGGTTGCTTATCAATTTCTTAACTAGATGTCTTCTTTATCTACAATTAAGACTTTGATTCCCAAAACTAAAAGTTAGATTCTAAAACAAATGTGAACTGGTTATTAATACAGTGATGTAGTTCCAAGTCAGGTTTATGCGAGACTTGGAGAGGGACTTGGTGTTCCCATGCACCTGCTACCTATGTCCTTCTTGGTGGTTAGAAGCAAATTACTGCGGATGCTGGAATCTGAAAACAAGGAGATAATGCTGGAAAATCTCAGCAGGTCTTGCCGCATCTGTTGGGAGAGAAAAGGGCTAACATTTCGAGTCCAGATGATCCTTTGTCAAAGTTTTGACTTTCCAGCATTTTCTCTTTGGTTCCTTCTTGGTGGTAGTGGTCACGGATTTAGAAAGTCCTGTCGATGAAACTGAGTTTTTAGAGAGCATCTTATAGATCGTACACACTGTTAACAATGTGCATCAGTGATGGACAGAGTGGATGTTGAATGTGGTGATTGGGGTGTCCATCACATGGGCTTCTAAGTTCTGGATGGTGTTGAGTTACCTGAGGGCCGTTGAAACGGCATTCATCCAGGCAGGTGGACTGAATTACATCACATTCCTGACTTGTGTCTTGCTAAATATGGAGCGGCTTTGGGAAGTCGGACGGTGGGTTAATTGCTGGAGAATTCTCAGCCTTTGTAGCCTGATCTTATATTCAAGGTATTTTGTCATGTCCAGAAGGCATAAAGAGGTCATAAATTGTTTAAATCAAACCTGATGTTCTTGCTTATTTAAAAATGCACTTTTAGCAAAAACGTGGCTGCAACAGGTCACCTAATTTGCAAGTTGGCACAGTATTGGTCTCCTTATTTAAGGAAAGATGTATTCAAAACTGTTCAAAGAAGGTATACAAGAGCAGATGAGTGGGTTGTCCTATGAAGAAAGGTTGGATAGATTAGGATAGATAAAGTTTGTATCCACTAAGTTTAGAAGAGTAAGAGGTGACTTGACAAAACCTTTAAGATCCTGGAGTGTATTGATATGTAGATGCGGAAAGGATGTTTCCTCTTGTTGAAGAATCTTGGATTAGAGATCACTGTTTAAAAAGATGGAGTTGCTCATTTAAGACAGAGATAAGGAGATTTTTTTTCTCTCTCTTGGAAGGTCATAGGTCTCTGGAACTCTCTTCCTCAAAAGGCAGGGGAAGCAGAGTTTTTGAATATTTTAAGGCAGAGCGAGGTAGAATCTTGATTTACAAGGGGGTGAAAGGTTATCGTGGGTAGGCAAGAATGTAGGGTTGAAGTTACAGTCAGACCAGCCATGAAAAGCTAGCACTTTTCCAGGAGACACATCCGGAGTGAGACTCATCCAGAGTGGGGATTGAAACTTGGTAATTTGGTGCAGTGAGGTAATTCGGTGCAGAGTGTGAGGAGGTGCTTTTTAACCCTGGTAAGTGACTGGTAAGTAGTCTCTCTTTTTCTTTTCATTGTCTAATTTATTTATCTTTATTTTGAAATTCTAGTTGTTTAAGTTTACCAAGGGTTTAAGACATGGCAGGAGATCCCAGACCCGTGTCATGCTCCTCGTGTGCGATGTGGGAGCTCAGGGACACGTCCACTGTCCCTGGCTCCTTCACGTGCAAGAAGTGTGTTCAGTTGCAGCTCTTGTTAGACCGCTTGACGGCTCTGGAGCTGCGGATGGACTCACTTTGGAGCATCCGCGATGCTGAGGAGGTCGTGGATAGCACGTTTAGCGAGTTGGTCACACCGCAGGTGAAGGTTACTGAGGGAGATAGAAAATGGGTGACCAAAAGAAAGAGCAAGAGTAGGAAGGCAGTGCAGGTGTCCCCTGCGGTCATCTCCCTGCAAAACAGATATACCGCTTTGGATACTGTTGAGGGAGATGGCTCACCAGGGGAAGGCAGCAGCAGCCAGGTTCATGGCACCGTGGCTGGCTCTGCTGCACAGCAGGGCAGGAAGAAAAATGGCAGGGCTATAGTGATAGGGGACTCGATCGTAAGGGGAATAGACAGGCGGTTCTGTGGATGCAATCGAGACTCCAGGATGGTATGTTGCCTCCCTGGTGCAAGGGTCAAGGATGTCTCGGAGCAGCTGCAGGACATTCTGGGGGGGGGGGGGAGGGTGAACAGCCAGCTGTCGTGGTGCACATAGGCACCAACGATATAGGTAAAAAACGGGATGAGGTCCTACAAGCGGAATTCAGGGAGTTAGGAGTTAAACTAAAAAGTAGGACCTCAAAGGTAGTAATCTCAGGATTGCTACCAGTGCCACGAGCTAGTCAGAGTAGGAATGTCAGGATAGATAGGATGAATGCGTGGCTCGAGAGATGGTGCAAGAGGGAGGGATTCAAATTCCTGGGGCATTGGGACCGGTTCTGGGGGAGGTGGGACCAGTACAAACCGGACGGTCTGCCCCTGGGCAGGACTGGAACCGATGTCCTAGGGGGGGTGTTTTCTAGAGCTGTTGGGGAGGGTTTAAACTAATGTGGCAGGGGGATGGGAACCGATGCAGGAAGTTGGAAGGTAGTAAAACAGGGACAGAAGCAAAAGGAAGTAAGGGGAAAAGTGCAAGGCAGAGAAGACATAGTCAAAAATCTAAAAGGGCGACAGTACAAGGTACAGTGACTGAGGGGAGCTCAGTGAATAGGCCCAGTAATAACAAAAGGAATAAAACTGGAGATGTTAAGATTCAAAACAGAGGTAAAAAAACCAACATAAGTGTACTTTACCTGAATGCTCGTAGTATTCGGAATAAAGTAAATGAGTTGATGGCACAAATCTTCGTAAATGACTATGATTTAGTGGCCATTACTGAAACATGGTTAAAGGATGGTCACGACTGGGAGTTAAATATCCGAGGGTATCAAACTATTCGGAAGGACAGAGTGGATGGTAAGGGAGGTGGTGTTGCTCTGTTATTTAAGGATGACATCCGGGCAATAGTAAGGGATGACATCGGTGCTATGGAGGATAAGGTTGAATTCATTTGGGTGGAAATCAGGAATAGTAAGGCGAAAAAGTCACTGATAGGAGTAGTCTATCGGCCACCAAATAGTAACGATATGGTGGGGCAGGCAATAAACAAAGAAATAACTGATGCATGTAGAAATGGTACAGCAGTTATCATGGGGGATTTTAATCTACATGTCGATTGGTTTAACCAGGTCGGTCAAGGCAACCTTGAGGAGGAGTTTATAGAATGTATCCGCGATAGTTTCCTAGAACAGTATGTAATGGAACCTACGAGGGAACAAGCGGTCCTAGATCTTGTCCTGTGTAATGAGACAGGATTGATTCATGATCTCATAGTTAGGGATCCTCTCGGAAGGAGCGATCACAATATGGTGGAATTTAAAATACAGATGGAGGGTGAGAAAGTAAAATCAAATACTAGTGTTTTGTGTTTAAACAAAGGAGATTACAAGGGGATGAGAGAAGAACTAGCTAAGGTAGACTGGGAGCAAAGACTTTATGGTGGAACAGTTGAGGAACAGTGGAGAACCTTCCAAGCGATTTTTCACAGTGCTCAGCAAAGGTTTATACCAACAAAAAGGAAGGACGGAAGAAAGAGGGAAAATCGACCGTGGATATCTAAGGAAATAAGGGAGAGTATCAAATTGAAGGAAAAAGCATATAAAGTGGCAAAGATTGCTGGGAGATTAGAGGACTGGGAAATCTTTAGGGGGCAACAGAAAGCTACTAAAAAAGCTATAAAGAAGAGTAAGATAGAGTATGAGAGTAAACTTGCTCAGAATATAAAAACAGACAGTAAAAGTTTTTACAAATATATAAAACAAAAAAGAGTGGCTAAGGTAAATATTGGTCCTTTAGAGGATGAGAAGGGAGTTTTAATAATGGGAAATGAGGAAATGGCTGAGGAACTGAACAGGTTTTTTGGGTCGGTCTTCACAGTGGAAGACACAAATAACATGCCAGCGACTGATAGAAATTAGGCTATGACAGGTGAGGACCTTGAGAGGATTGTTATCACTAAGGAGGGAGTGATGGGGCTAATGGGGCTAAAGGTAGACAAGTCTCCTGGCCCTGATGGAATGCATCCCAGAGTGCTAAAAGAGATGGCTAGGGAAATTGCAGATGCACTAGTGATAATTTACCGAAATTCACTAGACTCTGGGGTGGTCCCGGTGGATTGGAAATTAGCAAACGTGACGCCACTGTTTAAAAAAGGAGGTAGGCAGAAAGCAGGAAATTATAGGCCAGTGAGCTTAACTTCGGTAGTAGGGAAGATGCTGGAATCTATCATCAAGGAAGAAATTGCGAGGCATCTGGATAGAAATTGTCCCATTGGGCTGACGCAGCATGGGTTCGTAAAAGGCAGGTCATGCCTAACTAATTTAGTGGAATTTTTTGAGGACATTACCTGTGCAGTAGATAACGGGGAGCCGATGGATGTGGTATATCTGGATTTCCAGAAAGCCTTTGACAAGGTGCCACACAAAAGGTTGCTGCATAAGATAAAGATGCATGGCATTAAGGGTAAAGTAGTAGCATGGATAGAGGATTGGTTAATTAATAGAAAGCAAAGAGTTGGGATAAATGGGTGTTTCTCTGGTTGGCAATCAGTAGCTAGTGGTGTCCCTCAGGGATCAGTGTTGGGCCCACAATTGTTCACAATTTACATAGATGATTTGGAGTTGGGGACCAAGGGCAATGTGTCCAAGTTTGCAGATGACACTAAGATGAGTGGTAAAGCGAAAAGTGCAGAGGATACTGGAAGTCTGCAGAGGGATTTGGATAGGTTAAGTGAATGGGCTCGGGTCTGGCAGATGGAATACAATGTTGACAAATGTGAGGTTATCCATTTTGGTAGGAATAACAGCAAACGGGATTATTATTTAAACGATAAAATATTAAAGCATGCCGCTGTTCAGAGAGACATGGGTGTGCTAGTGCATGAGTCACAGAAGGTTGGTTTACAAGTGCAACAGGTGATTAAGAAGGCAAATGGAATTTTGTCCTTCATTGCTAGAGGGATGGAGTTTATGTTGCAATTGTATAAGGTGTTAGTGCGGCCACACCTGGAGTATTGTGTTCAGTTTTGGTCTCCTTACTTGAGAAAGGACGTACTGGCGCTGGAGGGTGTGCAGAGGAGATTCAATAGGTTAATCCCAGAGCTGAAGGGGTTGGATTATGAGGAGACGTTGAGTAGACTGGGACTGTACTCGTTGGAATTTAGAAGGATGAGGGGGGATCTTATAGAAACATTTAAAATTATGAAGGGAATAGATAGGATAGATGCGGGCAGGTTGTTTCCACTGGCGGGTGACAGCAGAACTAGGGGACATAGCCTCAAAATAAGGGGAAGTAGATTTAGGACTGAGTTTAGGAGGAACTTCTTCACCCAAAAGGTTGTGAATCTATGGAATTCCTTGCCCAGTGAAGCAGTTGAGGCTCCTTCATTACATGTTTTTAAGATAGATAGTTTTTTGAAGAATAAAGGGATTAAGGGTTATGGTGTTCGGGCCGGAAAGTGGAGCTGAGTCCACAAAAGATCAGCCATGATCTAATTGAATGGCGGAGCAGGCTCGAGGGGCCAGATGGCCTACTCCTGCTCCTAGTTCTTATGTTCTTATGATCTTGTTGAGTGGTGGAGCAGGCTCAAGGGGCCGAGTGGCCCACTGCTGCTCCTAATTTGTTTCTCTGTATGAACAGTTCTGGAAACTTCCAACAGTAAATGGCTTGGTGACACATTTTGCCTGTTAACGCTACCATGAAGTGCCTTGTGATTTGTTTCACTCAGTTATATGAATACTGGTTGTTACTTTAGTTGTTGGACAGAGTGAGTGTGCCCCCTAGAGGTCCAGGAATTCACTACAGGGTGCATGGAGCCAGGCAGGACCCAGTTAGAGCTGCCAGCAATCCAGTGCAAATCTAAAACACTCTCACAATTGAGGTGAAGCAAAGAGTGTGGAGCAAGTTAAACACAATGAACACATTTTACCACAAATAAAAAGAAATAAGGACCATACTGTGCACAGTGACACCTTGCATGGTGCAAATAACAAACTGTACTAAATTAAGATTACTTTGTGAAATATTGTTTTAGGGGAAGCATTTATTCATGGATAGGGGTGCAATGATAAGTTTCTGCTTTCTGGCAATACTCCCTCTCCCATTCTCCTTGTAGGATCTTGTTGTTGCAAAATGGATGCCACATTTCCCTCAGTGACAATATTTCAAAAATGGTTCATCGGCTGTAAAACACTGCAGGATCCAAAAGCTGAAAATCTGAAATAAAACAGAAAGCACTGGAAACACTCAACACGTCTGGCAACACGTGTGGAGAACGAAACAGAGTTTGCAGGTGCGATTTAACAGAAATGAAACAGATTCCTGTGTCGAGCGCGTTTCGCCGGGCACCAAGAACGAACCCGCTATGAAATGGGACTGCTTCATTTCAGGGCCTCGGCAAAGAACGCCCTGCCGAGGCCGCACTCAGTCCCATTTCCTGTACTAACGAGCTCCGCTCGCCAGTGCCGGAACCCCACCATTATGCCCACCGGACCCCAACACCGTAAAGGGGGTCATCAATCCCACGCATCCCACCTAATGACAGGGCACCCCCAAAGGGACACCTTGGCACTGCCAGCCTGGGTGGCGTTGGGGTGCCAGTGTACCACCCTGCCCAGAGCCCGACATCCCAGGGGCCCCCAGTTATCTGGGAGATCCCCCAATGCCAGTAAGCCTCCAGCACTGGTGGAGACCAGTGCTAAATGGTGTACGCCCAGGGGGCGGGATTTTCCGACCAACCGCCCGGTCAGAGAATCCCCGGGGGGGGGGGGGGGGGGGGGGGGCAGCGTGAATCCCGCCCCGACGCTGCCTGCCGTATTCTCCGGCGCTGTTTTTCAGGTGGGGGCAGGATTCCCACCACGCCGGTCGGGGGCAGATTCTCCGGGCCCTGATGGGCAGAGCATCAGTCCGTTTTGGCCAGTCCCGCCGGCGTGGGTTGCGCATGGTCCCACACAGTGGGACCTGGCAGGTAAGGCGGAGTGGGAGGTCCTCGGGGGAGTTGCGGGGGGATCTGACCCCGGGGGGTCCCCCACGGTGGCCTGGCCCGCGATCGGGGCCCACCAGTCTGCGGGCTGGCCTGTTCCGTGGGGGCACTTCTGTAGGACTGTGCCATGGCTGGTGCGGAGAACAGAACCCCCCGCGCATGCGTCAAAATACAACGGCCGGTCTGCGCATATGCGGAATAATGCCGGCAGTTCCGCGCATGTGCGAATTCGCGCAGTCCCTTCGGCACCAACTGGAGCGGCGCCAACGATTCCGGCATCCACCTAGCCCCCTAGACAGGTGAGAATTCCTCACCTTCGGGGCCGTTGACGCTGGAGTCGTTGGCGCCGGTTTTCCCGCCGGCATGGTGACCTAGTCCCCGGAAGGGAGAATCCCGGCCTGTGTCTCCGAGACACGGGGGTCCAATCCCACGCCCTGGGTAACTCCAGCGAGAGCTATTCCAGTGAGCTCGACTGCACACTTAAAAATGCAAATGTAGGTCAGGCCCATTGTGGGCGGGTCCAGTTTGTGATGACTCGCGAGATCTCGCTGGATCTCCTGAGACATGATGAGCCTGATAAATCTCACGAGGCCAGTAGAACACGGCCAACATTCCAGGCTGATGATCTTTCACCATGAGAGTTCATTGAGGTGAAACGTTAAAGCTGTGTCTCTTACTGCGGGGGGTTGCGATCTTGATTAATAAGCGGGTTTAATTTGAGGTAGGGAGCATTCGGGGGGGTAGGTATGTTATGGTAAGTGGGAAGTTGGAGGGGATGCCGGTGGTCTTAGTAAATAGTTACACACCAAACTGGGCTGACGCGGAGTTTGAGACATCCTGAATTCATGGAAGGTGCTACATATGCGAGACAATGGGAGGATTTTGCCTTCATAACAATGAACTTTCCATCGGAATATTAGGAACAGGAGGAGATCATGCTTTCCCAGGACTCCATGTGTGAATCCCTCCAGTTTAGTTCCCACCCCTACCACATTACTGAGATAGCTCTCATCAAAGTCGCAAATGACATCTTACATGACTAGGATAAAGATAAACAATCCCTCTTCTTCCTTTTCATACTGTCTGCAGCCTTATACATGCTTGAAACATAAAAACTAGGAGCAGGAGTAGGCCATTGGGCCCTTCAAGCCTAATCCATCATTCAATATAATCATGGCTGGTCCTTGATCTCAATGCCATATTCCCGTTTTCTCTCAATACCCCTTGATGCCTTTAAAATCTAAAAAATGATCTATCTCTTCCTTGAATACATTCAGTGACTTGGCCTCCACGGCCTTTGTGATAGAGAACTCGACAGGTTCACTACCCTTTGAGTGAAGACATTTTTCCTCCTCTCAAGTCCTAAAAATGAGGTGGCAATTTGGTGAAGCTGCAACACAGGACTACTTGCAAGCCAGACAGCATTAGTCATATGTGATAAACAGAGTTAAGCGATCGAACAAGCAACGGATCAGATCTAAGGTCTACAGTCCTGTCACATCCAGTCGTGGATGGTGGTGGGCTATTAATGCCATATCACATGAGCCTGAAAATGCCACCAATGCGCCCGTAATAAAGGCACAGTTTGATCCATAATTCTTAAAACACATAGTGAGCGAGATTTTCCTCCCCCTGTGCAGCGTGTTCTGCGATGTGTTCAGCAGCTCGCCAGTTGCCGGTGACGGGATTTTCATCGCCGTGAAACCTGCAGCCAGGGCTGCGCCATGGGCAGAACGGTAAGATCCCGGCAGCATGATCAGCCAGAAAATCACACCCAATGTTGTAATATATTCACCAAGTCATTGTGAGCAACATCAAAGCTGCAGGGAGACCAATTTGCATTTTTATTAAGCATTACATAATATTTGCAGCACCGAAACGGGTCATGCAACCCAACTGGTCTACACCAGCAATTATGCTCTCCTCCTCCAACCCCTATTCATCTAACATAATCAACGTAACTTTTTATTTTTCCCTTGTGTGTTTATCCAGCTTCCCCTCAATCAGATTGAGATGATATAGCTCTTCACATACAGTCAGGGCAACCCAGCCGATTCAGTACATTTTGTAATGCAATTACTGTTGCAATATAGGAAACGCATTAGCTGACACGTGCACAGCAAGATCCCACAAACAGCAAAATGATAATGACCAGATAATCTGGGCGAGATTCTCGGCCTGGGAAGGGCCGAGCGGCCGTCGTAAAAAAAAAACGAGTCGCGCCGGCACCGTTCACACCTGCTCTCAGCCGGCGGGACCTTGGCGTGGAAGGATCCGTGGGCGGCCTGTGAGGGGGGTCTGACTCCGGGGGGGCCTCCGATGTGGCCTGGCCCGCGATCGGGCCCACCAATTGGCAGGCCAGCCTCTCTGGCTAGGAGCCTCCTTTCTTCCGCGCAGGTCACTGTAGGCCTGCGTCATGTTGCATCGGGGCCGGCGGAGAGAAGGGAGTCACTGTGCATGCGTGCGTTGGCACCGGTGCTCCAGTGCCGTGCTGGCCCCCTGTCGGGGCCAGAATTGCTGATCCTGGGGCTGTGTTGACGCCATTGAGAAACTTGACGGTGTTTCAGATGGCGTCAACACTTAGCCTCAGGATCACAGAATCCCGTCCCCTGTTTTAATAATATTGGTGAAGGGTTAAATAATGTCTTGGACCCTGGGGTAACTTCCCTGCTCTTCTTTCAATAAAGCTGTCAAATCTTTTACATTCATTTGAGAGGGCAAACGGAATCTTAGTTTAGCTTCTGATCCAGAATAACGTTCCATGTTGGAATCTGCGACCATCACACTCTCAGGCAGAGCAATCTCGATCAGAACAACTCGCTGCGTAAAAAGGTTACCTCCTTATCGTTCTTACTTCCTTTGCCGATCACCTTAAATGTCTCCTTTGGTTCTTGATCCTCCCACCAATGGGAAAAGTTTATCTCAATGTACTCTGTCCAGACCCCTCATGATTTTGAGCTGCGAGATCAAATCTCCTCACAACATTCTCTTCTCCAAGGAGAACTTCTCCTTCTACTTTCATTGTGTCAGCACCACAGACGGATATCTGTATTCCACCAACATTTCTATGGGTAGTGCTGGCTAAACCAGGCATGACCTTCTCCGATGGTAACCCTGATAATGAAAACATTAAAATGGGAATAATCGAGAAATGAGCCTTGACCATTTCTTTTTTTTAAATATAATTTTTATTGGAATTTTTTACAGAAAATATAAAACATAACGACAAACAATGAAATGCAACAAAATAACCCATAATAACTGTGACACCCCCCAGACCGTATCGACGCATGTATCACATCCCCCCACCCCCCAACCCCAATGAACAACAAAAGAACTTTAAAATAAATTAAAATTAAATAAACAAACAAACATAGTCATCGTCCGCCCCCCCCCTTTTCCCTCCCCCTTCCCCCCTCCCCCCCGGGTTGCTGCTGCTACTGTCCCTGTACCCTATCATTGAGCCAGAAAGTCGAGAAAAGGCTGCCACCGCCTAAAGAACCCTTGTACCGACCCTCTCAGGGCGAATTTGACCTTCTCTAGCTTAATGAAACCCGCCATGTCATTGATCCAGGTCTCCACGCTTGGGGGCCTCGCATCCTTCCATTGGAGCAAGATCCTTCGCCAGGCTACTAGGGACGCAAAGGCCAGCACATCGGTCTCTTTCGCCTCCTGCACTCCCGGCTCCACCCCAACCCCAAAAATCGCAAGTCCCCATCCTGGCTTGACCCTGGATCCCACCACCCTCGACACCGTCCTCGCCACCCCCTTCCAGAACTCCTCCAGTGCCGGGCATGCCCAGAACATATGGGCATGGTTCGCTGGACTCCCCGAGCACCTGACACACCTGTCTTCACCCCCAAAGAACCTACTCATCCTCGTCCCAGTCATGTGGGCCCGGTGCAGCACCTTGAATTGGATGAGGCTAAGCCGCGCACACGAGGAGGATGAATTAACCCTCTCCAGAGCATCAGCCCATGTCCCGTCTTCGATCTGTTCCCCCAGTTCCCGCTCCCACTTAGCTTTCAGCTCCTCTACTGACGCCTCCTCCGCCTCCTGCATAACCTTGTAGATATCAGATATCTTCCCCTCTCCGACCCAGACCCCCGAAAGCACCCTGTCGCTCACCCCCCTCGCGGGAAGCGAAGGGAATCCCTCCACCTGCCGCCTAGCAAATGCCTTTACCTGCAGATACCTGAACATGTTCCCCGGGGGGAGCCCAAATTTCTCCTCCAACTCCCCCAGGCTCGCAAACCTCCCATCAATAAACAGGTCCCTCAGCTGTCTGATGCCCGCTCTATGCCAACTCTGAAATCCCCCATCAATGTTCCCCGGGACGAACCTATGGTTCCCCCTTAACGGAGCCTCCATCGAACCCCCCACTTCTCCCCTATGTCGCCTCCACTGCCCCCAAATCTTGAGGGTAGCCGCCACCACCGGACTCGTGGTATACCTCGTAGGAGGGAGTGGCCACGGCGCCGTTTCCAGGGCTCCCAGGCTTGTATCTCCACAGGACGCCCTCTCCATCCATTTCCATGCTGCCCCCTCCCCCTCCATTACCCACTTGCGCACCATCGACACATTGGCCGCCCAATAATACCCCGAGAGATTGGGTAACGCCAGCCCCCCACCCCCCATCTCTACCCCGCTCCAAGAAGACCCTCTTCACCCTCGGGGTCCCATGCGCCCAAACAAAGCTCATGATGCTGCTAGTCACCCTTCTAAAAAAGGCCCTAGGGATAAAGATGGGCAAACACTGAAAAAGTAACAAGAACCTTGGGAGAACCGTCATTTTGACGGACTGCACCCGCCAACGATAGCGGCACCATGTCCCACCTTTTAAATTCCTCCTCCATCTGCTCCACCAGCCTGGTAAAATTAAGCTTATGGAGAGTCCCCCAACTCCTGGCCACCTGCACCCCCAGGTTTCTGAAACTCTTCACTGCTCTCTTAAATGGGAGTCTCCCAATTCCCTCCTCCTGATCACCCGGGTGTACTACAAATACCTCACTCTTGCCTAAATTTAACTTATAGCCCGAGAAGCCCCCACATTCCGCTAACAGCTCCATCACCCCCGGCATTCCCCCTTCTGGATCCGCCACATACAACAGCAGGTCGTCCGCATACAGTGATACACGATGTTCCTCCCCACCCCGCACCAGACCCCTCCATCTCCCTGACTCCCTCAACGCCATAGCCAAAGGTTCAATCGCCAGTGCAAAGAGCAAGGGGGACAGGGGGCACCCCTGCCTGGTCCCACGGTAGAGCCTAAAGTACTCCGATCTCCTTCCATTTGTAACTACACTCGCCATCGGAGCCGCGTAGAGCAGCCTCACCCATTTGATGAATCCCTCCCTGAATCCGAACCGCTCCAGCACCTCCCACAGGTACCCCCACTCAACTCTATCAAACGCTTTCTCTGCATCCAGCGCCACCACTATCTCCGCCTCCCCCTCCACTGCCGGCATCATAATAACATTTAGCAGTCTCCGCACATTAGCCTTGACCATTTCAAGAGATGAGGTTTTGACTATTTTCTTTGGCAGCTTGTTCCATTGTGGAATCATCCTTGGGAAGAAAGATTGTTGAAACAACTATCTTGGAAACAAATGGGGTGGGATTCTCCATCCAACAATGCCCCAGAATCGCGAAGCACAATCTGGCAGAGAATTGCGGGTCAGCTATAATCGAGGCTCGCACTGGGCGCCCAATGGAATGCCATGTTCCTGTGCGTCGACAACAGTGTGAATACTTTCTACGGCGCATATAAAGTTAATGCCATTGGCATATCACTAGCAAGCCTGTCCTGGTATTATTCGGGCCTCCTGTGATGCTCTGCCTCCACCAGGAGGAATTACCGATGAGGAGTTTCACTTGTGATATTTAAAATCGGGAAACAGGCACCATGGCTGCTGAGGGCGAGGGTTGAATAGGTGATGTTTGCAAAGGCGCAGCTATGGGCTGCTGGTCCTGCCGTTGGACCTGACCAGGGGTGGGTGTGGGGATGAGATAGGAGGGAGGGGGTGAGAGGACATGCGGGGGTAGGGGCTGCAGAGACTGCCGGGGCCACAGTATAGCCTGTTAGACCTGGTTGGGCACTATGCACTACGCACTATGCTAACATGCATGCCTTTCATCTCCCTGCAGACAATGGATATCGGAATCCGGTCAGGATTGGTTGGCATCTGCCTTGCCGTCGCAGCCCTGAGGGATGCACGGAGGCTGTATGAGCAGGAGCAACTTGGGGAGGGCCTGCAGCAGCAGAGCCTGCCCCAGAGGAACAGGAGCCAGCTGGTGAGGATGGAGAGTCGGCCGTCTAACAGGCTGAGGAGAATGTGGGAAGGAGGGCCACATTAGGCCACGTGTGTACCGGCAGCACCTGTCGTTTGAGGACGTGCAGACGTGGCGTGTCATCAAAGACTCCAGCTGAGCAGGGGGACCATTCGGCATACCTGCTGGATCATGATGCACCTGGAACAGTGGGGATATGGAGGATACACGCTCCTGGTGGCTGTCAAGATGATGGTTGCCCTGAATGTTTCCACCAAAGGGTCCTTCCAGGCGCTGAGTGGGGACCTGTCTGTGATATCGTGGACCTTGGTGTACAGGTACATCCGTGCCATCATGGAGGCTCTATATACCTGGTCGGCACAATTTATCAACTTCAATGTGGGCCGAGCTCATTACATTCACCTCCCAACATCAGGTCTGGGCTTGCGACATCCTCCCAACTGTCCTGATTTGAGACAATTCACACTCTTTAACCTGTGATTATCCCTCTCTCCAGTCGCACCATCTGGACCTATAAAGACTTAATTACCAACAAAGACTCGCATTCATAGTATCGTCTTGCATTATTGACTTTGCCTATATATTGGTTGGAACCCACCTCATCATTCACCCGAGGAAGGAGCAGTGCTCCGAAAGCTAGTGATTCGAAACAAACCTGTTGCACTTTAACCTGGTTTTTGTAAGACTTCTTACTGTTCTCACCCCAGTCCAACACTGGCATCTCCACATCATTAAAAACATTTAAAGACTCTGCTTCCATTGTATCTTCCATCTAGCCTGAGGAATAGAACCGCTGTCAAAAAGGTACAGGTTGAGGTTAATTTATTGTAGGAAGAAGAGAAGCACTCTTCCCATTGATCAAGAATGCCAAACATTTGGTCAGAGATTATTATTTAAAATGTGTGTTGAATAAATATGAGGCTGGTCCCTGTTACACAACAGTCACAGTCAGAGAGAGGATTGTCAGATAAAACTTTGTAGCCCTATCAACCAGCTGAGGAAAATAGATTACTGATGGTTTTAATCCATCGCCCAATCTGTCAGGGGTTCAGTGCACGATTTAACTGAAATGAAACAGATTCCCATGTTGAGCGCATTTAGCTGGCTGTTTCCCAGCACTGGCAGCGCCAAGAACGATCCCACTTGAAATGGGCTTCATTTCTGGGCCCTACCGAGGCCGCACAAACGATCTCCGCTTGTCAGTGCAGGGAGGGACTTTAATGAAATGAAAATTGCTTATTGTCACGAGTAGGCTTCAATGAAGTTACTGTGAAAAGCCCCTAGTCGCCACATTCCGGCGCCTGTCCGGGGAGGCTGGTACGGGTATCGAACCGTGCTGCTGGCCTGCTTGGTCTGCTTTAAAAGCCAGCGATTTAGCCCAGTGAGCTAAACCAGACCCTGGCGTCCATTAAAATGGCGTCCAAGCACTAGACCGCCCACCGTGGCCTCCAGACCCCCCCCCCCCACCTAATATTAGTGGGTCCTTGAGCCCCCCCGATCCCCACCTCATAAGGGCAGTTCGCCCTCGGGCCCGGTCCCCAGCATGGGTAAGATGCCAGGTGCAGTGCCATCTGGACACCCTGGCATTGCCACAGTGCCCAGGTAGCATCAGAGGTGCCGGGATACCACCCTGCCCAGAGCCCAACCACCCTGATCATCTGGGAGACACCCTCAAAGGCCGGGATGCCTGATTCCACGTTTGTGGCACCTCTTGGAGTCTCCAAGGCAAGGCTGTTGGGTAACTCCAGCACGAGCATTTTCAAGTGAGCCTAACTGCACATTTAAATATGTAAAATATTCAAGTACCCTGCTACCACTGCCTTTTGGGGAAGAGAGTTCCAAATACTCAAAACACTCTTGGGGAGGTGGTAGCATTATGGTATTGTCAGTGGACTAGTAATCCAGAGACCCAAGATAATGATCTGGGATCCTGGGTTCAAATCCCACCATGGCAGATAGTAAAATTCAATAATAATCTGGAATTAGAAATCTAATGATGACCATGAAACCATTGCCGATTGTCATAAAAACCCATCTGGTTCATTAATGTCCTTCAGGGAAGGAAATCTGCCACCCTCAACCGGTCTACACTACATGTGACTCCAGGCCCGCACAGCAATGCGGGTGACTCTTAACTGCCCTCCACTAAAATGGCCTAGCAAGCCACTCAGTTCAAGGGCAATTAGGGATGGGCAACAATTGCTGGCCCAGCCAGTGATGCCCACATCCCAAGAACGATTTTAAAAATCTTATGAGAGAAAAAACATCTCCTTATCTCTGTTTAAATGGGTGACTCCTTGGGCGGGATTCTCCCGTACCCGGCGGGGCGAGAGGTCCCGGCGCCAAGGAGTGATGTGAACCACTCTGGCGTCGGCCCGCCCCAAAGGTGCGGAATCCTAGGCCGATGCCGGAGTGGTTTGCGCCCCGCCGGCCGGTGTGGAAGGCCTTTGGTGCCACACCAGCCGGGGCTGAAGGGACTCCGCCAGCTGGCACGGGTCCGTGCATGCGCGGGAGCGTCAGCGGCTACTGACGTCATCCCAGGTTCAGTGAACCGTGAAGAAAAGAGTCCAGAAATCTCAGGATCTATGGAAAGTCAGACAGACATTGGTTGTACTTGTCTATTGGGCCGTGCCTCAACTAATAGAATGTTAAGTATTAATCTGGTTGTTATTTGCCTTCTAAATTAGCAATTGTTATTTTTGACAAGATTATTCTTCCACGAGAATTTTTTTACTCTTGGATCCTTACAAAACGGTCTCCTTCTGTGCTTTAATATTTGACAATTCCCTGATGTCTGTTTGCTGCATCTTTTAATACAGCATGCCTTCAAGGAACTGGGTATCTTATAACATCATTAGTTAGCGAACATGCGAATGACAAACCCTACAGCATGTTGTAAGATTCATATTTCACACTAGATCATTATGGAGGCCATTCTGAAACTCGATTCCCTCAAGAGAATTGCTTGTGTTAAATCAATTGCAGCCTAAATGGACTCGTACGTCATTTTTAAACTGGAACTCTCTTGAAAATAGTAAGAAGGATTTTCAGGAAAGATTGTTGAATGCTGTCCCCATTTGATTATAACCAGTGAGTTGAGTTTGGTCAATTATTTCTCATTCTGCATTCTGTTCTGTAGAACCTCCCGTGACCTTAACATAGAACAGTACAGCACAGAAAAGGACATTTCAAAGTGCTTTGCAGCCAATTAAACACATTAGAAGAGTAATCGCTGTTGTAATGTAGGGAATGCAGCAGAAAATTTATGGAAAGTTAAGTTCTACAAACAGTAAGGAGGTGAATGACTCAATAATTTGTTGTTCAGTGGTGGTGATTGAAAGGGACCATCGAGAACTTCCCTGCTCTCCTTCGAAATTGTGCCTTGGGATGTTTCCTTTTTAACAGCAGCATCCCAGACAGTGCAGCACTTCCTCAGTACTGCACCAAAGTGTCGGCCTAGATTGTGTGGGACTTGAAGCCACAAACCTTCGACTCGGACAAAGGGTTGTGATCAACTGAACCATGGCCGATATATTCCATCCTATAAGGTGTTATTTTAATGAATTGGCTTTACTGCTCTAAAAGAGATAATGGGCTGGATTCACCTTTTTTGAGGCTAAGTGCAGAGGAGCTGTGGCGTTTTATGTGAAAAAGATTGGCAGCACCACCTCACCGATCCTGCGAGCGGTGAGGGGCGAGCAGCGGCACCGCATAAAACCCCCAGTGCCGACGATATAAATGGCCTGAGAATGGCCGTATCCGTGGACACCTCTTCGCGCGCGACAACCTGCAGCGGTCATGCTGTAAAACATGGCGCCAGGATGCGCGGACCCGATCTGCCAGATAGTGCCCCCTGGCCTCCCGCTCGCCACCCCTTGGCCACCTCCCACCAGTCCCCCCAGCCCTCGCGGAAGCTCCACCGGCCAGCAGCACGGCTTCCGCCCGACTGTGGCGCCGCTGGACACATTCCGCAGCCATCACACCGGGTTCCCGACCGCTGAGACCACACATCAACAGCGCAGTCGGGAACTCGGCCCATCGAGGACGGAGCATCGGGGAAGGGCCTTCAGATGACGCCGCCCAGGAGCATACAAACTCTGCATCAAACTGGCGCCGCCCCCGATTTAAGCATCAAAAGGGATTCTCCGCCCAATCGCCGATTATGAAATCGGAATTGGGGAACGGTGAATTCCGCCCATAATGTATGTCCATTGTATTCTGAACAGATTGTCTGATGGATTAAAACCATTTTCCTCAGCTGGTTCATGGTGCTACAAAATTTTACCTGACACTCTTCTGACTGTTGTACAGCAGGAACTAGTCTTGCATTTATTAAACACACAATTTAACGTGTGTTTAACAACTGCCATATTGGCCTGGAATCAGGGCGAGGCTGTGGAGGTTGGATGTGTTGAGCGGTTTTGTGAGACTGAATGAGAGGGAATAGCGGCAAGTTGCTTTAAGGAGGAGGTTTGTCTTTAAATAGTGCAGAGGGGAGGCAATGATTTTTATAGGCACTAATGACTCTCAGAAGAGCACTTATCTCTGCAGAGACTAACTTCTACTTTTATTGCACTCCAATAACTCGGCGTTCCTTCAACTCTGGCTCTTATGCATCTCATAATGTTCTATGTTCTATGTCCATGATCTTTGCCCTTCCCTCGTTGGCTGTGCCTGCAGTTTTCCAGGTCCTAAGCTCCGGAATTCCGTCTCCAAATCTCTCTTCCTCTGTGCCTCTCTCTTCATGATGCTCCTTGAAACCTATTTCTTAAGTCAAAGTCATGTGTCCTAATTTGTTAGCGAAGGTAGCATCGTAAACTAGGTGAATTTGGATTTCAAATCCCATCATGGCATTTTGTGAATTTTAATTCAGTGATTTAAGTAACTGGAGTGAAAAGCAAGTCTCCATGATGGTGACCATGTAACCATCAAATTGTTGTAAAAAACACACCTGGTTCACTCATGTCCTTTAGGGAAGTAAATCTGCCGTTCTTTCCTGGTCTGGTTTACATGTGACTCCAGACCCACAGCAAGGTGGTTGACTCTTAACTACCTACAGCCTAAAAAGCCACTCAGTTGTATCAAACTTCTACAGAAAAGCCAAATAGGAATAAAACCCAATAGATCACCAGGCATCGACCAGGCACCGGAAACAACTAAGGTCCAGTCAACCTGGCAAAGTCCTTCTGTCTAACATCCAGAGACTTGTCTGAAACTGGGACAGCTGTTCCACAGACTAGTCAAGAAACAGCCTGACGAATTCCGGTGGCGCTTGAGAGCGGGACGGCCGAATCGGGAAGAGCTCCCGCCGGTGGCCACGATTTGCGGCGCTCTCGGGGGTTTCCCCGACTTTTCGATCCTCCCCCCAACTATTGACGGCCTTTGGGACCATCATGGGCAGCTAGCGGGGCCGGTTTGAAAACCGGCGAAGAACCCCGCACGGGTGTCGGGCGGCGGGTGCCGAGGCATCAGGCCCAGCACGCGCTCGAAGGGCAGAACAGCGGGGGCAGAGGCGGCAGGCCCGAAGCCAGGGCGGGATGTAGAAGAGATGTCCCACGTCGGATGGCTCCCACCGAGAGTGCGCTAAGAAGGTTGAAGTCCAGTCCCAGGGAAAGTCTGGAGGGATGCAAAAAAGAAGAGAAAGAAGAAGTTTTAAATAAGTAGAAGCAGCGTCGAAGAAGGGAGGAAACGCGGGGTCGCCGCCGAATGAGAAGACGAGCAAAAGTGCTGACAGGATGGCGGATGCCGAACTGCATGGTGGGGCTGCACTACTTACGGTAGAGAAGATGACCGAGGTGATGGCGGTGGAGCTGGAAAAACAGTTTGTTAGGCACTTGGAGGCCTTGAGGAAGGAGATGGCGGCCGCATTGAAACCAATGGTGGAGGAGGCAATCGCCCTGGTGGCAAAGACATCGGCCGAGGTGAGAGAGTAGGGCAAGAAGATAAAGGAAGTGGAGGAGGCCGTGTCGCAGCACAGCAACCAGCTCACCTCGATGGGGGACGATCTGCGGAGGGTGGTTGAGGTCAACAGAGGACTCCGAGCAAAACTTGAGGACTTGGAGAACCGCTCGAGACGGCACAATTTGAGAATTGTGGGCTTGCCCAAAGGGACAGAGGGCCCAAGGCCAACAGAATACTTTGCTAAGAAGTTGGCGGAGCTGATGGGGGAGGGTGAGAACCCCTCCCAGTACGAGCTGGACCGAGCTCATCGGTCACTAAGGCCGAAGCCCAAAGTGAATGAGCAGCCAAGAGCAGTAATTATCTGCTTCCATACGTTCTGCATGAAGGAGAAGGTGTTAAGCTGGGCGAAGCGGAAGCGTGAGGTGCAGTGGGATGGTGCTGGAGTTCGGATCTACCAGGACTTGACGGTGGAGTTGGCAAAGAGACGAGCGGTGTTTGGGCGAGTGAAGGTGGCACTGTTCAAAAAGGGGATGCGATTTGGTATGGTGTACCCGGCGAAGCTGAGGGTAACGTATGAGGCCAAAGACTTTTATTTCGAGACAGCGGAGGCGGCTGAGGCGTTCGTGAGGGCAGAAAGCTTGGGACAGACGTGAGGAGCGGAGCTGGAAGAGAGACTGTGGACTGTGTTTGGGGAGCTGGAAAATGTACAAAGGCTACAACTTTCTTTTTACTGATGTGTATTGTAATTTACTTCTCTTTACATTGTTATAGAGTTCAAGTTCATGGTTGGGTTGATTGGCGTTTTGTGTTGCGACGGTTATATCTTATTTTAGTGAATTATATGGGTTGGATTGTTGTTTTTGTTTTTTCTTGCTCTGGGACAGGGTGGGAGGGGACGATATATCTTGGCGGGGGGAGCCACCCACGCTAACTAACTAAAGTCGGCTAGTGAACGGAGGTGAGGTGAGAGGAGGGCTGCGGACATTGGAGCCTGGATAGCAGGTTTCAATGGGCCTACGAGGCGAGCAAGGGGAGGGGAAGGGATTGATGCTGGCAGATGATTTTTCAAGAGGAAATGTAGGGGGGGTTCTTGGGGGGGGGGGGAAGGGGTTCGATGTTAATAATGGATAGGGGAGGGACAGGTTTATGGGGCAGGGCCCGGTGGTATGATGATGGTGGATAAGAAGGGTGGGGGAGGTGAGAGACCCCCAGTTAGGATAGTCACGTGGAACGTGAGAGGGTTAGGAGGACCGGTCAAGAGGTCAAGGGTGCTTGCACATTTTAAAAGTTTGAAAAACGATGTGGCAATGCTGCAGGAGACTCACTTGAGGGTGAAGGACCTGGTGAGACCTAAAAAGGGCTGGGTTAGGCAAGTGTTTCACTCTGGATTTGACGGAAGGGCTTGAGGGGTAGTGGTGATGGTCAGCAAAAGGGTACGCTTCCAGATGGAGAAGGTGGTGGCAGATCAGGGGGGTAGATATGTGATTGTGATAGGGGCGCTGGAGGGGAGGTTAGTGGAGCTGTTAAGTGTATACGGTCCCAATTGGGACGATGTGGGATTTGCAAAGAAGATGTTTGGGGCCATCCCCGACTTGGACACACATGCTTTGCTAGCTGGGGTAAGGGGTCGGAATACTCGGCAATTGCAGTGTCAGATCATGCTCCGCATTGGGTGGATATGGTGCTGGAGAAGGGGGTAGCGCAGAGACCGGGGTGGAAATTAGATGTGGGACTTTTGGAGAACCAAGTATTCTGTGAGAAAATTGAAAAGGTAATTGAGGAATATGTATGTTTCAACTGTACGGGTGAGGTGTCAAAGGCAGTTGTCTGGGAGGCTTTAAAGGCGGTGGTGAGGGATGAGGTAATTTCGTTAAAGGCAAGGGTGGACAAAGAGGAGAGGTTGGAGCGGCAGAGGGTACTAGATGAGATGTTGGAGGTAGATAGGAATTATGCAGAAGATGGGGACCCAGCGAAGCGGGAAAAGAGGAAGGAACTACAGACGAGCTTCGACTGACTGTCCACCAGGAAGGCGGTGCGCCAACTGAGATGAGCAAGGGGTGCAATTTATGAACATGGAGATAAGGCTTCTGTTAGCAGGTCAGCACCGGAGGGAAGCAGCGGCAAGGGAAATTCTTCAGGTAAGGGATAGGGCCAGGATATTGGTGGTGGCTCCAGATCTGATTAACAAGGTTTTTGAGGAGTTTTACGAGAGGTTGTACAGGTCAGAGCCACCCGGTGGAGATCGGGAGATGCAGGAATTTCTAGATGGGTTGGAGTACCCGAGGTTAGGGGAGGGGGACAGGGCTACATTAGAAGGAGCAATAGTGGAGCAGGAGATAAAGGATGTGATTGGGAGGATGCAGTCGGGGAAGGTGGTAGGGCCGGATGGGTTTCCGGTGGAATATTATAAAAAATTCAAGGAAAAGCTGGCACCCCTGATGGTGGGGATGATTGAAGAGGCGATAGGGAAGGGGGTGTTGCCACAAACCTTGGGGCAGGCATCGATTTCACTGTTGCTAAAAAAAGATAAGGATCCGACGGAGTGTGATAAGGATCCGACGGATCGTATAGGCCCATATCACTTCTGAATGTGGACGCAAAAGTATTGGCGAAGGTACTGGTGGGTAGGTTGGAGGAGTGCCTCACGAAGGTGATAGGTGAGGATCAGAAGGGGTTCGTGAGAGGGAGGCAGCTTTTTTCGAACATTAGGAGGGTTTTGAACGTCCTTATGGCACCGGCAGGAGGGAAGGAAACAGAGGTGGTTGTGGAATTCGACGCTGAGAAAGCGTTTGATCGGGTAGAATGGGGGTACCTGATGGCAGTGCTGGAGCGGTTTGGGATTGGACCAAGATTTGTGAACTGGGTAAAGTTATTATATAAGGAGCCGAAGGCGAGTGTCCGCACAAACAACACATCAGCTCGAGATACTTTTCTCTCCACCGTGGGACAAGGCAGGAATGTCCTATGTCCCCCCCCTGCTGTTTGCACTTGCGATTGAGCCGTTGGCCATCGCATTAAGAAGTTCGGGAGCATGGAAAGGAATAGTGCGGGGTGGATAGAGCATAGGGTGCCCTTGTATGCCGACAACTTGCTGCTGTATGTGTCAGAACCGAGTGTGTCGATAGGGGGAATATTGGAGCTACTGCGAGTATTTGGGTCTTTCTCGGGGTATAAGCTGAACCTGGACAAGAGTGAGTATTTTGTGGTGTCTCGGCCGGGGGTGGGGGCAGGGGTGGAGGGGTGGCCATTCCGTAGGACAGGGATTCACTTT